>NC_090742.1:59714608-59882108 GCF_036898095.1 Palaemon carinicauda | reverse complement strand
AATAATAATAATGTAAACGCAAGATAGTCCACTATTGTAAACTGCACACGTAGGATTATATTTTTTTCCCATTTTTTAAAAATAAATTCATGAGTTTATAAGTCTTACCAAGTACAGAAATCTATTTAGGCTTCGTGTTTGATATCCTAAAGGTATTATTGATTATAAGCCGACTTTTATGAGTAGGCCTAAAGGAACTTTGGTTTGCAAGTTTGCAAGGGATAGTATTATTATTATTATTATTATTATTATTATTATTATTATTATTATTATTACAAGCTAGGGTATAACCCTAGTTGGAAAAGCGGGATGCTATAAGCCCTAGGGCTCCAACAGGGAAAAATAGCCCAGTGAGAAAAGAAAACCAGGGAATAAACAAGCTACAAAAGAAGGAAAATACTGAATAGCTCGACGAGTCAATACTCATCTTACGAGAGTGAAACCAACAATAAGATAATTATCCAAAATCTCTCTCTCTCTCTCTCTCTCTCTCTCTCTCTCTCTCTCATTCATAATGCTCCTTCAGTATATTAAGGTTCCGGAAGCAGTGTTGCCAGATGGGTTAGTCTTAAAAATCCCCAGAAATGATAAAAAAAAATCCCCAAAACGACCCAAAAATCCCCATTTCCACAAATATATTCTCTTCTGATCATGTAGGCTTTGCTATTATAGAAAGTACTCGCTATATTTTATATAAATACAAGTAAACTAATTGCAACAATATAAAGACTTTCTCATCTCTGTTTCTTCATAGAAACTTGTACCGAATATCCCCATCAGACACCCAAAAATCCCCAAATCTAGGGATAAATTTCCGTATCTGGCAACGTGTCCGGAAGTCTCTCTCTCTCTCTCTCTCTCTCTCTCTCTCTCTCTCTCGAATTCCCCACACCCTTACAACCTCATGAGTCACTATTAACTGATTTTAGATCGGCGCAGTTCATTCATTATTGTTAATTGTAATCTCCCCCATATTTCTTTAAATCTTATTCGCCCTTCTTTCTTTCAATCAGCCATTTTTCTTCCATTCTTTATTGATATGATTCACTATAACCATTTCATGGTCTTTCTTATGTCTCACTTCACTATGGTTTCATAGTATGTTATCTGTCTCACTATAGCCATTTCATAGTCTTTGTTATGTCTCACTATAGCCATTTCATAGTATGTTATCTGTCTCACTATAGCCATTTCATAGTCTTTGTTATGTCTCACTATAGCCATTTCATAGTATGTTATCTGTCTCACTATAGCCATTTCATAGTCTTTATGTCTCACTATAGTCATTTCATAGTATGTTATCTGTCTCACTATAGCCATTTCATAGTCTTTGTTATGTCTCACTATAGCCATTTCATAGTATGTTATCTGTCTCACTATAGCCATTTCATAGTCTTTGTTATGTCTCACTATAGCCATTTCATAGTTTGTAATGTCTCACTATAGCCATTTCACAGTCTTTGTTATGTCTCACTATAGCCATTTCGTACCATTGGTCTAATTGTTATATCTCTAGTTGATATGATTTTCTCCTTTTTACTGTCATTATATATATATATATATATATATCCCCTTCTTTTTACAAGTAGATTTATTATTATTTTCATTATCATCTCTTCCATTATCTTACTTTAGTATCGACCATCTATTCATTCCTAGTTATTCCACGCAAGTTTTGATCTATTTTAATGTTTATTTCCTTATCTTAGAATATTTTATATTTTTATTTCATTACCAGTCTAGTTTATATGCTATTCTCTTAATTTCCTTTCCTTTCTGAGCTACTTTCCCTGTTGGAGTCCTTGGGCTTGTAGCATTCTGCTTTTCCAGCCAGGATTCTATTTTGGTTATTATTATTATTATTATTATTATTATTATTATTATTATTATTATTATTATTATTATTATTATTATTATTATTATTATTATTATTATTATAACTTGCTAAGCTACAACCCTAGTTGGAAAAGCATGATGCTATAACCCCAGGGGCTCCAACAGGGAAAATAGCTCAGTGAGGAACGGAAATAAGGAAATAAACTACGAGAAAAATAATGAACAATATAAAATTTATCAAGAACATTAATATTAAAATAGATCTTCCAGTTATAGACTATGAAAACTTAAATAAGTAAGAGGAAGAGAAATAAGATAGAAAAGTGTGCGCGAGTGTACCCTGAAAGCAAGAGAACTCTACCCCTAGACAGTGGAAGACCATGGTACATAGGCTATGGCACTATACAAGATTGGTGAACAACGGGTTGAATTTGGAGTGTCCTCTTAGAAGAGCTGCTCACCATAGCTAAAGAGTTTTTTCTACCCTTACCAAGAGGAAAGTAGCTACTGAACTATTATAGTGCAGCAGTTAACCTCTTGAGTAAAGAATTGCTTGGTAATCCAAGTGTTGTCAAGTGTATGAGGACGGAGGAGAATGTGGAAAGAATAGGCCAGACTATTCTGAGTATATGAAGGCAAAACTAATGAGCCGTAACCAGAGATAGATCCAATGTAGTACTCCCTGACCAGTCAAATGACCTAATAACTCTCTAGCGGTAGTATTTCAACGGGTGGTTGGTGGTGCCCTAGCCAGCCTGTGATTTTAAATACGTTGCATGCAGAGATAGCAGTGAAGTATCTGTTAAAATTTTCCTCTTATACCACTAGAATAAAATTTGTGTACTTATAGAACAAACTTATACTAGTAATAACTGTAAAAATATTAGTTGAAACCGTTTAAAACCGCAAAAGACTCGCACGTTAACTGTTAAAAGGAAAATATTCGTGTGCAATATACCTAGACCGTGTCTTGTGGTGGTCACGTGATCTTAATTACAGTTGCATGAGAGAGAGAGAGAGAGAGAGAGAGAGAGAGAGAGAGAGAGCAGCTGCAAACAAAATTGCTCTCACTGCTTTTAACAAATTTAAGTCAACCGACTGAACTGGAGAGAGAGAGAGAGAGAGAGAGAGAGAGAGAGAGAGCAGCTGCAAACAAAATTGCTCTCACTGCTTTTAACAAATTTAAGTCAACCGACTGAACTGGAGAGAGAGAGAGAGAGAGAGAGAGAGAGAGAGAGAGAGCAGCTGCAAACAAAATTGCTCTCACTGCTTTTAACAAATTTAAGTCAACCGACTGAACTGGAGAGAGAGAGAGAGAGAGAGAGAGAGAGAGAGAGAGAGCAGCTGCAAACAAAATTGCTCTCACTATGCTTTTAACAAATTTGACACAACGGATTGAACTGGAGAGAGAGAGAGAGAGAGAGAGAGAGAGAGAGAGAGACGAGAACGCTGCAGTATTTCACGATTATGACGTATGATTGAAGCTTTTGTTTGATAACGTTATAATAAGCTTTTATGAACCTATGTTAATTAAATTTATTTTGCTCAGATATTAAGCGTGAAAGACAATAAAATTCGACTGATGTAGGATAATTCCTAATAAAACAGAAAACCAAAAAGTTATTTAGAAAAATAATTACCAAAAATTATAATGGTTTTAATTGTATTTCAAAATATCCAAACGATTATAGAAGACTACTGTAGGATCTGAATAAAATATCAAAATATTTTCACGTTTTAAACTAAAACGCAAAAAACAAGAATTTAGTCACATAATTCATTTATATGAAACTAAATTCAGTTATTCAGTTCACGTCATGAATAAATCCTTCATTCAGCTAGCCTGATCTTCATTCTCGGTCATGGGTAAAATGAACAGAGAGCACACAGTACGGGAAGGGAATTAAACGAGAGACAATTATGCTATTATGGAACAGTCTCTCGATTACATAGTCCGTTGGTCTCAAGTTCACTCAGTTCTAATACACACACTGTTTTATATTTTTTAGCTTAAAAATTCAATTGTAAAACTAGAAAAACATTGAGAATACAGACCCCCAACCATTCGAGTTTATTTCTCGAAGCCAGCTTGCCTTTCCCAGAATCAATTTAGACCGTAGTTGTATATTTCGGTCGACCTTTTGCTCGGCCTTGACCTTTGACCTTGGAACCTTCAAAATTAATTCCACTTCCACTTCTCAACATAACAATTCTTCCCTGAAAGTTCCACTACACTTTGAGTAAAATTGTGGCAAGGAACTTGTTCACAAACAAACAATTGGACAAACGGGGGGGGGGGGGAGTATAACCCCCTCCCAATTTCGTTGGCGGAGGTGATCATCAAAATAATAAAATTCATCCTCTTAATGTGTGTATGTCTTGAATTAACATCAGACTCAAAACTTTTGTATTGCATACACATTCACAGTTAACGTGCATGGGAATATTCCGTTTGTATTAACTATAATTTATCCTTCCAAACAAACGTAGAATTTAACAAACTGAAGTTTGGGTATAATATTGAAAAACTTCTAATATCATAGTGCCATAGCCTCTGTACCATGGTCTTCCACTGTCTTGGGTTAGAGTTCTCTTGCTTGAGGGTACACTCAGACATATTGTTCTATCTAATTTCTCTTCCTCTTGTTTTGTTAGTTGTTTTATAATGTATATTGGAAATATTTATTTTAATGTTGTTACTGTTGTTTCTTAAAATATTCTATTTTAATTGTTAATTACTTCTCTTATTTCCTTGTTTCCTTTCCTCACTGGGCTATTTTCCCTGTTGGAGCCCCTGGGCTTATAGCATCCTGCTTTTCCAACTAGGGTTGTAACTTAACAAGCAATAATAATAAGGCTATGCAGCATGAATAACACAATTATGCTTTCATTTTACCAAATTGTCTACATTTTTTTTCCAACTAGGGTTGTAACTTAACAAGCAATAATAATAAGGCTATGCAGCATGAATAACACAATTATGCTTTCATTTTACCAAATGTTCTACATTTCAATTAATATATAGTAAACAAAACAATGAAAGCTTTAGTGTACGAAATTTTGGCTCATACTTGTATGTGACATGTGAATGGGCCACAGTTAATAAGTCCCACTTTTGATTCGTTTAAATAGATTAACCAATCATCTTCATATCCTGAATCTTGGCTTTTCCTTTCCAAATTCCTCTCTTGGTGTCTAGTCTAATGATATTGCAAGCAATTTAAATCTTATATAGAAATTATATAGAATTAAAGTAATTATTTGTCATCAATTTAAAATAAACAGTCAAAGAGAAGAAGAAGAATATGAAGTAAACTTCCTAAATGTAAGAATCAGGTGACCGGCATTACTTAGAATCGAATAGTCTATCTGAACTTCTATAAGGTACATGGCTCGATGCTCTTTTGTTTTCCTTCTCTTATCATCATATGATGACTATTTTGGACTTTTTTAGAGCTAATTGTATTTATAATATACTTCAGTGAAGGATATTATCGAATTAATATTTATTGAAATAAGAAAGATGTCGTTAATAAATGATAAATTAGTAAATAGTACAACAGTAGATGTGTTGTGACATCTATAGAAATCCAATTCTTTCGAAGCGCTATTTGTATTTATATTATATATGTTAATGTCATTATTGAACAGCCAATTAATGATTATTGAATGAGTAATTAAGAAATTGAGAGAAAGCGTTGTTAATAAAGAGTGAAATAGTAAAAATAGAGTAATCCGTATTCTATAAGATGCAAATCTATATTTAGAAGCGTTATTTGTATTTATATTATATATGTAAATTGTCATTATTGAACTGATAATTAATAAAATAAGAAAATAAGTCTTTTAAGAAACAATAATCTAGATAATAATAAATAGTGTATCATAGCATCTATAGGATCCAATTCCCTATTTCGAACTTTGACACTTCTATGATGATTCCGTCATTTATAGTTGTTTTTGCAGCCATGATGGTAGGCGTTGCTGTGTACTTTTCTCCGTTTTGGTTTATTCAGTGAAGGATAAAACTTTCCCAAAGTAGTTTTGTGAATTAAAGTGTGTATTTTCAGCAGACTGAATCGTGTGTAGGAGAATTCAGCCGTCATTTTAAGGCTGTTATGCTGAATACACAGGTCTAAGATGGGGTTGCTATTTTGGATGGTCAGAATTTGTTTAATTAATTGTCCAGTGTTATGTTAATGTGGTTATTATTTTTATAAGATGATTAAATTGGTCATTTATTAATATAGTTAGTTTATTTAGCAATTATTTGTGCATTTAATTCTGATCAATGACTATTATATTTACGTAGCAAATTTTCATGTAATTCTTATGAGAAAACTTGAATTATTAGTTTTATAAGATAATTAATTTGGTCATTTATTAATCTAGTTTATTTATATAGCACATATTTGTGCATTTAGACCTTATTAATGTGACTATATTTTATTTACGTAGCAAATTTTCATATAATTCTTACGAGGAAACGAAGTTTAAGTAAGGAAATTTAATTGTTTTAATGTAGGCTAACTTAAACGTTCTAAATTAGCCTATATTAATCCAATTTCCCCTAATAGTAGGCTATAGTTATAGTAGGTTGTATATTATAGTCTTGAGTAAATTCTAGCCCTATCTCTGTGGTCTACGTAGGCCTGAGTTTCTAGAAGAATTTCAATTGTCAAATTATCTGAAATGGTCATTAAATTACACCACAGTAGATCTATCAGATATGCATTCGTTAATCATGAAGCCATATGAATTCTTAAAGTCGGTTCTTCGAGATCCAAATGACGTTGAAATTAAACGTGAGCCCTATACCGAAGTGTGAGGATGAGTGTGGGAAGTCCTTTTCTGCGTCAAACTATCCTTTCGATAGAATCTTTGAAGTCGTTAGGAAGGGGAAAAAAAAAGGAAATTGCAAGAGATAGAAATAGGAAAAATTCCAGAAACATTGAATGGGTCTTTAGCCTAAGTAAGATCAAGTAAATTTTTTTTTTGTATCAGTATTCTCAATCATCTTATTTTCTTTATCCATATTCACTGTGGGAAACAGAGTTTTTAGTATCTTGACGTTCAATGTGGTTATTTGAGAAGGAATTTTGATGTATTGAAATCTGACGTCAAAGTATAAATTTGGGTTGTATGTATGACGACGGCCATGCCCCATAACATCCTTATTTTTAACTCTATTGCTAAATAACCCCATTATCAACCCTATTGCTAATATTACGATAGACTAAGGGAGGTCACAGGTGTCCGTTAGCTCTCGTCATCTAAGTAGGTAAGGACGTGGCTTGTAGGTTAGGTTAGGTGAGGGGAAGTTTAGGTTAGGTGGTTTTCTGTGCATGCCGGAAGATTTGTCCGTCATTATACAAAGGGTCTATAGATTGTGGTTATTTGATATTTCATGTTTAAATGCGTCTAAGTTCCAAACTATTGGCCTTGGTTAAATATCTATGCTAGGCTAGCCTATTTGAATTTGGGCTACTTTTTAGAACCTATGGCTAAGCTGCACTTCACTTTTTTAGATAAATGTGAAAAAGTGTCTCTCTACTGTGTACTCTCCAGGAAACACATGTTTATCCAGACTGTCTTTCTCCTGATTTGAAAGATTTTGTCGTTCCAAATTCGGTTTTGTCCAATATTATAGCGATGATCAATATGAAGTGCTTATTATATGCTACTGATAGGGGGTGTACTAAATTTATATATTAGGTCAAATGGTAATTTCATTCATAGAATTAACCCATTCATAGACATCTTGGTATGATTTTAGATTTTCATAAAATATTCCATCTTAAAAGGGAACATACCTGTAGTTCATAACTTGGGTAATGAATGTTTAGAACATATACATGGCATAAAATTTGAGTGAATAGAGGCAGGTAATTACAAGCGACATAATTTAAACCTGGACGGATGAAAGTTGCAGTCATGTTATGTGGCCCACCAAGAACAGGGACCCATGCAACTTTTTTCTTCTAGTGTTAGACGCAAAAACTGTGGATTATTGACTTCAGTTATAATATTGTAATAAATTGTACGAAAAGTGTGTGGAATATGCAAATGGACTCCATTGGGGATGTCGAGTGGCCCAAAGAATCTGGAATCCTTGCAGTCCTATCATGGCTTAATAAAGCACTGGGAAGCTCGAGATATAAAATCAAGCTTTGTGGCACCATAGGGGTAGTGTGCGAGAACACGATGACAAATGGGTTGAAAATATACTGTTTTTACTGGTATTAAACCTGTGACATTTGATTTATATACTGGGCATTAAGAAGGAAGGAGGAAGAGAATAGATTATTTTAGTATTGCTTTGTGATAGAGTGAAGAATTAAGGAAAAGAAGTACCGAGATCACTGACTGTATGGGCATGTAGTAAGGATTGATGAGGACGGTAGGGCGGAGACCTTTTTATGGGTGGAATGTAAAGCCGCAGATAAAGAATTATTTAGCATTATAAAGGAGGAGGATTTTGTGAAAAGTTTTGGTCGGGGAAGATGCTCACGTTAGAAATATTTGAATGATTATCAGGGCAAATGAAGTAATAGTCAAGCACTATCAATGGGAGTGAAGAATTACAGAACTCAGGGTATAGGTACCGAGTCTTATCTGACCAGTCCCATAACCTTTTCCTAACAGCCAAAACATTTTATGTTGAGAGAGTGCTTCCTGACCAGGATCAGGCACCAATATTCTAGCGTTAAGGGTATTGTTATCTTTGTATGATGCCATACTTGTTGCCTATTGGGGCAGAAGGGTCACTGCTTTTTTGAAACGTACATTTTACTTCATTTTGTGTTTTGCTTTAATCATCCTAGAGTGCTTTTGCACACTAGTATGTCGCAATCTTTCACTTTTATCATAATTGGATCTTGCTGTAGATATGAGCAATTATTTAGTTTTTTCAAAAAGGAGATTCTCAGTTGAGAAATCGGGATTTTAGGGTATGCACATTATATTACTGTAGGCTACGATGAGTGAAGTATGGTAGCAATGATCGTAAAATGTTTGTTTTGCAAAGGAGAATGCTGGATAAACATGTATTCCTGGACAATTCACAAAATACAGATCTTGCTTTCACCAAGTAGTGCAACAGTTGGCTTTCCACTTTACAAATTTAGCTTTGTATTATTGCACTAGCCTAACTGAACCTAACCTAATTCATGTGACGTATCATTATGGTTAGACCTTGATTACTTCCGTATTGGCCTTTATTCTCCTTCAAAGAAGGACTTGCCCTTATATCGCTCTTAAGCAATTAGAGACGACATTATGGGAACCAAACTCGAGACATTTCCTAACGAGCTGGTGCTTAGATATAAACTACAGTGTTTAAAAATTAAGAGGATAGTACTTACTGGAAAGATAATGGATTGGAAGATTGGAAGTTATAGTAAGAATACTGATATATAGCTGAGAAAAACAAAACATTGGATTAAGGTGCTTGAGTGCGCACAATCACACAAGTTGATCAGAATATCGTGGCAAGATGTCTCTTGTACTAATAGTCAAAGTTTAGTTTTTGTTTCATTTTCTTTTACAGTAAAATTGTTTTTGGTTTCTTGAAAATTTATCGATTCTCAATGGACATTATGAAGAAGATGAGAAAAGCAGTTGATTTGCTAATGAGAATACAAAGTGTTTAAACATTAGATGAGGGACGTTATTGCTTGTGAATAACCAATTACTATTGGTTTTGATAAATATATTTGTGAAGTTTGAAATATCGACATAAGCATGTTTTCACTGTACAGTATATCAATTCAGGGCGTGGGGGCTAAATTTATAAATATCAGTGTGTAATGTTGTAGGATGTGTAGATCAGTATCTCTTAGGGAACAACTAACCGTTATCATTTACATCTGCTTTTATAATTCCTATTTGTTGGCTAAACTAATCTGCAGCCTCATGTTTATTATATCATATAAATTTATTTTAATAACTGACATTTAAAATTTTGGGTAACAAAAATAATTTTGGCTACCATTTTAACGTATTGAATCCTACTTAAACACCTTTTTAAGGGAAAAAAAGAGAGAATAAAATCCATAACACAGTTGTCGATGTGACGCACAATTTTAGTTATTGCATGTTTTTAATTGTATATCTACGAAAGTTTATTCAACCTTGTAATTCACCAAGTGACTTTACCAAGCAGCAGAAAAGTTGATTTCATTGTGACGGAACTGAGCATATGCAAGCTATAGAAAGTTGTTTTCCATTTTCCATCAACGGTTTTAGACCTCATGCCAGAAAGTTGAAGTTATCAGGACAGTGGAAGCAAAGATTGCTAATAAATTAAAACACCTTCCAAAAGGTAGGAAAGAGTGAGATGATATTGAAAAGTAGATTAAATTCTTATCTGTAAAGATAGTTGTTCCTACACGATTAAAAACCCGAGTCCTTTGATTAGGAGATTGATTCTAGCGCAGCTGGAACTTGGCTGTTTAGCTTTTGACGATGTTTTGGCAGTACAGTAGCCAGTAGCCAGTGCCCGGGCAGGTCAGGAAAATGCAGCATTTTCATGAGTGACAGAGCGGAAGAGCCTCATACTTTGTTCACTTCATGCAGGGAGGCATGTATGCAGCTTAAATTCGCTCTGCAAGGAATGTATGGAATGGTCATCCTTCCGATGGCATGTGTATGACAGGAGGTGAAAGAAGACGGCACGATTCTTCCCTCTCGGGCTCATCGTCGAGCTTGAAGAAATTGACTAAACCTGTTCTTTCCATCTCTGGTTCTCTGCCCTCTAACCCATCACCGTCGGTCTCTTCTGGAGCCAAGACTTGGAGGATTGGTGGCAATTTAATACCTGGACAAGTTATGAGGCAGAGAGACTCGTTTGTTTCCTTAGTGAAACAGGTGAGCTTTTCCCTCGAGGAGCCCCTTAATAGTAATTTGCTGACAGTTGATGACACTCTGCTCTGCCTTTGGGCTTTCCCAGGACTAAAAGGTACCCCCTATCCGTTTAAGGGGATCGAGACGACATCTTATGACTGACTTGTCTGAACTCGAGCGACCAGTTAACATTCTGTCCTCGACAGAGTTGGTATCAGAAGGAACAAGCCATAGTTCTTCCAGTAATGATAAATGCACTTGCTCTTGCAAGACTTTGGAGCAGTACATACCCTCACCTACTAATGTGTGTTCTTGTGAGCTCTATGCTCAGAGGTGCAGGCTATGCTCCCAAAAAGTGCTATAGAAGAAGTCCGGAACGGATTTCTGGGCGGCTTCTGCGATCTGTTTCTAGTTGAGAAAACCTTGGGGTTGTATACCTGTAATGGACCTAGCAGCCCTGAATGAGTTCATCGACCATCTCAGGATGATATATCTCAAAATGTTCAAACTTGTGATAAGGACGAATGATTTTATGATCTCACGAGATCTGGCTTTCTTCCAGATCCCTATAAATTATTCTTCCTGAAAGTATCTACGCTTTGTCCTTGGAAGTAAAGTTTTCCAGTTTAATGATCTTTGCTGCCTGCTGTCCATGGCATCTCGGGTATTCATTCTAGTATTTACGTTGGTGTCAGCATGGGGTCATGCTAATGGGGTTATATGTGATTCGGTATCTGGACAACTGGATGATACTGCTAGACTCACTGTCCCAACTTTGTCATCATTTACAGACTTCTTTCATTTTGTCACGATCTGGGGATTGTGACGAATCTAGAGAAGGATGGATATGTACAGGCAAATCCATCAAATTTTTTATGCCGTAATTAACAGACTGACTAGTGTAAGAAAAGAGATTTTGTAACAGCCTTTGTTTCCTGGGCCATGAACCTGACAGTACATTTGATCCAAGTTTGCCAGGTGTATAGGATACGATTCTTTACACCTTATCAGGTCCGAGATCAGCAATCCTTGGATTTTAGCCAACCAGTTTGGTAAAAGTATTTCCTATCACTTAAGGATGAGTCTCCTAACTAGAAGGCGAAGATTTAAATACGTGTAGGAACAAATCAAATTTAAAAGTAATTTGTATTTTTCCTAACTATACAAACTTGAGTGTTTTTTAACCTCCCGTCATCACCTCCCTGAAAGTCCGAGATGACCTCTAAATGACTGTTCAACATACCGGCAAGGGGCGGAGCTTCACCGCCACCTGGCAGTAACTACCACCTACCAACACCTTGTTATAAGTTGAACGGCTGAGTTCCATCTGTACTAGAATCAATCTTCCAATAAAGGACTCTGGTTTCTGTAGTTAAGAATAATAAGAATTTTAAATATATATATTTTCGTTATTTATTGTAGTAAAAACACTCAAGTTCTAACCGTCATTTACCCCAAAACGTTTGTCTTTACAGGCTGCTTGATTAATTCTAGTGAAGTTATTGATTAGATTATGATATAAACAACTATCTGAGTTATCTGGAAGAAAATTAATGAAAGAATCCCCTGTTTAAGTATGTTTGGCTTCTATGTATCAAAAAGCCATTTAATGGGTTTTATGATATTTTAATTAGGTCATAGAAACAATACAGTTAAATGTACAGTACAGTTCAATTCATTGCACTGTTCGAAGAACTGTACATAATACATTTAATATTAACACACAGTGAAATACTACAGTGCAGTCAAAGCCTTTCAGACCTCTCTCAGAAGAAAAGGCACAGTTGCTGATGCATTAGATGGCCAAAAAATGATACCAAAACTATTCTGGTAGAATAGATTTAGTTTTAATAGTCTGTGGCAACTGCCAGTCAACCCAGTGTGGGTGCACTGTAGATAATTTAGTACTTAACGGTCTTTGAAGTGTTCTTTAGGCCCCTAGCTGCACTTACCTAATGCCCTTCAACTTACATCTTGCTGTCCAACCTCTTCTGAATTTTACTTCATAGTGGAACCGCAGGGTATTCACCATGTCGTCCTTGGGCACTGTTAGATCACATGCCCCAATGTTGGCTTTATATCATAAATTCAATCTAAATCAAACTGTTGGTCAACATAGGTTTTTTTCTTACCTAAGATGAGAATGTTAAAGACCTCTTTGTGGTCATTGGTTCGGATGGTAATAACATTGTCCTAAGTCTGTTTATGTTTGACAGAGGTTTCACTCAGTGGCTCAAGTTTAGTCAACTTTTCAATCTTGTACCCAAGATATTCTTACCCATCTTGTTTATATCCGGTCACGCACATTGGCTTTAAAGAAAGAAACCCAGTATATATTGCTTTAGCTTTGTGGGAAACTTTACTTTTCACATTCAGCATTTAGTCTTTTATTGAGAAAGGACAATCACATTTGTAGTTCACAATCAAATCTGTAATGTAAAGTACGATAGTAATATGCTCAGCTTCCTTTTCACAGTGAAATCAACTGTTCTAGTATTCCTAAAACCTCTTTGATTGCTGGCTTTGTTTTGACCCAACTATAATTAGATTTTGTGCTTCAGGACGGAATGGAAGAAGTTCTTCATAGTGAAACTAACGGAACAAAGGTGAGTGTATTCATTTGTCAAGGTTTAAATTCCTTTCATAGTTTTATTTTAGGAGATATTTATATAATATTTGCAAGATTTGATTTTTTTATTTGCATATTTGATTAGCTTGAAGATCATGAATATTTATGAATATTAGAAAAGATTCTTTTTGCTGTTGTCAAGTAGAAAATTGTTAATTATTCCATTTTTAGGATATAGCCTCTCCTTTATTACAAAACATCCTTGCCTTTTTATTTTTAGGCAGAATATTCTGCAGATATAAGAACTTTTTTGCATGATTTGCTAATTCCTTTTAACCTTCTTACATACGGTACAGTACTTGAAAAACATATAAAACTAAACTGAAACATATGTCTTGATTTTGACTTTGAAGGGTAGGTTCAGAAAGACATTGTTATGTACCAAGTAAGTTTAAGATCATCTGGAAGTCAGTTTGATCCCGGCATTAATGTTGAAGACATTTTTGGTGGTGGTTTTGGAATCCTAATGAACTATACTCAATTTTTTTTAATGAGGCGCATTTGCACTGACTAGCAAGGTTGCCCTTTTTGCTCAGAAAAGTATCCTGCTAGCTGATTTGTTGGACAAGGTAATTCTAACCAATCAGCTAGTTGGAAACTTTTCCAAGCTAAAAGGGAACCCCTGAAAGGCAGTGCAAATACGCCTCATTAAAAGAAATTCAGTATAGTAAGCAGTTTGGTTTATGAGATGATTGTAGCATGTATGTTGTGTGTTAAAACTGCACAGATTAAACTAGTGGTTTTTTCTTCCCCCCTTCATTTTAATGACCATAGATATTTATCGACCATATTGAGGATATTGTAGCGCTATATTTATGGAGTTAGGCAATAGAGCGGCAGCCTACAGAGAAGGCAATTCTTGTATTTGAAGAGAATAGCCAAATCTTATTGAGTTACAATTATGTTTTTGTGTACACCTGTAATGCATGGGTACACAGTACTATAGTAAATGCAAGTAAAGGAAAGAACAGCACATTTTTGTATACCTGAAACACTTAAGATAAATCTTATTTGTTCATTACACCCATTAATCATGTGCTGACTTACTTATAACTGAAAATCTGGCGAAACTGACTTGTTCTGATGAAGAATGAAAAGACCCTCAGATAATGTGCGTTGCACTTTATTCCGTTATGCAATATCATAGCTCCGGAAGCTCATCAGTGTTACTCTCTTGGTCGCACATTCTTTTTGTGGTTTGTTTTATCTTTTATTTATAATTTTCTTGTTTCCATCTTTCTTTTCACTGTATGTTCTGTCCATTTTATTAATTTATTTTTTCTTCTGTAACATATTCTTTGTGTTATCTAGTCAAAAACCAACACTTTGCCCTTACTCTCAAGAGGCTACTGTCTGTATATTATGGTTTTATTTGCGAGTTATTTTAATTTAATTTCATTTTGGGTAATTTATTTCTATTTTTTCTGGTTTATTTTTGGGTTTAATTACTTTACTTGCAACTCTAAAATGGTTTCTCTTGTTATTCTGTATTGTTAGGGTAAGTTTCATGAAAGGCTTCAGTTACGTTTTACAATTACAGTAGTTCTTATTGACTATTACTGTATTATTTCAAACGTGTTTTCAGTTTAATTTCATGCTATATCGATGCATTTGTAATTGTGTAAATACAGTATATGAGTTTTGTTTTCCTTTGGTTATACTGTAATACTGTATATTCAACTTTGAGTGTGTCGAGAGCTTGGACAGTTATAATGTTGATTCATTTAGGCTCCTATATTGTTGGTTATTCTGTTTCCCTGCCCATCCTTACAGCCTTGCTTCATTGGATGGGTGAAGGTTTGCCTATTCAGGTTTATAACTTCTCTATGGTATGACTACATCAGAATCCTTATCTCTCTTTATCATCTTGTTGAAGCCAGAAATGCTTACCACTCCAAAAGTGCATGACTGCAAGAATTGACTGTCGATTAATTATTTTTCCATGCCCAGAAAGAGAGGATCTCTTACGCTCTGGAAATGTGTTTTAATGCCTCTTTTGGTTTAGTTGTGGAACTATATCTCTACAATTTTCCGTTCCCTCATGCAGCGTATAGCCTCTAATAATGCCTCGGTTCACATGATGCCAGTTCCCTTTGTGAAGATTGAGGTAAAGCATTCTTTGACTGTCCAACCCTTGTTTTTGCTGGTCTAAGTGGGGGTAGGTAATCTGCAGAGATCTACATCCTCCATGGTTCTTAATACAATGGAATAGGATAGAGTCCCATCAGAAAATACCTCCCACTTAAGGAAAGTCTCCCCATATAAAAAAAGTAGAAATTTTTATCCTCATAGGAACAAATGAATTGTTTTATATGAGGATGTATTTTTTTTAAACTTTACAAACTTAAAATCTTTTATCATAATCCAACTTAATAAACCTGCATTTTCCTCCTGTATCTGTAGGGAAGAATAATGTAAGTCGATAGGTAGGAATGAGGACTTCCTCTTCATTGTAGCACCTGGAGATTGCTGTAGACTGTTGTTGAGTTGTCATGAAATGACGATTGTGAAAAATTAATTTGTTCCGACACGAATGCAAACCCTCAGCGAAGCGGGAACTCGGCTTTCAGAATTTATAACGAGGGGTAAGTAGTTACTGGTGGGTGGCGGGTACCCCCCTACCCCCACAAGCATACTGAGTAGCCATTTTATCTTTAGCTACAGAGCAGTATGCACATACTCTGCTTGACAAAGCTTGACTGTTTTTGTAATTCATTATTCTTCTTCTTCTGCTGTGCCTTCCTTGTCTGCCACCCCACCTGTAGAAGGAGCACTGGATGTGACACCTGCTTATGAGTGCCTGCTTGCCGAAGGAAGAAATCCCCGATCCTCCCCTTTTTGTGGTGTCGCTGCTGGCGGTAAGAAAATCCTTGACATTGACATCTGGCAAGGGAAGAAGTTTCCATGCTCTCCTTCTCCCAGTCCTGTATCTTGACCTTGCCCTCTTCTGCTGAGTGTTCAGACAATGCTCCCCTACCAAAGATGGAGAGGAAAGCCCAACGTACAGTGTCTCATCAGACTTTGTCCGAACCCTTTAAATGTTTGCGGGAGAAGGGTGTTGCAGTACCACTCAACTCGCCAATCTGCGGAAAGATGAGATGGTACAAGGCACAGGTGCTTCAACTCTTGCTCAGGCAACAAGTATGCAGCCCCGTTCTAATACTCGCACCATCGGCTTGGATGATGGTGGTGGTTTTCATTTTCTTCCTCCTCCTTTGGACAGCGATACTTCCAGGACGACAACTCATCACTGAGGACGAGAGATGTCACGTGAATGAGAGTTATGAGATTATGGTAGACGACATCGCCAACAAGATTCGCACACACGATCCCCACGAGATAGGTCTCCATGCTCATGATCATCTTCACATGCATGATCCTCATGTGTTAGGCCTCCACACATACGATCACCTTCACTGGCATGATCGCTTCACAGTAGTTCTTCACATGCACGATCCTCACAGGAAATGTCTCCATGCACACGCAGTGTCTATCAGATACAAAGCCCCATGATCTAGTACTCTGTGTCAGGTCTCCATATGCAAGATCATGCTCAACATCTTCATACGCACAGTCTCTACACCTTATGCTCTCCATGCATATACGATAAACACGCAAAGATTCCACACGCAGTCTCCACGTTCAAGGCCTTCATCCGGTAGCTCACCTGCAGTAAGGTCATCACCTTCGTGCTTTCCTAGATCCAGGTTTTCACGCACAGAGTCTTCACGTGCTAACACACCTCATTATTGTTACCATAGTGCAAGGTCTTCATGTACTCAGTTATTTCTCAACTGCTGGTCTTACGATTTCTTCATTCTGGAATATTTTGCAGTTATGACACAGTTTAGTGGTGTATCATGTGACTTGACTTCTAGAGATTTACCTAGTTATCTCAACATACGAGCCTGAGGATGACATTCCTCTACCTCTTTCCATCATATGAGGATTTTTTTTTAAGTAGTCTGTTTCACCCAGATCTCCCAACCAGAAACACCTTTCTCCCTAGTGTTCCATCCTGGCTAGAGAGAATCACCTACTTTCTTGGTTGGGCGGTGGGCTCAGGGGGAGGTTGTCCCATGTCCATACCAAAAATTCTTTAGAACATCACAGAGACTTTGTCCTTTATATTTACTTCAAGATGGAGATGGCGAGCAGTGTGCAAGCTTTAAGTAGATCTGAAAGATGCTTAATTTCAGATTCCAATTCACCTGTCTCACAAGAAGTATCTCTACTTCGTCCTTTGCTTTAGACTAACTACCGCTCTCCAGTTCATCCGAGTGTTCACACTCGTCTCGCCTTGGGTTGACACCAACGGCATATGTCTTGTACGATATCTGGAAGACTGGCTGATCCTGTCTTCCTATCGAAGGAAATTGTTTAGCACCGAGAAAGACTTCTTGCCTTTTGCCATGATCTGGGAATTCTGATCAAACTGGACCTTTGTCTTGGGCCCTAGCAGGGGAATAAGTCCCAGGGAATGCTGATAAACATGGCAACAAACTCAGGAAGGTAGCATAGTGTTTTTTCAACAAATAAGATGGACTGGATCTACAGTGGCATCAACTGATTGGACATTTCTCGGCTTTCGAGAATCTTATTCCTCAGGGGCGTCTCCATCAGCATTCCTTTCAATGGTGTTTGAAGTGTCACTGGTAAGCTGCCAACAATCCTTTCACCATCTTGTAGAATGAGAAGCAATACTGGACAATCTAGCCTTGTGGCTGAAAAATGACAATTACATTAAGAGGACTCCTCTGGATTGTCGTCCTAAAAAAAGGCAGCTCTTGACAGATAGATTGAAGGTAGGATGGTGCGCTCTCCTAAGGAATCAGACCTCCTCGAATTAGTGACCCAAGAAAGAAAAGGGACTCCACATCAACCTGTTGGGAGTATTGGCAGCACTCTTTTTGCTGCAAGCATTCCAACAGTGAATGTTGATAGCATTGATGAGCAATAACATGACAAGTGGCTTACGTCAACAGGCAGGGAGGTACTGTTTCACAAAACCTCTGCCAGTTGGCAAAACAGGGGCACACGTGGGCATTCAGCAATGCTGTGGAGCTGTCAACAATACTCATTTTGGGAAAGAGGAACGTAATCACTGACAAGTGCACTCACCAGGGACAAGTTTTAAGAGCAGAATGGTCCCCCCATTTTCAAGTGGCGAAGATACTTTTGACTTTGTGGGGTTTCTTGCCACCTGCTAGTAACGACCTTCTCCTAGTTATAACTTTTAACAGATTAGTTCTAGCTCAGCTGTAATCATAATTTTATTGGAGGACTTGGTTTTGTACATTTAGGAAAAATACAAATTACTTTTAAAAATTTGTAATTTCTATTCAAAAAGAATTTTAAAATGAGCTTTTAGTATCATCACTTCTTTAATGTCATTTCCTACTGTTTGCAGAGTGGGCGATCAGACACGGTGGACCTTAACGACAACTCTCTTCAGGTAGACATATCCGATGCATTGAGTGAGAGAGAGAAGGTGAAGTTTACTGTCCATACAAAGGTTAGTTCAGCATATCCATTTTCTGATGTGTTTGTTAAACTCTCTGAAATTTTTTCTTTTTTTGTTTTTGTGGAGTTTCTGACAAGGAAACTTGCTCAAACTTCAGAAGGTTACAGTAGTTCTCATAAATGTTAAGTTCATCTTTTCTTAAATTGCAGACCACGTTGCCTGATTATGTCAAGCCCGAGTTTTCGGTTGTCCGTCAACACGAAGAATTCATCTGGCTTCATGATCGCTTTGAAGAAAATGAAGACTATGCAGGGTATATTGTAAGTGCTTATGATTTTGTTTTATGATATTTAAAGCAGCTGGTTTTAAATAGAAATCTATTTATGTTGTCTTGGGGCAAACAAAAATGGTTGTACTGTATTCTATATATAATTTACTATAGATCTGAAAAAATATCTTAAGGAATCAATTTAAATTTCTAATGGTTGTCCATAAGTTGTATAGGTCAGAGACTGGACAATGTCCTAGAGATTGTCCATACTGTATATAGTATTAGAGTCCAAGCCTCCTCTCCACCCAAGCTAGGATTAAGGGGGACCAGGTAGTGGTTGCTGATAACTCAGCAGGTCGACCTATGGACAGTGAGGTTGTTATTAAAATTGTAGATCAGTGTAGCAGGGCTAAGTAAAGTCTGGTGTCTGTTTCTTAAACAATTTTAATGGTAGCCACCTACAGGTGTTACTTCCACTGCTGTTCCTCTCCTTCTCCGCCCCCAATAACAAAACCTCAAAACAAAATGAACTGCTCAAAGCGCGGGTCCTTCGATCACATATTGAAGTGAGTCAACAGATGTGAATGCTATTGAAAACTTTTTGAAGCTGCGAGGGGATTAAACTTATGACTCGCAGATCACGAGTCAGATATGCTATCCACCAGGCTGCCACAAGCTTTAATCTAAACCCTTTTTATGTAATATCTAGCCTTTGTAGACCTACTTATCTTTATACTTCCATTGATGATGCATGTTGCCATGGGCCACTTTGCACCTAAGCTTGATCCATATATAGTGTTTTGGGAGGTTTCTTTTAGATCACCACTACTTCCTTATTTCACGTACAGCTTAAATGGCCAAGGACATAATGTACAGATTACTCCTGATTGTAAGTTGAGGACAGTCTCTCTTCAACCTCCTGATCTTTGCACTGACAATGTCTCTCTAACTGTATATTTGTGATTATTGACTGCTAATTTACTTCTGAGAAACATAGCCAATCTGTTCTTGAATTACACACAAAATTGGCTTATTGAGTCATGAAATTTATGGTTTAAGATCTATCATGAGGAAATGTTTTCATTGCTTTATTTTACCACGTTTTGAATATTTTTCTCCTGTCTGGTCTTCAGCTGCAGACTCTCGTCTTGATTTGTTGGACAAAAACTGTCGGTCCATTATCCGTAGATTAACATTACCATTCAGAGAAAACATTTTTATAATTCTTTGCATTCTGATCTTCCCAGACTTTGCCATTTTGTATGTAGCATCAGGTATGCAGTTAGTTCTAACAGCCTTTGTCATTTCTATCAGGAGATTTAATTCTACACATTATTCAAGTTCTGTTCCTGTTGTGACCAGATTGTGGGATGATCATCCTAATTTAATCTGGTGATTTGGTCGCTGGAACTTAAGAAGTTCAAACTTGTTACAAAAACATTTTTGTTGAACAAGTTGTCATAAGTCTCTGCCCATAGTTTATATATGACTGATCTATTTAACATTTATTTATATTAATCTTTTTATAACTTCTCATTGATTTTATTTGTTACTTCTCTATTTCCATTCTACAATGAGGTGCAGTGGCCATACCATCTTTTTCTTACAGACCAAATCTATTCATTATATTTATCAGAGGCATTTTTTGGCTTCCAGGTTAAAGATGCTTTTGGTGATGATCCATGGTCTGTTAAAGATTGTGCATTAACAAATTAATCTGTTTTCATTGGTTTGGTTAATATACAGAAATTTTAATCATGTATAGAAAATAAAACTATAGATGCATTCTTGCTGAAGTCATTTAAATGTTTTTCAGATTTTTTAGCAGTTGTTTTATTGTTATTGTAAGGTTTTTTATGATAATTGTTGAGTAGTTAAGTACACGTTACTTAACCCTTTTACCCCCAAAGGACGTACTGGTACGTTTCACAAAACTCATCCCTTTACCCCCATGGACGTACCGGTACGTCCTTGCAAAAAACTCCTATTTACATTTTCTGTTTGCATATTTTTGATAATTTTTTGAGAAACTTCAGGCATTTTCCAAGAGAATGAGACCAACCTGACCTCTCTGTGATGAAAATTAAGGCTGTTAGAGCATTTATAAAAAATATACTGCAAAATGTGCTTGAAAGAAAATAACCCCTGGGGGTTAAGGGTTGGAAAGTTCCAAATAGCCTGGGGGTAAAAGGGTTAAAACAAAAGTTTCTTCTGACGGTAAGGATGGCATCAGTTATCACCATGACAACTGTCCATTCTTTGGGTTTTTGTGTTCGATTACCATTTTGAATATTCAACTTCAAGTTCTTTTGCATTCACCTTGGCAGTACAGTACTGAAAGTCAAAGTTTTATATCGTCACCCTCATAAACTAACTGCCTTAGTCATTTTCTCCACTTGCTGGGAAATAAAAAAACCTTCTCATTTCCTAATTCTTTACAGTATATCGTTGTGTTGAGCTTCAATTAACAAATTCTAATTCACAAATTCTTCTGTTAAGAATTTGTGAATTGAAGCTCAAGACAATGATATAAAGAATTAGGAAATGAGAAGGTTTTTTTTATTTCCCAACAAGTGGAGAAAATGACTTAAGCAGTTAATTTATGAGGGTGACGATATATTTTATTATTTTATCATAATGCTCAAAGGTTTTTTTTCCTCTCCATTCTAGATACCACCTCCACCTCCACGTCCTGACTTCGACGCCTCTCGGGAGAAGCTGCAGAAGTTAGGGGAAGGAGAAGGTAGTATGACCAAAGAAGAATTCAACAAGATGAAGCAGGAGTTAGAAGCGTAAGTACAGAGTCTTGCGATTTGCACGGTAGTTGCGTTTTGGAACCAAGGTGAAGCTTTTGAAGTAATATGGTTATATCATGACATTTGGAGTGTGGTAGGTTTATCTTGATTTTTATGGATCAATACCCTTAATTATGATAAAGATTAATGTCTAATGTATCTATATTTATCATTTTGAGATGATGTAGGCCCAAGGTATATCTTTGTGAAAGACTTATCTATTGTTGTTAGATAATTTTTTACTTTTTTCTGAAATGTATGGTCAGTTTTTATCATTGAGTAAAAGATACAAGATACAGTATGCATATAAAACCTGATTGGGCTCTTGTATTTGCACTTGAATTTTTCCTCAAACTAAAGAGACCCAAACATTAATGATAATGATATAATTAACGTGTGCGTCTGCCATTTCAGCGAGTACCTAGCAACTTTTAAGAAGACTGTAGCGATGCATGAAGTATTCCTCACGAGATTAGCACAACATTCCGTCTTTAGAACTGATCACAACTTTAAGGTGTTTTTGGAATATGAACAAGATGTAAGTGTTTAGCTTTTGTTTGTGGAAATTTCTTTTTTTTTTTTGTGTATATACGTTTACTAATGAAAAGGTTAGAAAAGAGAATAGGTTTCTTAAAGATATTTTTATGGATGATATTTAAATCGTGTGTGACGGTAGAGTATTCTGAATTAATGAGTTTTTTTGTGTGTGGAAGGTCCTAGACTTTTAAATTTTTTACTCACATTGAACTGAAATCATAACTCTCAGATATTATTTCAAAAGTTTGTATACTGTAATAAGGTAAAGAAATTCTCGAATGAAACAACATATAAAATGATACAATGAGCAAAACGACATTTTTGAAATAACCTGATATTTATTTCATATGAAATGCGACTATTTATTTGACTTTGCCGCTATGGAGTTAGGTTATTCCTATCTAGGCAAAAATTTAGCAAACTTTGACTTGCAAACAATTTGACTTCTAAACAGCTTCTTGGAACCAAAAGTTTGTAAACAATTTGACTTGTTAAACAGCTTCTTGGAACCAAAAGTTTGCAAACAATTTGACTTCTAAACAGCTTCTTGGAACCAAAAGTTTGTAAACAATTTGACTTGTTAAACAGCTTCTTGGAACCTAAAGTTTGCAAACAATTTGACGTCTAAACAGCTTCTTGGAACCTAAAGTTTGCAAACAATTTGACTTCTAAACAGCTTCTTGGAACCAAAAGTTTGTAAACAATTTGACTTGTTAAACAGCTTCTTGGAACCTAAAGTTTGCAAACAATTTGACTTCTAAACAGCTTCTTGGAACCAAAAGTTTGTAAACAATTTGACTTATAAACAGCTTCTTGGAACCTAAAGTTTGCAAACAATTTGACTTCTAAACAGCTTCTTGGAACCAAAAGTTTGCAAACAATTTGACTTCTTAAACAGCTTCTTGGAACCTAAAGTTTGCAAACAATTTGACGTCTAAACAGCTTCTTGGAACCTAAAGTTTGCAAACAATTTGACGTCTAAACAGCTTCTTGGAACCTAAAGTTTGCAAACAATTTGACTTCTAAACAGCTTCTTGGAACCAAAAGTTTGCAAACAATTTGACTTCTTAAACAGCTTCTTGGAACCTAAAGTTTGCAAACAATTTGACGTCTAAACAGCTTCTTGGAACCTAAAGTTTGCAAACAATTTGACTTCTAAACAGCTTCTTGGTCACTCGACACATATTTCATAAGACTCTACAGAAAACAAAGATCTCGTAAATTTTCAAAATTATCCAAAATAGAAAATGATGGAATGTAGTTTTTGGGCACGTATTCCTCCGCTAGGCCTATCATTATAGAAAATGGGAGTAGGGTAAACTACAAAAAACTCGGGTCGTTTGAGAGGAGGTTCCAGGTAACTCCTATGAAAGTGTTTCTCGGTAAGTATGTTAGGAAAAATACAAATTACTAATAATTTGTGATTTTCAATATTCTGTCGAGACTAATTTCAAAGGTGATCGACCAACAAAATAGTGTTTATATTTCATCAAATCCTCCTACGAATCCTATTAGTTTGTTGATGTCTTTTCATTTTTGCAGCTTTCCGTCAGAACTAAAAACAAGAAGGAGAAGGTGGAGGGTCTCTTTAAGAGTTTTAACAAGTCCACAGACGAACTGTTGCTAGCAGCGACGCAGAAGGACGTCGACGATTATTTTGAGAAGGAGAAAGGTTTTCTTTTAGAATACCACACTGCCATCAAAGACACAACTATCAAAGCTGATAAGATGACACAAGCACATAAAAGTGAGTTTTTTTTTTTTTTTTTTTTTTTTTAACTTTCATTTGTTTCGTTTTTGTTTTGGAGCTCGTTTCTGTTATGCGCAAGACTTATATGGTGCATTGAGTATTATTATTATTATTATTATATGCTAAGCTACAACCCTAGTTGGAAAAGAAGGATTCTATAGGCCCAAGGGCTCCAATGAGGAAAGGAAAATAAGGAGATAAACTACAAGAGAAGTGATTAACAATAAAGAAAATTTTTTAAGAATAGTAACATTAAAATAAATATTTCATATATAAACAATAAAATCTTTAAAAAAAATCAAGAGGAAGAGAAATAAGATAGAATAATGTGCCTGTGTGTACCCTCAAACAAGAGAACTCTACCCCAAGACAGTGGAAGACCATGGTACAGAGGCTATGGCACTACCCAAGACTAGATAACAATGGTTTGATTTTTGAGTGTCTTCCCTAGAAGAGCTCAGGTTCATCATCTGTAGACAACAGATGATGGATAATTGATAGAAAACTTTATGTAAATCATCAACATTTGATACATTATCGTAATCTGTCGTTCCAAAAACTAATCACATGGGTTCCTTGTTTTTTGTTGTCGGTATTGTTAACCCTTTTACCCCCAGGCTATTTGGAACTTTCCAACCCTTAACCCCCAGGCATTTTGTTTTTCAAGCACATTATGCAATATATATTTTTTAAATTACTCTATAACAGCCTTAATTTCTGTCATAGAGAGGTCGGGTTTGTCTCATTCTTTTGGAAAATGCTTGAAGTTTCTCATAAAGTTATCAAAAATATGCAAAAAAAAAAATGTAAATAGCAGTTTTTTGCAAGGACGTACCAGTACGTTCATGGGGTAAAGGGATGAGTTTTGTGAAACGTACCAGTACGTTCATGGGGTAAAGGGATGAGTTTTGTGAAACGTACCAGTACGTTCATGGGGTAAAGGGATGAGTTTTGTGAAACGTACCAGTACGTTCATGGGGTAAAGGGATGAGTTTTGTGAAACGTACCAGTACGTTCATGGGGTAAAGGGATGAGTTTTGTGAAACGTACCAGTACGTCCTTTGGGGGTAAAAGGGTTAAGTTGAATATGCCTTAGATTTTCAATTATCAATGATAGATATGTGTAGACAGTATTGTGAAGATTAATTATGTCAGTTAGATTTTTGGAAAGACACCAGATGGATTAGGTGAAATATTTCAAGCTCCAGCTTTTCCGAAACTTTTGTCACCCTTTTCTTACATTTGGTATTTTACTTTTTAGATAGTCAATGAAAACTAAGATCTGTTAATTTTCCAGGTGTTGCAGATTCATATATCAAGCTGTCCACAGGGCTATCACAGTTAGGAACGATTGAAGGGCCAAGATTAGAAAAGTTTATTAATAAAGTAGCTGACACATTTGAAAAGGCCAGAGTAAGTGTTATACTCCCGTCTTGTGATTTAGTTGCATTTACATTAAATTTTATTCATCTTGCCAAGCCATTTTTAATGAAGTTCTGTGACTCAAATTATGGAAAATTTATCTGAGGCCCAAGCTTCATTTGTCTCTTTGTATGTTAATTTTCTGTTAATGTTTATTGGAGCTTATTGTAGTATTATTTATCATACTTTCATTATTAGAAATTTAGAGGCTTCTCATTTATGTTTAGGGGTGAAATAGTATGCATGAATTTCGTTATTACAAAAATCAGTTAATCGGATTAACAAATTTTATCCTAAGAATCAAAACACCTGGTGAATGTATTACTGTATGTTGATTCTGGCATGCATAGTAAAATGCAAGAAGTTTGAAATGAAGTTAATATTATGAAAATATTTCTATCTTTTTATTACCCAAGACTGAGAAATCAAATAAATTTGAGAAATCAAATAAAAGTTCTGTTTCAGTTAATGCACTAGAGTAGTGGACTATTAAGATGTTGATTTTATTATTCTAAATTGTTTGTTGCTATAGGAAATCGGTGATTTAATAAAATGCTGAGTGTGGCTTTTTATAGATATAAGCTTTTATTGTAACATATTGTGTTGATTATCTCAATTTTTAAACAGAAAGTGGAGGGGCGAGTGTCCTCGGACGAAGATCTGAAGTTGTCCGATACCCTGAGATACTACGTCAGAGACGGGAGTGCCGCAAAAGATCTTTTATACCGCCGACTTCGGTGCCTCGCCAATTACGAGCAAGCCAACAAAAATTTAGACAGAGCACGCGCAAAGAACAAAGACGTTCATGCAGTGAGTAGAGAGACGCGTTTGTGATTAGCTTTTGTTGTTGGTCGCTTTTTCCCGTAGAAGATGAGCTTACGTGAAGGTTGATACTTAGTAAAGCTTGCTTCTTATAGGGTAGAAACTTTACATAAAATTTCTGGTTAAGTACCTTGAAGGTCAGGTGACCCGTTCATGACTGTACTTAGTAAATGCGTCATGATTAGAAGTTGCTGGTATACGGTGATGGCTTTAGAAACTTGGCTAGATAGAGCTGTTTTCTTAGCATTTGAGAAGCTGGAAGTAAAATGCCTCGTGTACTGCATACCAATGATAGATTAAAATTTCCACCTCAATATTATAGAAAGCATAACACTCATCAAATGTGGTGTGGAAAGAAATTCATAGTGTTGAATTTGTAGTGTCAAGTATCTATAATATTTATTTTAGATTATTTGTATTTAAGGATTGCAGGGGACTTTAAACAAAAACCCTGACATTAGTTATTAATTGTGAAATTTTAGATTTTGGGGAGGATGCTCTCTCTTAAATAAAAAAATGGAATGGGATTGTTGGTACATTTAACATATAAATTAAAGGGATGTAACCAGAACACTTATTCATTCCTAGATACGTCAAAAGCTCGCTTAAAGAAATTTCACGTAAATTTTAAAATTTTAGCAAACCAATTTTAAAAACATTGATTAACTTTGCCAAAAGAGAGAAGAGGGAACAAATTGATATAAAAAGGTAGAAAGTAACAAAGCTCGATATTGAACAATGCTCCACTTGTACAGAACTGTACTTTATACTGTATTTTAGGCATTACTATCCTTATATGAACTTATATAACAGCAAATGAAGACAGAAGAAAGACTTAATTTTCAACAAAGTTATTTTTCAGCATTTCTAACGTTTAATTTTTAATAAATTACGTGTTTTGGTTCGTGTTACTTGCCCATTGTTGTAGATCCCAACTTGATTGAAATTAATCATGGGAACAATTATATACATTTTCCGTTCTATTTCAAATTATGGTGTCATTAGGGAATGTTAGAAAAGAGGCTCCGTGTCATCGTAGCTTTTGATTAGAATGTATTGTTGTTTGTAGCATTTATTTGCTTAGTGGACAGTTGCCGTTGGTTATTGAGGAAGTGAGAGTTGATAGCGCAGATAAAAGATAAGATATTTTTCTTAGTAGTTCTCTAGACATTGTAGTTAGGAAAGATAGAAAGAATCTCTAAATAGTGTACTTAGGAAAGAATCTGCAAAAAAGTTGCGTTAAAAATAATCCTTCAAACATTGAAGTTAGGAAAGAATCCTCTAAACTGAAATTAGGAGAGATTCCTCTAAACAGTGTAGGAAAGGATCCTCTAAACAGTGTATGAAAGAATCCTCTAAACAGTGTATGAAAGAATCCTCTAAACAGTGTAGTTAGGAAAGAATCATCTAAACAATGTAGTAAAAAATCATGGTAGTTAGGAAAGAATCCTCTAAGCAGTGTAGGAAAGACTTATCTTAAAGTGTAATTAGGAAAGAATCTTGTAAACAGTGTAGTTAGGAAAGAATCCTCTAAACAGTGTAGGAAAGACTTATCTTAACAGTGTAATTAGGAAACAGTCTTGTTAACTGTATAGGTAGGAAAGAATTTTTATATTCCCACCAATATGCTAGATTGATGTCATCATAGAATGATGTCTTTAACAATACTGATGGTAAATTTTTTGAAGTTAAATTCATTGGAAATTATTTTCTATTGTTATAAGTAGAAAACAATAGATAGGAGATAACCTGGTGTTTATGCTTCTGATAAAATGTACACAAAGAAATGGGGAGTGATATTTAAAGAAATAAAGATTGATTTATATGTGGTATATATAATTATCAAGGCAGAATTTTGTACCTTGTGACAAAATCTATTTAAAATATGATTTTGTACCTTGAGGCAAAATTTATTTTTTAAAGACACAATTGTGTACCTTGGGGCAAAATTTATTTGTTTAGGTAGAATTTTGTACCTTGAGGCAAAATTTATCTGTTAAAGACAATTTTATACCTGAGGCAAAATTTATTTGTCAAGGCAGAAATTTGTACCTTTAGGCAAAATTTATTTGTTTGTTAAGGTATAATTTTGTACCTTAAGGCAAAATTTATTTGTTAAAGACAGAATTTTATACCTTGAGGCAAAATTTATATGTCAAGGCAGAAATTTGTACCTTTAGGCAAAATTTATTTGTTAAGGTAGAATTTTGTACCTTAAGGCAAAATTTATTTGTTAAAGACAGAATTTTATACCTTGAGGTAAAATTCATTTGTCAAGACAGAATTTTGTACCTTTAGGCAAAATTTGTTTAAGGCAGAATCTTGTACCTTATGGCAAAATTTATTTAAGGCAAAATTTTGTACCTTGAGGTAAATATACTCTCATAGATTCTAGTTTCCTACTGCTGTAGCCCAGGCTAGTCTGAAAGCGACCATTGATGCATTTTAGGTCAGCTGTTTACATGCATATTTGCTCCTGTGGATTCCTTTTAAATTTATTTCCATTTAGTTAATTTTATTATGATTTTCAATGGAAGATAAATGTATAGCTCACAGCTGTGTCTTTGGTATGTGTTAGTATCTTAGATTTCATTTGAAATTAACCCTTTTACCCCCAAAGGACGTACTGGTACGTTTCACAAAACTCATCCCTTTACCCCCAAGGACGTACCGATATATCCTTGCAAAAAAATGCTATTAAATTTTTTTTTTTATATTTTTTATATTTTTTTTGAAAAAATTCAGGCATTTTCCAAGAGAATGAGACCAACCTGACCTCTCTATGACAAAAATTAAGGCTGTTAGAGCAATTTAAAGAAAATATACTGCAAAATGTGCTGGGGAAAAAATAACCCCTTGGGGGTTAAGGGTTGGAAATTTCCAAAGAGCCTGGGGGTGAAGGGGTTAATAATCACGGGATTGTATGATCTTTAATTTCATAGGGATTAGTTTGATACCACATTGATAAAATAGTAATCATTACGCTGGTTAGAATCTTCACTGTTTCCTACTATCGAGTGATTGAATATTAAAGAGCTGATATTTAAATTTTGTTAATACGGACAAACCCTTTTGACCAGTCCTCAGATGCATGGTTATACTATTTATCATAATAATGAGGATGAGAACAAGTATTTGTATTTCCATTATGATCTACAGTATGTATTTACCAAGGCACTTCCCCCAATTCTCGGTGTTAGCCGACATCAAGCAAATGAACAAAAGGGGATCTCTCTCCTCTCTGCTCCTCCCAGCCTGACAAGGGATTTAGCCATGTTTGGTGATTTTATGAATTATAATATAACATTCTACTTCTGGATATTTGTACATTGATAAACTCTGTAGGGTTATCTTTTTTCACTAAAAAGCTTTCCGATTTTGTGGACGTCGTTCCATCGTACAGGGAAAGAACCAAGAGTATTGCAGTACTTGATATACGTAGTTAGTATTACACCAGTGTGCAAATAATAAATTTCACCTTGTCCACATGCAAAACAGAAGGGCGCTGTTCGACCTGTTACTTTGAGTTTTGATGAAAGAATTCGTATAAAACTTGGTTGAATTATTTTATTGGATTTGTTCATACCTTAGGCCTTGCACTACACTGTATTATCGTAGGTGACGAACTTGAATTACAAAGTACAAATGTTTATCATTTAAAAACTGATTCAGTATCCATGCTGTAGTGAGATGCTGTTAGATCACTCGACCACATCGTTGGTGTGCCACTGCGTAGATTGTTTACTACAGTACTTTAGAACACAAGTAGTTTATTGGTTATGATTCTAGATCGATATTTATGCAAGCATTTGGTGCATTAAGTGGAATGTTTTTATTGTCATGAAAAAGTTGGCTCTTGTCTTCAGTGGAGAAAGGTAAGACGTAAGCTTCTTGTAAGTACAGTACACATTACCAGTCTTATATTTTCCGTCACTTGATTTTAGCAAGATTCGGGAGAGTCTTGTACAGTATTATTTTAAAGTGATTACTGTATAAACTACTTTAAGGGCAGCAGAACTAATATATTTTCAGCAAAGTATCATATTACTGATTTTCTTCATTATTTAGTGCAGTAGGCTATATAAACTTTGGTTTTTTAAATATAAAACTTACCCGCTGGTTATATAAGATCCTAAGTCCCCGACGCCTCGGCAGAAAATTCAAAATCTCTTGCGCAGCTTAGCGCATATAAGCCAGGTGTACCCCAGCGCCCTCGCAGTACCCCAGGTAGAACTATGCTCAACCAATTCAGATTTTCTTTGCCGCCATAGCTGGCTGAACTATTGGAAATTCTCTCTTGTTTTCTTACTCCGTTTGGACGTTATTTGGTGATGTATTAACGTTTTTGAGTTTTGGCTTTCGCATATTTGTTTTGTTTGATCTGTGATCACGTATTTTAACTTAAAAGGTAGGGTTGGAAGGTTTTTCAACCTATTTTGAACCTCACGAAATCATAGGGGCGAAATGTAAACATTTCGTCCATGGATGACGTCACAGCCTCTTCCGTAGGCTAAAAGTCTGTCTTGCCTTTTAAGAATATAAGTGATTTTGCTTTTAGAGTTTTAAGTTATAACTTAAAGGAATTATTTTGAGAAAATTTTATCCTTTTAATATTTTTCTTTAGATAATCTTTGATCTGTTTGCAAAGATTAACTACCGTTCAGTTTGTTTTTGTTACGGTAATCAGTATCATTACGATGTTACATATATTGTAGAGATTTTATGAATAGTACTTTCTTCTTACTTCTCAAGTTTTTAATTGTACTTTATAAAAGGAACATTTTATTTTGCAATTAATTGGTCCTTTCAGTATTTTTCCTTAGTCAGAGATTAAAGGAAGTTACACTTCAGTTTATTTTATACGATGCAGTATTCTTTACATTCGTCGTAACGCACGATTCTATGTATCGTTGTTGCTTTGGTGGTTTTCGGAATACTAAATTGATTGTATATTATTTGTAGATGTTCCAATGATGCGAGTGATGATTCATCTTTTATTGGAACCTCTTAAGTTAAGGGTTTATTTTAATGTATAAATATTATATCTATTAAGGTAATTTTTGATATTTAATATTTTGTTACATTTATATGGGATTCGGTACTTTTGCTTTCCCATTCAAACAATTGTCCAGTGACAGAATTATAAGTCTCTCCCTATGGAGTTCATTTCCTTTGAGAGAGTGTATACTTTGTCTTTCAGGTAATTATGAAACTATCTTTGTGCCAAAGAGTAAAGTGCAAATTTTTTAGTGATAAATTGTGCAGTGAATTTTATTCAGTGTTGAGTGCTTCTATTCGGACCTGTCGTTATCCTAGCCTTAGACGTCTGTCGAGCTCCCGGACCCAGGGGCGAAGTTAAGTCAAACGGCGAAAGGAATCGAGAGGGTAACCAGACGTTACAGTCTTTTAGACCCGAACTGAAGTCCTCTCGAGTGTTTTCTGTCGACCAACAGAATACTCACCCTCACTATAGATAAAGAGAGGTGTTAGTGTTTTCAAAGGCGCTAAGCTGAAAACAAAATTAGATTCGTTCTGCGTTTATTACGTTTCATGCGGCGCAGACGCAGTACCGCCACCCCACCTGATGGGTGTCGTCTCTCGACAGTGGCTAGCGCTATGGATCGACGAAGATAATGCTGTATACGTTTCGCCTAAGGTTGATCCTTGATCTTTGTAGTTAGGCATGAAACAGCATCTATCTTCGTTTATGCAGTCTTTTCTGCCTGCCGTTAACAGTGCGGTTGGGTGTCTTGATTCCGGTCTTTGACATGGACTCACAGGCGTCGTGTCTTTAACGGTGAAAACTCGTTGTCGCACAGGCGGCCTACCTACCGCAATGTTTAATGGTGGGGGAAAGTGGATGCTTTACTTCGAATGCTCAACGCAAACCGACGGATCATAGCACCTAGTATTAGTCAATACAGATGCGCTGACGTTCGCCAGGCAGCAGAGCCGGCGAAGTGTCATTGGAACGGTGCGGTAACGGAAACGGAACGTCGATGGAATGGAGCGTAGCGCCACGTCAGTGTGGACGCTTCAGCGGCAGTATGGATGCTTCAGCGTCAGTGTGGACGCTTCTGCGTCAGTGTAGACGCTTTCAGTGTCAGTATGGACACTTCAGCGTCAGCATGGACGCTTCAGTACCAGTGTGGACGCTTCAGCGTCAGTGTGGACGCTTCAGCGTCAGTGTGGACGCTTCAGCGCTAGTGTGGGCGCTTCAGCATCAGTGTGGGCGCTTCAGCGTCGGGGTGGTCGCTTCGCTACCTATGACTATAGACTTTGATGTCTACCTGACCATGAATGTCTAGTGTTTAGTTATTGTTGCTCCAGGCGCTATATTAAGAAATAAATCTTAACTAGAAAGATATTATATTCTCAGTCCAAGGCCTGCTGGGCTAACTCTTGGTTGTGAGAACTAGAATTAAACCTCTAAGTATTGAGGTCTGAATTCAGAATCATAAGGAGTGGATTCCTAAGAATCAAGGCTTCTCTTCCTAGGATAGAGATTGTTAAAGGAAGGGAATAGCTTTCAGAAACTCATGAGAATTTTTCTAAAGAGTTTCCCTCATATTTTTTACCTGCTGCTCCTCGTTTCGACTTCAGAGTTTTCGCTAGTTGAGTTGATGGTGTCGCTATTTATTTTATTTTATTTATATTACAAGCCAGCTACAACCCTATTTGGGAAAGCAAGATGCTTTAACCCAAAGGGCTCCTTTAGGGAACGATGGCCTAGTAAATTAATGGTAAAATAAAGTAATGAATTAACATTAAATCATTCTCAGGAAAATAATTAAGCTTACTGTAGAGATGATACAGCGCTTGCAGCTGCTACAACAGAAAGGGCATTAAGGCCTTTATGAGAATAGAACGTTAAAGTATATCTCCTACCACGGGCAGATCTTTTATGATTTAATGTTTTATGTTTCACGCGAACAGAACTTACCTTCGCAGCAGTCGGGTTTTGATGCGTGAACAGGATGCGATCGAGTGTGTTTTTTCTTCCGCGAGAGAAGCAGAAGTCAGACAAGTCACATGCAATCCTAGCTCTTCCTCTGGATTCTGACTCACTTTCAGGGAGGAAGGACTTTGTCCTCATCGAAGGACGCATAACCTAGAATTGGTAGTCACCAATCAATTTGTCCAAGACCTTTCAGGAGTCGTATGTTTTTCTATTAACTTATCCTGCAGTATCTAACATTCGCCGGAAGTTTTTTCTTTTCGGAAGAAGGCGACGTGTCAGCACCTGAATCGTGTAAGACACACAGTTCTTCGGGGGAAAAGGTGCTCAGTTTGCTTCTGTTCACACTTCTCCTTCCCCAGTTTGGAGAAAGGTCTATTACTTTCTTCTGAGGTCTAGCGACTACTGTTGACGGTATCTCAGCATTGGATACGTTCATTTCACGCACAAGGGGCGCTTGAAATGTCATAGGGACTCTCCTAGGTCGCTCACAGGACTGCGGTATATGCTCTCTCCTGGCCTTCGCCCACGCTTGAGTTGGCACACTCGCTACCCCGCGAGTGTAGATTTGGTCTGAGCTAAAAGAGGTCTATTTTATCTGTGTTTAGCGTTTACGATTCTTGGGGGAGGGAGAAAATTTTCTCCTAAAGAGTCTAAGGACTACCATAGATCAAAGAAAAGGTTTTCCGATTAATGTCAGAAGGCATAGTTCTCCTATGCTTAGTAACGCTTCCTTGCAGAGATATGGTCGTGTTACGAGAAGCGTTAGAGCGGGTGCTTGTAGAGGTCAGGTCTCTCTCTTACGGCAGACGTCGTGCAGACACAGACGCAAGTTCTGGTCTCTCCCTCACGCAGTCCCAGGCGCAGACACCAGTCTGGTTGTATGTTGGACGCTAACAGTCAAAGTTGATCCTTTCAACAAGTTGTCCCATTTTTGCGGTCCGCGGTACGCGTGACTATCACTCATGCGTACGCATCCTACACGTGGACAACTCTCGGCTATCAGTTCCGTCTTTCCGTCAATGACCGGACGCGATGCTGTCGCCTCCTCACTGCACGCTGTAGATTTACAACAAGCCGGGCACGCACACAGCGCTGTACCCACATGACAAGGTGAACGCATAGAGCACACTGACACCTTACGGAAATGCAACCACATGCGACATTATGGTCGCATGCTAGACGCATACAGTCAAGTCTTGTTCTCACGGCAGTTTAACCAGATTATTCTCTCTCCTTCGCGTCTCTCTGGCCTCGCAGCTAACGCTCCCTCTTGTCAAGCTTTGGCTTTAAGTTTGTTGAACACTTGCTGATTACACACGAATCAGGTCTTAACCTCACAGCCTGAGGTTCACGTTGTTGACGCTTCTTTTCAACGCCTAGCTTTAATATCGGTTTCTTGCGACCGATACGGACGAGTTTTGGGAGGCGGTTCTAGATCCCGATTCTCTCTCACGACATGTTGAGTGTAGGCAGCTTACTGGAACCGTTCTGGACTCATGCTGGGACCATGCTGGGTGCATGCTGGAAGCATGTCTTTAGTCCTTTTCCCCGTGTCAGGATCACGAACGTTTTATGTTAAACCATCAAGCTTTAGGTCTAGCTGCCTCCAGTATTTCGGAAAACCCCCTAAGATCTAGAGGGTTGTTCGAAGGAGACAGCTGAGGCTTTCGCTTGTACAAAGGACTTTAGCCTCAAGGTTTTCCAACCCAATTAGAGTGCTTTATGGAGTGGTGTAGAGCTAGAGCCAGCTCTTCATTAGGTAACTCTTAACACAAGTGGCCTATTTTTTCTTAGACCTTAGAAGAAAACACATTTTCTTCCCTCCTCGACCATCAAAGGGTACAGGAGTATGCGGGCATCTGTCTTCAGACGCAGAAGATTGGATCTATCAAATAGAGACTTTATAGATCATCTCAGATCATTTGAGAGGACTTGGAGGCATCAGCAAGATGCTCCAGCCTGAAATTCAGGGTTTGTTTCTGGAGCTTCGCGGTATTGACAGATCCGACCCTTTACACTTGGTTTCTTTTTAAGGCCTAACTTTGGAGACTTTCTGAGTAAGTCTACCATAGTTAAGAGTCAGTGAAGTTCACTCTTTTAGCAAGAACATGGACTTCACATTGGTTAAGCCATAGGTACCTTGCAACCTGGATTCTTGGTTATTAATAAACATCTTTCTCATCCATAGCCTAAATTTTTCGGGATCACCATTCTCTCGAATTTGGTTTGTGATGGGCTGAGAAGAGTTTTTTGCCCGATTAAAACGAAGTTTTATTGGGACAAGAACAAAGAAGTAAAGAGTCTATTCATAACTCTTAGGTGCATGGTCAAGAAGCCTGCGCTATCCATGTCTAAACATTCTTTCATCTCGTATAGACTTTGATTACAAAGGTTCTTCCACACGGTTGGGTGACAGATTATAAGACGTTGAAAGAGTAAAGACTCACGAAGTTAGAGCTGTAGAAACTTCTGTAATTTTTAAACTAAACTTTTCTCTGCAAACATCGCGTATACAGTCTTGTGAAGGGGTAATCCTGTATTCGTCTTGCTTTACTTTTACCGTGTCCAGTCTCTATGAAGACGTCTACATTTTGGGATCACTTGCTACGAGTGCAGTAGTAGGTGAAACATTCTCCACTACATTTCCCTAAATTCCTAGTACCCCTGTTCTTCTCTTGGAACTGTTATATATATTTTTATGATTGTACGTGAAGATTGGTCGGCAATCTTCAGCAATCTTTGACCTAGTCAGGTGGTCATTTTGTTCCTAGAGAGCGCCTAGAACAAGGGTATTAGTTGAGGTCCTGTCATGTTATAGGTGGTTGTACCGTTTGATAGCTCCTAGAGATCATCAGCCCCGAGTGGATCACTGGATCTCCTAAGGATAGCAGACAAAATGAGGCAGAGCATTGCTGTTGACTTCCTTATCAGGTTAGAACCACTAAATTGTTTATGAAACTCTTAAGTGAATTTCCAATTATGCAGCTGCCTCTGACCCGCCACCAATGGGTGTCAATCAGCTATTATATAACCAGCGGGTAAGTTTTATATACAAAAATTATATTTTCATAATAAAATAAATTTTTGAATATACTTACCCGCTGGTTATATAAGATTTAGACCCACCCTCCTCCCCTCTAGAGACCATGGGGCATGGAAAATCTGAATTGGTTGAGCATAGTTCTACCTGGGGTACCGCGAGGGCGGTGGGGTACACCTGGCTTATATGCGCTAAGCTGCGCAAGAGATTTTGAATTTTCTGCCGAGGCGTCGGGGACTTAGGATCTTATATAACCAGCGGGTAAGTATATTCAAAAACTTATTTTATGATGAAAATATCATTTTGCATATCTGACATGACATATTTGAAACATGAAATTTTGATTTTTGAAATCTTGTAGCAATTGGGTTTCTTTTCTATATACAGTGCTGTATTTTGCAGCTTGGTTATTGTAATCATTTATAAAGTATGTATTCCATTGTATCAAAACTTGTATACTGTATTCTTCAGGTACAAACTCATTGCTTCTTATACAGAAGGTTCAAAGCTTACAAACATTTGAAGATACAAATAAATCCAACTAAAAATATCAAAGATAAAGAAATACTGAAATAAAACAATATTGTATTAAAGGTTTTAAAGGTCGCTCATGAATGGCAGAGGGAAGGGACAGTGACACTGCCCTAGCAATTAGGACAATGCCCTAGAGACTGACCATATGTTGTATGATCAGCGCCCAAGCCTCCTCTCCACCCTAGCTAGGACCAGGGAGGGCCAGGCAGTGGCTGCTGATGACTCAACAGATAGACCTATAGGCTCCCCCAAATCCCCCAACCTTAGCTCACAAGGATGGTAAGGTTGCAGACACTAATGGCACTAACGAGTATGAGCGGGACTCGAACCACCGACTGGCAAACGCCAGGCAGAGACATTACCAATCAGGCCACAGTAAGCAAAACGACGTATGTAATAACCTGATATCTATTTTATATGAAACTTGACTATTTGTTGACTTATGTAGCGGGAAATCATTGGCTTTGAATTCAGGTTAGGTCTACCCTAGGCCAAAATCTAACAAAGTTGGACTTTCAAACAATTCAACTTGAAAACAGCTTCTAGGAATCAATCAAGTTTGTAAGTTGAGACCTTCTGTATCTCCTATCACTATCCCCCTCGAAGGAAAGGGACATTTTTTCATTTGGTATGAGGCATCTGCTCTTGCAGTTAAAATTCCAATAAGTATTATTATTATTATTATTATTATTATTATTATTATTATTATTATTATTACTAGCCAAGCTACAACCCAGTTGGAAAAGCAAGATGCTATAAGCCCAAGGGCTCCAATAGGGAAAAATAGCCCAGTGAGGAAAGGAAGTAAGGAAATAAATAAATGATGAGAACAAGTTAACAATAAATCATTCTAAAACAGTAACAACATCAAAACAGATACGTCCTATACTGTATAAACTATTAGCAACGTCAAAAACAGATATGTCATATATAAACTATAAAAAGACTCATGTCAGCCTGGTCAACATAAAAACATTTACTCCTTACAGTTCATATTTTGCCATAGCCGTCCTATTAAGCTTGAAATCTTGGTAGAATAAGCCATGTAAATATCATTCAATGATTTATTTGTGTTTTTATTATGTTGGCAGTATTGCTTCATGAGGTTTATAGGAGCCAGTATATTTCAGTTCTATTTAACCTAATCCAGTTTGTTATTACCAGATTCATTTGATTCTACAAAGGAAGCTCTTCTCTTGTGTATGTCATTTTGTCTCATTTTGTAAACTTTCAAATGTAGCCCTGTTTTTAACTTTGAATGATGTATTGTCAAGGGGCTTAAAGAAATGGCAATCAGATTTTAACCCTTTTACCCCCAGGCTCTTTGGAAATTTCCAACCCTTAACCCCCAAGGGGTTATTTTTTCCCCAGCACATTTTGCAGTATATTTTCTTTAAATTGCTCTAACAGCCTTAATTTTTGTCATAGAGATGTCAGGTTAGTCTCATTCTCTTGGAAAATGCCTGAATTTTTTCAAAAAATTATCAAAAATATGAAAAAAAAAAAATTTTATAGCATTTTTTTGCAAGGACGTACCCGGTACGTCCATGGGGGTAAAGGGATGAGTTTTGTGAAACGTACCAGTACGTCCTTTGGGGGTAAAAGGGTTAACTGCGTAATTTTCATTAAAGATTGAGTAAACTAGTAATAATTATATTTTTGTGTTGCTTCGTTTGAATAAGTACATAACTTTCATGAATTTTCTTTAGCATTGACCCGGATATGTTTGCAGTGTCTATGATGAAGAAATCTTAAGGTAGAAGTTTAAGAGTTAACGGTATTGACCTGTAATAATGTCTTGTAACTTTTGTGCATCTGTTGAAATAGATACCAGTATGTACAGTTGCCTCCAAGAATTCTGATACATATCACCATAGACAGTCTGTAGTATTGTGTACCGGAATTTTCCTCCAAGAATTCCGATACATATCACCATAGACAGTCTGTAGTATTGTGTACCGGAATTTGCCTAAAAGAATTCCGATACATATCACCATAGACAGTCTGTAGTATTGTGTACCGGAATTCTTGAAGCCAACTGTACATTGGTTACAAATTGTAATCAATTGTTAATGAAGGCATTATTGTAGAAGATGGTTTCTTTGAAAAAATAAAAATTTTACAGTAATTTACTATTCTTAATAATGAAGATGAAGCTTTGTAAGTTTAACTTCTATCATATGTAAGAAATGCTAACCAAAAAAATATATGTAATTTTATACCATTGTGATGTCTACCATGCCATCTATCCATAGTTATTTTTACTTGTGACAAGCAATAAATCTCATCTTAAATTAAAAAAAAGTGTTGTAGAAAATCAACGGTTTGTTTTGTCTGGCAGTACTTAGAAATTACTCCTTTCCTTTATGTCAGCAGATGATGTTTAAGTAGTGGTGTGTTATCTTTTTCCTGTAAAATCTAATTTACTCTTCAATATAATTCTTAATTCTGTTTGCATTCCTTGCAAGACTAGATAAGTTAAGCATCAATAAGTAATTCAGTCTGTCTTCAGATTTAATTTTCTCAAGCTGTATTGTACTTTCTAAAGATGGGAAACAAATGGTATAACTTTACAGATTTGATGTTGTGTTGGGTTTTGTTTCTGTAAAGTATTTTAACACTGTAGTTGTTTGGTGTGGGATTTTACATAATAATGACAATGCATTTGCTCTGTTACAATATATAAAAGAAAAGTATCCTAATTACATTATTGTTTGCTTTTAGCAAAAGCGAATATTATTAATTATTTGTAGATTACTGACTGTGTCTAGGCACGAATAACATTGAAACATACTCACAGTTGATTGACCCTTGTGTTTATAGCTTGCTTTTTTTTATTTTGTGTGCAAAGGGTTTCGAGCCTTTGTTTCTATACATTGCGGTGATGGTATTTGTCTTTTGTTGATTTGTATGTTGACTAACCCAACTTCTTGTTTCCCCCTCCACTCTCCGTCAGCCTGTGGACGTTGCTGATGTAAGTATGAAACTTGGTGAGGCTTCTCCAGTTTTAATTTGTTTATTTTCCTTTATGGAATCTCCTAGTAATGCCATGGCCCAGGAGGATCTAGGAATGTGATATGAAGTTGTAATACTTGAAGTGTTAGACTTAGTTTATGGGGAAACTAATGGCATCTTTGCAAGTGTTCTGTCGCTTAACACATAGCGTTAGAGAAGCGCATGTAGGTATATATATCGCTTGTGAGTCTTCTTTGTAGATTGTTTGAATAGCACCGAATAAGTCGTTCGCCTTTTGCATGAAAGTTTTTATGCCTTTAGTGTACAGGTCACCAGGACATAGACTTCTGTAACTCTTGTTTTGATGGAAAGATTTGCTTGCATGCAATTTTTTTATTAGGTACAGTATTTATAAAATACTTAATTTCTCTTGGGAATAGCTGCACTGCAATTAAAATGCGATTCGGATATGAATTTTCAATACTAATGCACAAAAGGTAGCTCAAATGTTTTTTTCCTGGCTATTATTATTATGATGATGATGTTTTTTATTTATTATTGTTATCTATTTTTATTGTTATTGTTATTAGCTAAGCTGTGATAATAATAGTAATAATACATACATACATACATATACATACCAAGGCACTTCCCCCAATTTTGGGGGGTAGCCGTCATCAACAAATGAAACACAAACAAAAAAGGGGACCTCTACTCTCTACGTTCCTCCCAGCCTAACAAGGGACTCAACCGAGTTCAGCTGGTACTGCTAGGGTGCCACAGCCCACCCTCCCCCGTTATCCACCACTGATGAAGCTTCATAATGCTGAATCCCCTACTGCTGCTACCTCCGCGGTCATCTAAGGCATCGGAGGAGGCAGCAGGAGTAATAATGATGATAATAATAATAATAATAATAATAATAATAATAATAATAATAATAATAATAATAATAATAATAATACATAGCTAGAAATCTAAAGCAATAGTAAATGTATGATTATATACTGAATGTTCATCTCTATTAACAATAGAGAATTAAAAAGAATTTAGCCAACCCACTACATTTCAGAATCTGGGTAAAAGGTATACCCATCATAAATGAATAAAGTAAAGATATTACTGTGAAAGCAGTGCAAAAATAGTAGATAACAAGAGATTGATAGATAAGTCGTACAGTAAATAAGAGTTACATTCCATTATACTCTATCCACAAAATAAACAAATGTACTTTACTATACATTAACCCTTTAACCCCCAAAGGACGCACTGGTATGTTTCACAAAACTCATCCCTTTACCCCCATGGACGTACCGGTACGTCCTTGCAAAAAACTGCTATTTACATTTTTTTTGCATATTTTTGATAATTTTTGAGAAACTTCAGGCATTTTCCAAGAGAATGAGACCAACCTGACCTCTCTATGACGAAAATTAAGGCTGTTAGAGCAATTTAAAAAAAAGAATAATGCAAAATGTGCTTGAAAAAAAAAAAAAAACCCCTGGGGGTTAAGGGTTGGAAAGTTCCAAATAGCCTGGGGTTAAGGTTACAAACAGAAGGAGAAAGGGTCAAAGTTTATATTTCATGGTCTTTTCCCATCAACTTGTCCAGTATCTTTAGTCTAATATTTCATGATTTTAAGGCACTCTGGACTTTGCATGAATAAGCAAATGGGCACTCGGTAGAGAGCATGCCATCGCACCACCAAACAGTCTTATTTTGCTCCTCTTAAATGCCCTGCTTACTTGTATGTGCTTAGTATTTTCTTCAAAATCTAAAGGATTTGTCCTTGGGTCATACCTCACACGTCCAATAAGTTCAGTTGAAATTAGTTCAGTAGTTTTTGTGGTAATTTTGTTTACAAGTAAAATATAAACAAACAAAATATTTGCCATTATTATTATTATTATTATTATTATTACTACTACTACTAGCCAAGCTAGAACCCTAGTTGGAAAGGCAAGATGCTATAAGCCCAAGGGCTCCAACAGGGAATAAATAGCCCAGTGAGGAAAGCAAATAAGGTAATAAATAAACGATTTATCCTCAAAGTACTGCTGCATACTTGTACTTTGTTGTACTTTGTCCAAAATGTTATAAGTTCCTCCTTGGATCATACCCAACATGAATACCTTGAGTAGTTAAAGTCAGCACAGTAGTTTTTATGTAAAGTTGCTCCCGAACATAAAAATAAACAACAGGTAGTAGGTTGGCCAGGGCACCAGCCACCCGTTGAGATACTACCACTAGAGAGTTATGGGGGTCCCTTGACTGGCCAGACAGTACTACATTGGATCCTTCTCTCTGGTTAAGGTTCATTTTCCCTTTGCCTACACATACACCGAATAGTCTGGCCTATTCTTTACAGATTCCCCTCTGTCCCCATACACCTGACAACACTGAGATTACCAAACAATTTTTCTTCTCAAGGGGTTAACTACTGCACTGTAATTGGTCAGTGGCCACTTTCCTCTTGATAAGGGTAGGAGACTCTTTATCTATGGTAAGCAGCTCTTCTATGAGAATGACTCTCCAAAATCAAATCATTGTTCTGTAGTCTTGGGTAGTGCCATAACCTCTGTACCATGGTCTTCCACTGTCTTGGATTAGACTTCTCTTGCTTGAGGGTACACTCGGGCACACTATTCAATCTTATTTTTCTTCCTCTTCTTTTGTTAAAGTTTTTATAGTTTATATAGGAAATATTCATTTTAATGTTGTTACTGTTCTTAAAACAATATTTTTTTCCTTGTTTCCTTTCCTCACTGGGCTGTTTTCCCTGTTGGGGCCCCTGGGCTTATAGCATCCTGCTTTTCCAACTAGGGTTGCAGCTTAGCAACTAATGATGATAATAAAATAATACATATCCTTCGCAAAATCCTTTGATTTTTACAAAGGCACCTAGCTGTGATAGGACATTTGAAAACAGTACCTAAGAGAATTTGTATGTTAGATGGGAAGGGATCAAGTGAACAGAAAAAATGTAGTAATGAACAAAGAAAAACAGCTGTGTGCTAAAAGAATAGAGCTGTATCAGGTACTGCTCGCACCGCAACTTTTGAAGGTGTGTAATGGAGCTCAAACCTAGATTTGTTATTGCTTTAAAGTAGCCTATGGCATGATGCTATTCTTCTTGCCTCTTGGACTTCTTTCACATAAACACATTTTATTGCTTCTGTGTACTTTTTATGAGATCGTGTTGAGCATGGAATAGAGGCATAAGAATTTTAAATGAAGAAGCTTTAGTATTATTACTGTAACTAAGTTATATTTACTAAATACTTTTATTACGTAAGGCAACTTGTTTAAGAGTACTTTCTTAATTTCTGGCTGATAATGTAAAGAGAGACTGTTTTAATCATCATAAATTAATTTTGCTTTTTTTTTTTTCTATTAGCCAAGCAGGTGTTTAATAATCCATAGCTATATTTTCTTGCCCAGCAAGAGATCATTTATAATAAATGTAACCTGTATCTTGGACTCACCAGTTAGAAAGGGGAAAATTTTGTGGATCATATTTCCTGTTATTCATTAGGTCTCGGTTGTATTATAGTATATTGCAGTGCAGGCTAGTTTTGTTAGTTGTTGAAAAGTGTTGCACTTGCCTTGTGTAAAGATTTTGATGGGAAAGTAATACATGAATTAGTGTAAATCTTTAGGTACTCCTTTAGTTAAATCTGTGTGAATAGTTTCAGTATGCACATGACCTGATATCAGAAATCATTAATTATCATTGGTTTTTGTTTATAATTCACAATTTTTAGGGCCTCTTAAGCTCTTTTACTTGTGACCCCTTTGTATTCACAATTTTACGCAGTACACTACCTGCGTTGGTTCCTGTTATAGAAAAAAGAAACTTACTTAGTACAGTACTGTATGTAAATTACACTTCGGTAATGTTGAGGACTAAATGTCATCCCAGTAGAGTTGACCAAATAATTTCACCGATTCGTTTTTCTTTTCAATTCATGGAATGAAACTCCGCATAGTTTGTTTTTGTCATCACATCTTTCAATTTGTTTACTTATAAAAATATAGTTCTATAGCATACGTTTCTTTCCTTGAGGTAAACATGTGATTAAGATCTATCACTGACCTTTTTGGTATGTCTAGATTTTGCAGAAAGAGGCACCCTTTGCATGGTTAATGAAATGGAATGTTATGACTTGGATTCAAACAGCACACGCATTTATCACTAGATTGTTTGTTATGGTTTTCACACCTGGGAAGAAAGCGTAGTTTTTTTGTAGCATCTTAGAAACTACTGTATTGTCAGTTACTCTTGTAATTCCACCCATATTTAAGAGTTGAATTTGGCGGTGACCGATTGTAATACTCTATACGTTTATATTTATGTGTATACCGTAATAGTTTAATTGTTTATATAAACCTAGCTTATATTAAGTGATATATAGTTTTCTAGATTTTGATTTATTTGGTTTGAAGATAAAACCATGGTTATGAATGGAAGAAAAGTCTGTTTCCTTATCAACAAGTTATGACTAAATAGTGATATTCAGTCATAAAATATACAGTATTCATTAGCTTCTCATCAAGGTAAGTTTAATTACTTCTTTGTTTGGCTTAATGTTACATGGTATGCATCACTGCATGGTAACAAAACAACATTGTTCAACTTTCATTCCTTTATTTTCACAACATATGAAGGTTAGTGTTGCTTAAATTATTAAAAACTATTGCATGTGCATAATTACTTAGTGCATTGCACAACACATACATACATACATATACCAAGGCACTTCCCCCAATTTTGGGGGGTAGCCGACATCAACAAATGAAACAAAAACAAAAATGGGGACCTCTACTCTCTACGTTCCTCCCAGCCTAACAAGGGACTCAGCTGAGTTCAGCTGGTACTGCTAGTACTGCACGACACATACGAAATGAAATTCATGCTGCGAAGTCATGTTTGTTGGTGAAATGATAGTTAACGAGAAGTTGTAATAGTCCTTTTTCTCTTTGTCTTGAACTTAATATACAGTAGAAGACTGGAAAACATTTTGTAGTGCAGTTGATCTATATTCTACAATATGGTTTGGATTATATAGTTAAAGGTTAGGATTGATGAATTTTGGAATAGCAATTGCTAACTCCTCTATGGAGGTCATGAAATAACTCTGTAGCTGTGAAGATAAAGCAGTCCCTTTGGAATGCCGTTCAAATCCACGAGGAGGCGGTTACTCTCAGGTTCTGTTATTAAGTGGTATCGTCATTATGTTATGGATAGCATGAGCATTGGCAACTGTTTTGATGATTTAGTTTTCCCTCGGGATGAAAGGGTTCTACATTAAATCTATCTCATTAGTTTAGGCTGTGTATGAGATGTGATATACTCTGGAGCGGCAACATTTTTGTTAACCTGTTTCCATCCAATAGTTTTACTCTTTATGTCCTTAATAGTTCATCATTTCAGCCTTCAAACATCCGTCATTAAACATAGGCCTTCCCCCAGGTCCTTCCACAGATGGTTGTCCCCAGCCATATGGGTCAAAAATTGTAGAAGTTAATCTTAATCATCTCTTCAGTGGGTCTTCTTTCTTCTTTGGTTTCCTGTGTATCCATGGGTTGTACAGGACATTCATTGGTTTTAAGTCATCTTTGCAACGTGTCCAGCCCAGTACCACTTAAGCTTATTGATGGTTTTGAAGAAACACTTACTTTTGTCTTTTGTTGTATCCATTGCGCTGTTTTTCTATCCAACCATGTTAGATATAACATAATTCTCTCCTGTGCCTTTGCATTGTTCGTAATTTAAGGGAAAGTGATTTTAGTAAATGCCATGTTTTGACTCCATAGGCAGCTAGGAGGATACACTATGTTTGTAAAGTTTCCTCTCCAATGTAATGGAGTTCTTAGTTTTGAAGACAAAATTTTCTCTTCCTAATGCCTGGCAACTAAGGGTAATCCTTCTTTTTATCTTATTTTCTTTGGAATGGTCTTGGAGGGAGATATGCCGGCCAAGGTAGATATTGTGTTCCACTTTCTCTGCCTGCTGATTTTCAATTTTGATGATCTCATCTGTCAGTTGTATGTATTCATTGTACATGACCTTTGTCTTTTGAATGTTCATTTGAAGGCCAACTTGAGTTACTTGTGATATTTAGCTCAGTAAGAATTTACTGAAGGTCTTTTTTGGTGGAGGAAGGGATTATGATGTTATCAGCAAATCTGAGGTGATGAGGTATTCCCCCTCTGTTTATTCCCCATTCTGACCAGTCAAGTTGTTGGAAAGCTCTTTCTAGGCAGGCAGTAAACAATTTTGTAGAGCTTCAGTTACCTCTTGAATTAGAATGGTTCTAAGTCTGTGGAGGCAAATAATGTTTCATGGTCATATATATGGTGGAGTACATATGTGTAAAGTGGGTCAACTCCTTGTTCTTCCACTGCCAACATAATCACCTCAGTTTCAACCATGTCAAATGCTTTGATATAATCCGTAAGTGCTAGTGCTATTTTATATTTGTTTTCTCATTGATTTGATTTACTTACTGTCTGCAACGGGTCAATTGTTGAGTAACCTCTTCTAAAGTCTGCCTGGTTCATTGGTTGTTGATTTGCAATTCCAGTAGTGATTACTTCTGCTAAGATATTATAAATAACGCAAGGCAGACTGATTGTGCATTGGTTTTTCATGTCACTGGGGTCTCCTTTCTCATAAATGGAGATAAGGATGGCTCTATTACACACTTCCGGTGTTCGACTCTTCTTCAAACAATCATTGAAGAGTTGAGTCGCTCTCATGTTGATGGGGTTTTCAGCTTCTTTACTAAGGTCCAATGAGATATTGTCTGGTCCTGGTGCTTTTCCTCTCTTCATATGCTTGATAGTAAGTTTTATCTCCTACTATGATCTCTTGGAAGCGAAAATAGTCGCATTGATTTTCTCCTCCTCACGGGTAGTGTAAAGGTCTTTCTGAGGAGTAGAGATATTTAGGTATTACTCTCTTGCTCTCTTGATTATTCCATCTCTTTGTGTTTTTAGTGAACCATCTTCTAGCACCACTCAAATTGCAGCGACCCTTAGTAGTTTTCTTTTTGCTGTTTTACTCCCTCTTCCTTGATTGATGGTATTTTCAGTTATTTTTATTTGTTTGATAGCGAAGGTTTTTTCTTGCTTTTTGCATATCATTTTGTCAAGTTCTGTTGCTTCTAATTTCTCACTCGCAGTTATCGGTGGCGTGAGATTTCTTCTTTTGAATTTGAATCTCTGCAGTTTTCTTTAGTGGGATGATGATGATATTCATGGTACCTGTATTATTTTCATTGTCATTTTGGTCTTCTAGATTTTCAAGAATATCATAACGGTTCTTCAAGATGTCCTGGTTTTGGAAAGAAAAGTTTTTATCTTTCCAGAGTTGTATTGATTTTGTTATTGCATTTTTTAGTCTGTTATTGCTCCCAGTGTTGATGACTTGTTTGAGGACATCTACATTTTTAACTATATGGTGTTTACATTTATGTAATCTATTTCATTTCAAGTTTCATGATTTGGACTTCATGTCCATCTTTTGTTTTAATTTTTCTGAGAGGTTTTCATAATCTCTAAATCAGGGGTGACGACAAACTTGGTCAGGTCATCGCCTATCTCATTTCTGTCTCTATATCCAAACTTGCAGATACAACCTTCCCTTCTGTTTACAATTTTGGCTTTGAAATCTCCCATTATGATGTAATGGACTCTGTTGTTTTTCAATGAGTTATACAACTCATCTTAAAAGTTATTCAAGTCTTCCTGGGATGACAGAGATGTCGGGGTATATACCTGTTTTACTCTTTATGTCCCTAATAGTTCATCATTTCAGCCTTCAAACATCCGTCATTAAACATAGGCCTTCGCCCAGGTCCTTCCACAGATGTTTGTCCCCAGCCATATGGGTCAAAAATTGTAGAAGTTAATCTTAATCATTTCTTAAGTGGGTCTTCTTTCTTCTTTGGTTCCCTGTGTATCCATGGGTTGTACAGGACATTCATTGGTTTTAAGTCATCTTTGCAACGTGTCCAGCCCAGTTCCACTTAAGCTTATTGATGGTTTTGAAGAACCACTTACTTTTGTCTTTTTTTGTATCAATTGCGCTGTTTTTCTCTCCAACCATGTTAGATATAACATAATTCTCACCTGTGCCTTTGCATTGTTCGTAATTTAAGGGAAAATGATTTACCATGGCCCGTCCCCCAATTTTTGGGGGGTAGACGACATCAAATAAAGGAACAAAAGGGGACCTTTCCTCTCTCCGCCCTTCCCAGCCTGACGAGGGATTCAGCCGAGTTTGACTGGTATTGTTTAGAAATTTGAATTGCAGCACTTTAGTCAATTCTTTTTAGCGAGGCAGATTTGCACCAAATTGCAGGGGTGCCCTTTTTAGCTTGGAAAAGTTTCCTGATCGCTGATTGGTTGGACAAGATAATTGTAACCAATCAGATAGCAGGAAACCTTTCCGAGCTAAAAGGGCACCTCTGCGAGTAAGTGCAAAGGCACCTCATTAAAAAAAATGAGTATAGTTACTTGGTCAGATGTTCCTGTGAATTTCTGTTACTTTGTAAGATTTTATGAATGAGGAAGCCAACACCAATTAGTTGGGTTTCTTTACCTGTTGTAGTATTTCTACATAACCTATATAACATCGAGACTAAATCTTATTGTAGTGGAGGTTGTGACAATAAAGTATGAAAATAGAATTCGATAAGAAAGCAAAAGGGAGAGTTGAAAAAGAGGGGAAATGTTTTTACCTTTATTTTGTAAAAAAAAATTTCTTAATGTAGGTATAATGTGGTTTAAATCTTTTTGACTCTAGTGAAACTTCATCCATTTAGACATTTTAACTGTAAAATTCTATCAAAATGAGGACATAAACCTTTTTAATTGAGATTTCAATGTTGTAATGACAACCGATTTTGTATATCAGATAAACAAGTTTTTCATTGAATTCTGTCTTTCTTTTTTCTGTAGTATTGGTCGAGTTGAATTATTCTACTTGTGCTTTTGTGATTTTTGTCTTGAGAGAGTTCCTATGGGAAGACGTTGTTATAAACTGATAATTCGGGATGAAAAGAAGCGAAAGATATCGAGAGAAGTTTGGTGAAAGAGGATGCCTTTCATAGAAGACATTGGAAAGGGCACATCTTTATGTAGGGATAACAATGGGAAAGAAGATTAAGGCAATTGGAGGAGAATGTAATAGGTTTAAAATGCATTTATTTTATTGCTGTATTGAGTACTGACATTACATACAGACATGACATCTAACTATGCATTTTTTCCCTCACTGTCAGCTTGCTTTTAGTTATTGCATGGTTCTAAGTATGAGATATTTGAAAGATACAAGAAAGTTAGAAGGGCTGTATTCATAATCCCTCGACACTGTCTTCTTCACTTTGTCTGGGTGTGGCCATTTACTTTGGTGAATAAATGTAAATGAACTCTACAGGCATTGTACTTTATAATTGAAAAGCCAGTAGTTTAAAAATAACCTGCAAATATTTTATTTCGATTGGAGTTATTTTTGTCTTCATATTTGTTTGATAAACCATATTCAGTGAAAAATTTGTTTACATACTGTTTGTTTTTATTGACTTTTGCACAATGTTATTTTTAGGCTTTGAGATCTGTAAGATAACACAAATATTAATAGGAAGTTGTTTTTTGTTTCAGGCCGAACTAGCGCAGCAGAATGCCTGTGAAAAGTTTGAGCTCATCACCAACAAAGCCAAAGAAGGTATGTAGCTTATTAAAGAATTTCACTTGCACATTACCATGGTGGAAATTATAAGATAGAAAGATTTGAGGACATAGATTTCATATGTAAGATGTTAACATATAGGGCAAGTAGATTTTAAAACCCTGGAGGATTTTTAGTGTTGCTTTTTACAAATGTCATAGCAATGTATTCTTATCTTTTAATTAATTTTTTTTATTGCGGCAAGTATTGATCTACAGTCAGTGAAATGTGTTCCTATTTTAAGTATTTCAGTTAATGGCTCTTAAAACTAAAATTATAAGTAGTTAAGTAAACCGAGGATAAATTTCTCTTTCCAGAACTTAACGACTTCAAAGGTCGACGTGTAGGTGCTTTCCGGAAAAACCTGATAGAACTAGCAGAGTTGGAATTAAAACATGCAAAGGTTTGTTCTCGTATTATTTGTTTGATATGAAAAGTATTGTATTTATTTTTTAAGTAAGGCTTTAATTGAAGTCGCGTTCCTCAAGGAAAAGGATGATGGATATATAAGTTACATTTTCATTTTCATTCTTATTGCGGTTTATGCTGATATGTAAGGTTTTAATTAGTTCTCCATTTTAGACTTGGGGGTGGGCCACGTTTAATTATTTCCATGAACCTCTCCCGATGTTCATTTTGCTTCTTTGTCAGAAGCTCAGTTGTTTGACGTTTAACCCGGAATATTATAAAAAAAAATCTTGTTTTCTTTCTTTCTTTTTTTTTTTTTTTTTTTTTTAAGATACATGCCCCCCCCCCCCCTTAAAGTAATGAAACAATCTAGAAGTTGATAGTAAGTAGCATGCTAAGAGTTGTTAATTCTTCATTTTACTCTTCAGGATTAGTAATATCTAATATTCAGATGTCTGGTACTGGCTTTTAACAACTAAATGATTTTATGAATCCAGTAGTACTTTATATGTACGGAATATATATATAACGTTCATCATTGAAATTTTTAATTATATATATATATATATATATATATATATATATATTTTTTTTTTTAAGAGGGGAATAAAAGGAGTTTGTTGTGTATAGCAGGAGAATGGGAAACAAAACACTGTAGTGTTTCTAAACCAAGTAGCATTAAGGTTAACCCTTTTACCCCCAAGCTATTTGGAACTTTCCAACCCTTAACCCCCAGAGGTTTTTTTTTTTTCAAGCACATTTTGCAATATATTTTTTTTAAATTGCTCTAACAGCCTTAATTTTTGTCATGGAGAGGTCAGGTTGGTCTCATTCTTTTGGAAAATGCCTGAAGTTTCTCAGAGAATTATGAAAATATGCAAAAAATTGTAAAAGGCAATTTTTTGCAAGGACGTACCAGTACGTCCATGGGGGTAAAGGGATGAGTTTTGTGAAACGTACCAGTACGTCCATTGGGGGTAAAAGGGTTAAGGGATATATTCACTGATTTCAAAGCAGGTTTAGAATTGGATTGAATGACCGAATTTCTTTTACTCATCATCATCATCATCTTCGCCTATTGATGCAAAATGCCTTGATTAGATTTTGCCAGTCGTCTCTATCTTGAGCTTTTAATTCATTACTTCTCCATTTATCATCTACTTCCCGCTTCCTAGTCCTCAGCCATGTGGGTCTGAGTCTTCCAACTCTTCTACCTGGTGGAGCCAGTTGAAGGTTCGGTGAACTAATCTCTCTTGAGGAGTGTGAAGGGCACGCCCAAACCATTTTCATCAACCCCTCACCATGATCTCATCCTCATATGGCACCTTAGTAATCTCTTATAGTTTCATTTCTAATTCTATCCTGCCATTTAACCCCCAAATTTCTTCTGAAGGCTTTTAATTTAGTGCTTTGAAATATAATAAAGTTCAATTTTGCCACAGTAAAATTTCAATACTGTATTATGTATTATTTTTCACTGCAAAAAAGAATTTTATGGAAGATACGCAGTGCCTAGATTACTGTATGAAAATGATGTAAAATGCGTAACTCTAATGAAAGAATATCAGGTCCTTTTTTTATTGTATGTATTGGCCATGATGGCTTGGAAAGGAAAGGGTGGGATTGTGTAAAATAAAGGGGAAGGGTTTCACCGGGCGCCACAGGTCTCTCCCCAGAAATAGATTTTTCCTTCGTCAAAATCCCTTTTCTGGGTCGATCTGTGGCGCTGGGTGAAAATGTACCAGAGAATGCCTTCCAAGCCCAACAATAACTAATTTAAAGAGGGGAGAGAAACAACACCATGTAAAGAAAATCATAAATAATTAAGGTAAACAAACATGATAACAGGGAAGCCTCCGAGTATCAGAGGAAACATGCTACAAAACTGACATGGCTAAGAATATCCCAACCCTGTAACAACGGTAATCAATAATAGTTACAAACATAACCTAATATGTAATAAACTTAGGGCTAACGAACCACCAAGGAAGCGGCGTCGTGGTGCGAGTGGCGGGTAGGAGGGAGAAGAAAAGAGATGGATGAAAGGAAGAACAAAAGATCACTGGGGAGAGATACGGCTCCCAGCTGCAACTGTTGGGTATTTAAGAGCCTGTAAGTTCATTAGATAGTGGCGTTTGAAGACCATAGGAGATTCCCAACCCGTGAACTTTATAAGGTCATCAAAGTCCATCTTCTGGGGGAAATGATCCCGGATTGGCTTGTCAAACGAAGTATAGGATCTATAGCCTAATACCACGTATGGGAATGGTACCTCCTTGTTCCCTGATAAACAAGGGGCCAGACGATCGGGTAGCAGTCGTGGCTAAAAAGGCCCTGAGAGTGGTGACCGGACATAGAAAAATATCTTGGAGAAGAGGAATAACTTTCCAAGGGGACCACCTATTTTGGGGGTTAACGGCCGAATCATATTGGCGAATTGTCGAGTCCCTTTTGACTGATTCGAGTAAGAAATCGTTTTCCGGTTCAATGTTCGAGTCTCTACGAGCTGCCAACTTCCTGTAGTCCACAAAGTTAGGGTTTTGGACATCCTTAAGTAATCTGACACAGTGAGTTTGGAATACTCGGGTCAGTTTGAGGAACGGAATCCGGATGGGACGGAGTTTCCACTTGAGGAGGAGAGGAAACCAACTGTTCTTGGGCAGTGAGGTGGTACTAAAACCACTGCACCCCGGAAGGAGCGCAGTCGGTGTTAAAGTTTTTAGAAGATTCACTGGGAGAGATAGGGAAATCTTCCTCTAATGATTCCAATCCCGGGGTAATGCGTCCATGGCATGAGCCCGAGGGTCCAGGATTGGGGTCACATAACAAGGAAGTTTGTGATTGATCTGAGATGTGAATAGATCTACCTGGATGCCTGGAACGAACCTGAGTATCCACCGGAGTGAAATTCTGACTCCAGGGAACTCGTCCTGGATAGTGAGCCCGTTCTCACATCCTGGCCTCCCGCTAGGTGAGGTGCTGACAGGAACCAGTTCTTTTCTGTTGCCCAGGCGAAGAAAGTGACCAGGATCTGATTCAGGTTGGGTGACTTGGATCCTCACCTGTTTCCGTAGTGTACCTCGTCTGTGCTGTCTGACACTACTCTGATGTGGGTCGACCTCGGAGGAGTCTCTCTCTTCAGGGTCAAGAACACTGCCATGGCTTCGAGAACATTGATATGGGACTGTTTCATGGCTAGTGACCAAGAACCTGAAACATCTGATGTTCGGAGAAATCCCCCCATCCACTTAGAGACACGGCTGAATGGAATGTCACTTGTGGAGGTGGGAATTGTAGAGGAACCGCTTTGGAGAGGTTCTTCGGTTCGGACCATGGACGTAGTCTCATTTTCCCGACAGAGGGGATCTTCGAGACCTTGTCTTCTTATAGGTACTGTAGCTCTCTTTCTCCAAAATCGATTGATGTCTTGAGTTTGGCTTTTATTAGGAGATCTGTTACTGAAGTGAATTGGGAAAGGCCGAGGATACTTTCTAGGCTCTTTGGACACCTGTTTGTGCTTGAGAAATTCTTGAGCTTGGAACCTATTCCTCTTACTTTTGGAAGGGAGAGACAACGTGTGCTTCGAAAGGTCCCACTGAATGGCTAACCATTCTAAGTGGCCTGATGGTCGCAGTCGAGACTTATGGAGATTGACCCGAAATCACAGGTTGTCGAGCGATCGAAGAAATTCCTTCGTAGCTCTGTTACCTTCTATGGCCGGCCGGGCCCAAATGAGCCAACCGGCCAGATAAGCAATGATCTGTATCTCTTGGTTACTGAGTTGTTCTAACACTGCCTCTCCCAGTTTCGTGAATATCCTGGGATCAATGTTGAGGCCGAAGGGCATGTCTTGAACACAAAGGCTTTCCTGCTTAGGTGGAAACCCAGATAAGAAGAGAAGTTTCGAGCTATAGGCGCAAGCTAATAGCGGTCGGTAAGATCGACAGAGGTGGTGACGGTCCCACGGGGAAGTAAGGTCCATACCTAAGAGATAGTCGTTTGATTGCTTTTTCTTGAGTAACCCTGTGGTGTACTCTTTCAGGACGGGAGTGTATTTCTGGGAGAAGGTCACTGGTGGAGGAGGAGGACCTTGAGGCCATTTTCATCTCAAACCGTTAGAGACTATGCTATGATCCCACAGACCGAGTCCAATGGTCACGAAAGTGGTAAAGTCTTCCCTCTACCAGGACCACCGCGTTGTGAGGGAGTGAATCTAGGTCCTTCCCTTCTCCGAGCCCCCTTTTTCCTAGGTCCGCCTTGATGTCGGGACTGTCTTCTACTCCTGTAGCTTCCTCTCTGGTGTCCATGAAAGGAGCCTGAGGGTTCGGATCTAGGGCTGCATGCAGGCAAAACATCCCAACGGAGTTGGACTGTGTACCTGGGGAATCAGTGAGGTAGACCACCTGATGATGGGGGGTCAGATACAAAATCGTCGAACCAGAGGAAGGCTGTGATGACGAGTGGGAAACCGACTATCAATTCCTGTCTGATAGAGGTCTCAGACAGAACGTACTTCCCACAACTGACCCGATCAGACCAACAAACGTGTAGGTCGAACTGGAAGGGCAGAGCCTGGAATTATCGTACCCCCCAGGCTGACAACATCCTGGTCCAGACAGATCGGGCCTGCCCTTTAGGAAATAATACCGTTACCTTCGGTACCTTGTCTAAGCTAACCAAGGCAATCTCTTTCAAACGAACGAATCCGTTGAATGGGAATTCTAGTACCTGGGAGTAAAATCTAGGTCCCCCAGAGGGAGGACGTCTATGCCCTCCAGATTTATGGTACCACCTATATCCGAGTTCCTGAACGGCACTGACTCACCACCCTACCTTAGAGCTCGTCATAGCCCCTTGGATTTCCTTAGAATGTGTTGCTTTTAGCCGTCACAGTCTATGCAGGGTAACATGAACATTAGGATCCTTTAATGGTCCTAGGTCGGTGACGTAGGTAATTGCAAAGCTGAAGGCTCAAAACTCATCCCCACATACCTGCCCGTCCATGGGGTCTTTGTCCAACCTTAGAGAGGACACTCCGAGGAGATAGGGACCTCTAGATGGAGCATTCCTTCCCAACTTCGATACCCAAGGGTGGAGAGCCTCTCTTTGCAGGCCAGAGAGAATCATCATCATCCTGATGGGAACCATGCAGGCGAACCTTCTGTAACACAAAGGGGACATAAGTCTGGATGTTCCTTGAACTTTGGTTAGCGATCCTATTCACAGGCTGGGATCAGCTGTATACTCTTAAAAAGCCATTTTAAAGACAAGTTATTTAATGTATTATCTTCTGGGGTATAGTGCGACACTTGCATTCATGAAATGTGACACTGTTGGCGCATTCGCCACTGGGTGGAAATTTATTTCTATCTGAACACTATGTTGTATGGATATTTATCCATATCTAGACATAGTTAGAATTGACTATGCATAAATATAGGCATAATTAATGTATTTCTATTTGAACACTATGTTGTATGGATATTTAGCCATATTTAGACAGTTAGGATTGAATATGCATAAATATAGGCATAATTAATTTAATTCTATTTGAACACGATGTTGTATGGATATTTATCCATATTTATACATAGTTAGAATTAAATACATGCATAAATATAGGCATAATTATTTTAATTTTATTTGAACACGATGTTGTATGGATATTTATCCATATTTATACATAGTTAGAATTAAATACATGCATAAATATAGGCATAATTAATTTAATTCTATTTGAACACGATGTTGTATGGATATTTATCCATATTTATACATAGTTAGAATTAAATACATGCATAAATATAGGCATAATTATTTTAATTCTATTTGAACACGATGTTGTATGGATATTTATCCATATTTATACATAGTTAGAATTAAATACATGCATAAATATAGGCATAATTAATTTAATTCTATTTGAACACGATGTTGTATGGATATTTATCCATATTTATACATAGTTAGAATTAAATACATGCATAAATATAGGCATAGTTACGTTCATAAATAATTTTTTTTTTTTTTTTTTTTTTTTTTTTTTTGGCCACCCGTGGTCTGAGTGATCTCCGACTGTACCGGATCTCCGGTAACCATCCCCGGTACAAACAAAGGTCCGTCATAGTGACAACGTGAACCAGAGGAAATCTAATATTAACCTCAATGCTGATCGCCTGTACGATATCCGGTTAAGCCGGAGATTCGATGAAAAAGAAACCGTAATAATGAAACTGTGAAATCCTCATCGGTATCACATTGTTAACTCCGGTTCTGGACGTCTGCTTGATCTCTGTTTGTATGGGAGATCCGGTAGCAAAGGCTAGTCCCCGTGAGATCGTGACCGTCACCGGTACGATAACATTAACCTCAATGAATGTTTGATTTATCTCCAGCGTAGCCGGAGATTCGATGAAAAAAGGGGCCGGAAAGGTGTAATTGAGATCAAACATGACAAAGGTTCGTGTGCAAAAAGGTCTCAGCCGGAGTCTGAGTGCCGGATTTCACCGTTGCACTCCAAATATCTGACTAGTTCTCACCCAATGAGTATCCATTATAGCGGCGTATAACTCAAGGCGGAGCTAAACATAACTCAAGGCGGAGCTAAGGGTGTCGGTATAAATCGAACCCAATTAATGACTCATACACCAACGTTCCTACTAATAGTGTTAGCTATATTAACAGTAACCACATCAATAAAACGTGTATAACATTAAACGTACTATCATCAACTCTGATAATAAGAGGAGGCCTGAATAACTCGTGAACGTATAAAAACGGAGAACGGGAAAATCACCTCCCTTACTCGAGCTAATAAACGAGCACCTTATGTTCTCACTCAAGGTTACATAATAAAAGCTAACATCACACAATAATATAAGGAAAGTAAAATAAAACTGATTGTTTTTATTTTATTTTTATTTTTCCTTTTTCTTTTTAATTTTTAGTCATTGTAATAACCAAAAACGAAGAATAACGACAACTTAACCAATAAATAAGGATATAGTCTAAATCGAGCCTTCCTGGGGCGAGTACAAACTAACAGACTAAATCGCAAACGTTTAAATCGCTATTCGGCCAAAACCATTGTTGGCACTATAATATCCAAATGTTTGTATATTTGTAATTTACCTAATGTCTGATAATGACATAAGGATAAATAACTTAAAGCAATCTGCCGACCTGCGAGGGTCGGGGAAGCAGTGACATGCCCTTAAAATAAATATAAACACCAGCCTTAGCTAAAGGCAAGGCAAATATAAGTGTTAAGTGTATGGGCGACCTCCGGTGAAGCCGGAGCGTAATGAGATGTCCTGAATAATGCCGTCTTAGCCAAAGGCAAGGCAAATATAAGTGTGAAGTGTATGGGCGACCTCCGGTGACGCCGGAGGATAATGAGATACTCTGAATAATTCAATTGTGGCTAATAATTCAATTGTGAAGATATAAAAGCCAAGCCGCAGCTAAGGGCTAAGGCTTAGATCATAGCAAAGCGTATTTACAAACTCCGGTGAGGCCGGAGGGAGAAGAAAGGTCCTGAATAATTATTGTGAATAAAAACACAATTGTAATAACAATGGCTATTGTGGATATGGCCGTGGCCTGAGACCGCAGTAAGGGCCACCGGAGGGTCGTATCTAAACAATATGAAGCCCGTCCCATGTAGTAAACAATATATAAATATAACAATAGAACGAAAGTCATTGAGAATCCCTCAAGCCGGAGTAGAACTCAAGGCGGAGTGGAAAACGTTCATAAACTACTCCCGAGCCGTAACGGGGAGAGGACGAACACGGACCAAAATAACGCTAACAATTGAAAAGTCACGAAAAATAAATAACTCGTAAGTTATCATCCACCCAGAGGGGGAGAGGTGAGGGAGGGAGAACCCGCTGAACGCACAAAACGGAAAACGGGAAATCCGCTCCCCCACTGGAGCTAAGAAAGAAAACGAGAGAAAGGGGTAACTCGTGACTGCGAACAGAAAACGGGGACCCCAATCTCTCGCTCTCTTGGACACAAAAACAGGACTAAAAATCACAAAACACTATTATAAACGTATAAAATAAAAATGTACATCCATATAACACTACGATCGAAGAATAGCATCCGTTAAAACTTAAAATAAATAGCACAGTCGAGTGACGAACGCCTCGGGCGGTTACTAAACAAAAACAAAGCTAAATCGCTATCTCGATCGTAGGCTGGACTTACTAGCAAAAAGTACCATGAGCATAAATACACAAAAAAATAAAAATAAAAATAATAACGGTTCTAAAGGCATAAGGCCAGGGACTTAACCAAGAACCTAAGTGACAGAGTACTAAACGGGCAGATAAAAATGAATTCCCAAGCAAGTGAACAAACAATGGCCGCCATGAAAGGCCAGACGGGAAATAATAAAACAGACTATACTGGATATAAAACACAAGCCCGGTACAATAAAATACTGTCAAAACAAACTATGGTACTTAACATTGGAATGTGTGAAGATGGAGCTTCGGACATGACAAAATAAATCCACGATAGATAAAAAAGACCGAGAGCACAACGAAACAATTCAACACATTGAATTCCAAAAAGAAGGATGATGTTCAGATGGCGCTCGCGTCGTGGCGTGGGTGGTGTGGCGCTGGTGGTTGGCAAGGGCCTTTGTATCGGCCCATCCCTTTGACGAAGGAATTAACTAAATGGAAGACAACCTGTGAATAGTGGATTTCACGCGCCTTTGCTTTATACACGACACCCTAAAGGTGCTCGCGCGAGGGTTGTAACCTCAGCATTCCATGCTTTTATCTTTCTCTGGTATAATTGGAAGGTTTTATCAGAAAAGGTATATAAGAAGGACTCTTTTTTTCACCGGGCACCACAGGTCTCTCCCCAGAAATAGATTTTTCCTTCGTCAAAATCCCTTTTGTAGATATACTTTTTAATTTCTTTCAGGGATCTAGTATGAGAGGTTTGTATTTTCTTGAATTTATCACAACTTTCTCTTTTGTAATAATGTAAGAAAAAGGATATACATTAGCAGAGTTTATTTGCATTATTTTAAGTTTTAAGGTTGCATATATTAGTCCTGTATTGTGATAAATGAATCAGGTTCTCGCATTTTATGGGATAGATTTTTGGTTTATGAGTGAAGTCTTTTAGATTATTTCCTTAGTGAATTCAACAGTACGAGGTTAACCCTTTTACCCCCAGGCTATTTGGAACTTTCCAACCCTTAACCCCCAGGGGTTATTTTTTTCAAGCACATTTTGCAGTATATTTTTTTAAAATTGCTCTAACAGGCTTAGTTTTCGTCATAGAGAGGTCAGGTTGGTCTCATTCTCTTGGAAAATGCCTGAAGTCTCACAAAAAATTATCAAAAATATGCAAAAAAAAAAAAAAAAAAAAAAGGTAAATAGCAGTTTTTTGCAAGGATGTACCAGATGTCCATGGGGGTAAAGGGATGAGTTTTGTGAAACGTACCAGTACGTCCTTTGGGGGTAAAAAGGTTAATGGAAGTGAAGAATGAAATTATCCTCTTTGCTTTACAGGCACAAGCCCAGTTACTGAAAAACTGTTTACAAGCTCTACAGGAAGAGTGACATCAATATATAATTTCCTTAGTGCAAGAGAATTTCTATCGCGTCACATGCGGACTGAGACTTGGACTGCTGTTGGTTGTCATAGGGTTATGATCTAAAGAAGATATAGAGGGAATCGTCTGATCGTCCGTTAATCATCACCGTCATCATCAATTCCAGCGTCACCTTCTGAGAACGTTTTGTCTTTTGATCACAGTGCTGCATGAGCGTCACGGCTGTTTTAATGTCAACATATCTAGCAAGTGTCGTGTGCTTGTACTGTATGTTATACGAAGCAAAGCTTATTCATAGAAATACGTAGACCTTAAATCGATGGAGTTCCAGTGAAATATTGGGAAGTTCCTCATTTATTTTTTTGGTGCTTATCAAAGTCAAAAGGAAAATTGCGACCAGGGTAAGGGTTTCGTAAAAGACACCAAAGAAAAATAGGTCCAGTGTTGCATATGTGAAATTAATGCTTCTCCACCAGTTTAGATATCTTAAGTTTTCATTTCTATCAAAATGAGGGTATACAGCATTTCCACTGTGATTTCAATGTTGTGATGACAAAGTTAGGAATACAGATATACTTGCTAAAGAGAAAATAGAGAACTAATAATTCAGTTATCTTTTGAATGCCTAATTGTTGGTTGAAAAGCAATGTCTCCTGTTTTGTAACACGGATGTTGTTGGAAATAACTAGCAAGCGAAGCAAATGAAGTTATAAATATATATATATATGTATATTAAATATATCTTTATATGAATATAGTTAAGAAAGCACTGGTTTTCATTTTTGGATTATCAAGAGGGTATACTACTGTTGTCTGCAACTTCATCCTACCTTTTCATCAGACTCAAGCCGCGTATAGTGCTTCTAGTCGAGTCGATTCCATGTAGCTTTTCACTTTATAACACGTGACTTCTGTGATGGAAATCTCAGCTAGAAGTGTGCGTGTAACATTTCGAGACAGGACTCGACTTCATTTATTTTCCTACGGTGTTTCCCCTCCCCACAAGATCTTGTACATCTGATGTGTATATATGAATATGTGATATGGTATTTAACTTTGAAAATATGTATAATTTTACATAACTATTGTACTATATGATCCTTGCAAGTCCCAGAGAATCTGTCAGAATTAGGCGTATGTTTTGTAAAGCGTCGGGGAACCCGTTCTCTCTCTCTGCCTCCACGGAGCTTCTCTATTAGGGTCAACTTAACATCTCCTAATTCTCTTCATGTTTCTTTTTATATTTAATTCAATTCAGTTTCCACATTAGGTTTTTTTTCTAGAGGATCGTTTTTGCTCAAGTTACTAGATTTTATGATACAAAGTTAATTTTCCATGATTCTGAGCAATTTTAGTTACAGTAAGATTTTTTTTTTTAAGTTCCTTCTGATCTTGACTCTAATGATTGACCAATTGTATTTAGCTTGATGGAATGAAAGTATTCTGGCATTTTTTGTAGCTTTTACAGGACACAAAATATTTTTTAATTATCACCATTTAGTATTATTTTTTGTTGTGCCTATATAAGGGAGATATTCTTTGTTTATATGGCCAGATTATATGTTGTTAGAAAGTGATTGAAAATAAATTTGAAAGAGCAGTATTTATTGATATTATAAATATTCTGTATGTTTGCCCAACTTTGTTAAGATTTTTGATATACATAAAACTGATGGATTTAAGGTATTTCAAGATGAATTATCATGGGTATTCTTTACACGTGCTTTCATTATCCTGCCAAGGCTTTTGAATGACATTCAGTCATGATGATACTGTTATTACCCTGTGATTCTGATACTGCAAACATTAAAACAATGCCATTGATTTGCAATTTTTCTAGCGAATGTATTTAGATTACATTGTTGAAAAATATTTGTTCCTACACAAATACAAATCATCATCCTTTAAAGGTTAAAGTGCTGCTCATGAATGGCAGGGGCAAGGGATAGTGGCGTTGCCCTATCGAGTAGGACAATGCTCTAGAGACTGACCATATATGCATATGATCAGTACCCAAGCCCTACTCCACTCAATCTAGGACCAAGGAAGTCCATGTATTGGCTGCTGATGACTCAGCAGATAGTCCTACAGGCTCCCCGAAACCCCCATCATTAGCTCACAAGGATGGTGAGGTTGCAGCGACCAAAGAAACTAACGAGTTTGAGCGGGACTCGAACCCCAGTCTGGCGTTCACCACTCAGGGACGTTACCACATCGGCCACCACGATGATAACAGCAAACCTGGAATACGGCGTTGGAAATTATAATGAGGTGTCAACAACCAGCTGGTAGTTACTTGCTGGTAGAAGGGAAGCAAGAGCCTCCCCGCTGGCTCAGTGACAAACCACTTGGATATCAGCCGTCATTTAGGACAGATTTTCTCTCTGACTGGGATATTGGCAGCTTTACTTATACAATCTTTTTCTATTTCCGGTGTGTTTGTGACTTCAAGTGTGATAGCTTTTGTGTTTGAGAATGCTTTTAGAGGTGTGAAAATTCTCAGGGGTGTTGCTCAAGACCTACAGTACTTTCATGAGTGCTAGGGAGATGGATCCTCATCAGTTGTGCCCAGCCTGCAGAGGACACTGGCAGTCAAGCCTCCCCGGCTGACGATTGTCGGGAGTGGTCATCCTCCCAGTGGGAGAGGTGTGGCAAGAGGAGGAAGAAGTCCAAAAAGGATTCTTTGGTTTTGGGGTCATCCCCAAAGTCAAAAGCTCAACTTTTTTCTTCCACCTCCAGTACTCTGTCTCTTCGTAGGGAAATCGTAGGCAAACCTTCTGCAGGCGAACCTACACTTCCCCACGCTTGGCAGGATCCTCCATGGACAACTCATTCTCAACCAGATGAGCTTTATCTAGATGAGTCTCATCCAGACATGCCTCGCCATCGTGTACTGTACCTCAATCAGGCAAGCCTCAACTACTTGTTCCTCACCCAGAAGCACCTCATTCCAATACACTCATACACTAGATACTTTTCACCTTCCATTGCACTTCCCCTGCAAGCTCCACCCCAACAGGCTTCACCTGTGACCTCCATTCCTTGACGTATCTCGCCCTAATGTGCCTCTTCACAAAGTAAATTTCTTCCAGAGGTGATTTTCCTTCACAGACGTACATCCGCTGAACGCTCTAGACACGCATCCCACAAATGCCATAGCATTCTCCTCATGAACAAGATAGACATGTGGCTTCTGAATGTGCTAGACACACTTCTCTTGAGCACTCTAGGCGTGTCTCTCCTGTACTAGTTTGATGCTGACTATACAAAACATACTTCTCTAGACAAATCTACTAGACCCATATAGAATGCACTACGAGTGCATCACTTGAACGCTTGAGGCATTCTACCTATGAACGAGCTAAATGTGTCTTACTTTACCATGCCCCAGAATGTTCTTGGCACATCTTCATGGACGTTCTTCAATGAAACCCTCACCTTCTGAGGAAGGCACTTCTCACGTACTTTTCCTGGGATGAAAGTAAAATGACTGGCCTTTTCTTTTCCTTTCAATCTTCTCCTCTCTTGGGGCACAGCTTTAAAGAACCTCGCCAGTAGGACTTGATCTAGTTAAGAGGTAAGCTCCCACTTATTGTGTGGCTGTTCTGTACTCTGGTACAGAAGAGTTTTCTCCACACTCCTTGTGAGAGTGATTGTGACGTAACCAAGCAAACCCATTATCATATATAGTATGTGTTCCACACAACGAGATTCCAGCAAACCCATCGCATTTTTGCTAGGTCTGTGACAGAGATTTTCAGCTTAATACAACCCTTGAAGGCAGGGCCGTGAACCAGCTGGTATGATTAAACCACTGGTACACTGTAGGAGGGTCAATTTTTTCAGAAGCACAGATATATGAAATTTGAGTATCTTGGTTTAAGTTTTCCAGCCCGTTGGAACGCGGACATCCCCCTGCTCAATGGCGAGTCTCCTATGTAGAGGGCAATGGTTTGTATTTGTATAGGAACAAATGACAAAATTTTCAAGTAACTTGTATTTTTCCAAACTATTCAAACCCTGGGTCCTTCTCATAATTTTTTGTCAGCACCAACCCCCTTGGAAAGTTCCAGCTGTTTGTCACTAGTAAGCAAGTGATGGGGAGGGGTGATGTTGCCTCCCTGGTACCAACATGTAAATACTGGCCAGTTATTGACAACTTGCTTCAACTTTTAACTACCTTATTCCAGCTGTTTTTAAAATTGTGTGTAAAGGACTCAGATTTGAGTAGTTAAGAAAAATTCAGATTACTTGGAAATTTTGTCATTTTCCCTAGTTTTTTTAAAAAGACTTGGCTCAATAAATGCTAGTTCTAAAACTTTTTATTGTCATTATTTATACCAAAACTACAGAAAATCAACAGAGGAAGTGCATTCAAAAGATCCTAATAATAGTCTACGTTACTTTTTTGAGCACAAAACCTTCTCTTGTTACTTATGATGCAACCAGTTGCAGGATGATTATTCTGACCTAAAATCTGGTAAGTATAACCCAAATGATAAAAACAATTCTTCAGGAATATCGTCATTATATCTTATCGCACCAATGTCGAACTCTCAGGATGGCGTCGTCGTTTGCATTCTTGAGGTCTTGATCTGAACAATGAGGACCCAAGGACCCAGTGGACACCCTCTCAAGATGTATAATATTCTTTTTGATGTTGCCTTATATGGACGGTGAGGGTTGGTGGCTTATACCTATTTGTGGCAATTAGCTCCAGTTTTGCAAGCTATTACCCTTGCTCTGGTTTGGGTTACCCAGTCCTTCCTGGTGTGGGATGTCCTACTGGGCAAGCATTCGTTTGGGCTGAGCAGCACCACTTTGGATGGCCTTCAGTCACTTTCCCTCCACTTCATTATCATGTGAGCAGCTGCGACAATTGGTTCTAGGGACTAGTCCATCTGCTTTTGTGGGATTTCAGTCTTCGCCTTGTTTCCTGGTGATTATGGAGTGGATGCCTAGGGTCATTAATTTGTTTACTGTATTCTTCTCAGTTTTTACTAGTAAAATCATAAAAAATCATAATTGTAAAAAGATGATTAACATGCTGATACACCAGTGCAAGCACAATAATATTCCCACTATCAGAAATAATATATAATCTTTTAAAATAAAAGGGGTTTCCTCATACTATGATCACTTCTTTGTCTTCAGATTTAATCATTTCTATGTTCAGTCATTATTTCCTCCAGCCTTTGTAAACGTCTCGCCGTTAAAAGTATCATTTGAAAAATAAGTGCTTCAAGTGAAATGAGTTTTCTCAATCAACATACAAAATTACAGAAACCACCAAATACAACACTGGACAAGTTTCACTGAAGTTGCCAAAAATTCCATATATTTGTACATATGGTATAGTATTCATTATGGGAAATTATACTATTATCCATTGTTTAGTATCCGAACCATCTGCTGAACTAATTTTTGTAATGCTGTTTGAGTTAGACCATGGAGTTAACAGCTTTGACCAGTAGAAGCCTTACCTAGGAAAGAAAAGCTAGAAGGCAAGGTAAAGAGAAGAAATGGTAGAGGAAGACAATAGGAGATTCGGGTGAAGTTCTATAGAAACTGCAGTACAACAACTGCACTGGAGAGATGGAATGTATGTAGCCCACTGCTATATGTACTGTAACCTGTCAAAAGGTAATGTTGATACAAATTTATAGGGAAGTATGTCACCATAATAGCTATCCCATCTATCACTGTTAAACTTTATTACATTGACCATTATATAGTATATTTTTCTGTAACTATGATATTACAACAAACGGAGTTGATGATATTACTGCGAGATAAACAAAAGCTTTTATAAGACATTGTAACCTGTATTTAAAACTACAAACTCTTTTTGGTTTTTCAGCTCAATCTCCATATACCCAGCATTGGGAAGTATGGCTCAAATTTAATAAGTCCAAATCTAATCCAATTCCCTATCAACTTTTAATTTGCCATACTACTTCAATTCCTACTTTCTGTTTTAAAGCAACAGCCTCCAATCCTCTCTTATGGAAATTGATTCTTGGAATCTTTTCAAGGAAAGTTTAAATTTGGATACTGTTTAGTTCCCTAAATGTAATTCTAAAAGCATCACTCTCAAACGACGCTCAGGAATATGTTGTTTAAAGAAGTATATGAACTTTCATAAGTAGAAAGAGACCATATATGGGGCAATATAGAAGATTTCAGGAATAAGGATACAGTATATAGAAGGTAGGAGGTTTCAATACAGTTGTATGAAACCATGTGAGGTTAATACATTTCAATGAAACCAGGCAATTTAATACAGTAGTAGGCTATGAAACCAAACGAGGCAATGAAACATGAATGCAGGGTTTCAAAGGTGTGTGTGTGTACATAATAAAAATGATCATTTATGTTCAAATCTAAAACAGTAAAAATTCCAGACACTGCAAAATGTCTTTAGTTTCAAAAAAATGCCTCTAAAAATTATCCAAAGACTATGTTATAATTAGTGTTAAGATTAGCCTTTCACTTGATCAAGGATATTCAGGATACGTAACTCAGTGGTTATTGCTATATCTATCCTTTAATTTCTAAATCTGCACAAGGATTAGTTAGCAGGACACTAGTTCCTTAGCCTATGTATACTGTAGGTGCTATCAGAGCTTTATATATATATATATATATATATATATATATATATATATATATATATATATATATATATATATATATATATATATATATATATATATATATATATATATATATATATATATATATATATATATATATAAGATCATAATTTAACTAGCAATGTATCATTCACACAGTTACTATATGCGTCTTTGGTATTATCAGTCAAAAACAATTTTGATTATGATTTTTATTAGAGTAATTTAAATTTTAGATAAGTTACCCATAACAATTTCAATATTCTGGTTTTCTATATAACATTTTCATGAAAAGAAAACGAAGAAAGTAACCTTCACCGAGCATAGTTTTAGCGTATACTTATGCAATTGTACATAAACTTACATTTTCTCTCTCTCTCTCTCTCTCTCTCTCTCTCTCTCTCTCTCTCTCTCTCTCTCTCTCTCTCTCTCTCTCTCTCTCTCTCTCTCTCTCTCTCTCTCTACACAAAGATTTAAGTGAAATTATATTGATTTTTAAGATGACTGTCATGAGGATTAAAATTTCCAAGAAAAATATCTAAAATTGATTAGGAAAGATACTTTTAGATTTGTTTTAAATCACTTTGGGAATGGTTTGACCAATTCTTTTTTTTTGGGGGGGGGGTGTTCCATAATTTACTTAGGTATTGTTTCATTTTTTCTACTTGAAGGAAAAAATGTGTAATATTTCCTAAATATTTTGGAAATAAATAAAATTCTAGAGCACTTTTGATTTCAAATAACTTGAAAACTATTTATTTTTTTTTTTGTATAAACAAATTTCGACTTACCCGTTATTTCCCTTCATTTTCATGTACTACCTTTTATTCAAATTCTATTTCGTAAAAATAAGGGGAAAAAATATTCATGGATTCTCAAAGTCGAACCATCTTTCCAGTTTTGCTTCGCCTTTCTTGGTTCTAGCTCTTTGTAATCCTTGGATTTTAACGCCCTTAATTCATCCGGAGAAAACAGACAGTATGGTTTTGGCAGTGCTAAGGTGAATATCCACTAAACCGCCTACGTCAATGATATCTGTGGTAAGTATTTCCATAATTTATTCAAGTTTTCTGCTACCGTTGTGATATATGTACAGTATATGGTTATACAAGAGTAGTTTTTAAAAATATTTTTTCTTCCATGTGATAGGATATATGCACAGTTATGTAAGAATAGTAGTGTTCAACATGCCATACAGGGGACCTGCTTTTGGTTAGAATTAGGTGTAGGTTAATATAGTTGTGTTTGAAAGTGGGGTTAATGTCTAAATTTGTGCCCTACCTCACTATGGCGACTTTGCTTTGAAATTCACTTTTTTTTCGTTGAATCCCGTTTTTTATTTTTATATCAACATTCTGTACATATAGGTTAATAGTATTTTGGAGAAGTTTGTAGGTTAATGATATTGATTTTTTATATTTTTGTAGAAATTTTATAGCTTTACTTTGCAGTTATTAAGGTTTTCAATATTGTAATAATCAGTTTAACTACATCTGATCTTATTTGTGGTATAATTATAGTTACGGACGGAACAACAATTTGAACAGCAAGTTTTTTTAATAGTAAATAGTGCTTTCGCTGAATTTGACCATTTCAGCAGAAAATAAACCCAAGACCCTTCAGTCTAAGAAAGGGCAATTTTTTTTTTTTTTTAGGATTTGGATGATTTTTGCTCAATCGTGCGCTCTTTGCTCACAGAAAAAAAAAAAAAACAATTTCTTATGTACAGTACTGGTAGGCCTACATGCCAAGCTGCGCACGCTAACATTATCATTTCTTAGATGGTTGAAGTTTTTATTTGCAGGGGAAATTAGTGCCATTTTTAAAAATGTTTTTCTACAAGAAACTTGGGTATTTAATTTATGGACATTAATAATGTAGCGTATTTTAACTTAGAGAATGTTAAGGAAGTCTTTTGTAGTAGTTCTGTATAATATTTGTCGCAAATGTCTAGTTCTTATAAAAATCAAGAAAAATGTTAGCGAGTTCACATGAAAAAAGTTTGTCTAATGTTATTCTTTTCACGGGCACTGGCAGCTCTGTAAATCTCATTCTACTAGGTAGAAGCTTCGTAAATCTCATTCTACTAGGTAGAAGCTTCGTAAATCTCATTCTACTAGGTAGAAGCTTCGTAAATCTCATTCTACTAGGTAGAAGCTTCGTAAATCTCATTCTACTAGGTAGAAGCTTCGTAAATCTCATTCTAGTAGGTGGTAAATTTATCATCTCAATGCAATTGCGTACGCATAGAAAATTAGAACCAATCTGTTTTGGTTGTTGGCTCATCTTTCAACTTCTGTAATTGGAAGTAATATTATGACGTCTGTATGTTTGCCTTCTACACCAATTATCAGTATCCTGAATTTGTTCATTTATTTATCGACAACCCCTCATATCACCTGTTTCATCTCATGTGGCTTAACTGTTACTGATTTCAGCCAATAACAAACGTATTTGGAATTACGTAATACTTTTGACGTTTTTCCTTTCGAAGACTGGTGCTTCAGGCCACCGTTTTAACAATTAGCCAATCTACAACTGCCATTTACAAACATACCTGATTCTCTCCAAAATACTATGGTTTGGTTGGTCCTCGGTAAAGAGATGTCAATTGTCACACTTTACGTAACTGGCTGTCAATTTATGACGTTTTCATTGTCAACCAACCAGAAAACAATACTGTTCCAACAGACTAAAGATTGTCTACTCTTTTCTGCCATCAGTTTAAGGGCATGGATAGTGAAATACAGTTGTGTGACTCTTGTGAGCTTTATTATTTTTGGGTATTAGGCAAATATCATGGTGGTGCATATGCCAAATATGCAAAATATGAATATGATTTTTTAACAACATTCTGTTACCTTTGAGTGTTCAGTGTCCTAAATGTCAGAAACCATTACTTTTTAGGGAAGATAAGCATATAGGTTATTGTAGTTTTACTGTGGTGATTGCTAAAACAAAGAAACGCCGGCCATGCGAGTATCAAGTTTCAGATTATAAAGGTACCTCTTTAGATGGTACTCATCTTCCTGGTTGGAAACTATTATTTATTAATCGTGGGGTACTGTAATAGATTCTCTTAAAATTAGTAGAGCAACCAGTGTTGATTGGCGCAGTTTTTGTTGTGAAGTTGTTGAATATTTTGATAATAAAGAACCAATTGGTGGTGATAGTGTTATAATAGAAATAGATGAATCTCATTTTACAATTTGACAGGGGCTGTCCTCTCAGTGATATTTGGGTTTTTTTTGGGGGGGGGGAGATTGAGAGGGAATCAAAGAAATTTTTGATACTGCCTTTAGTGGAGCCTTTGCCTCGAACGCTAAGCTGAAAATCTTATTCCTTTAATCCAGAAATATATTAAGAGTGGCTCGTGTATTAATAGCGACAAGTGGCGTGCGTATAAGCTGCCATCTTTGGGTTATATACATAACACGGTGAATCATTCTGAAAATTTTGTAGACCCTGATAATTCATTGGTACATACTCAAAATATTGACAGACTGGAGGGATCTCAAAGAGTGGATCAAGCGGCCTGGAAATCACTCGCAATATTTTAAGCAATATATATCTCGCTATTTATTTGTAAAACGATACCATGAAAATCATTGACTACATTATTTTTGTAAAACTGCTGCATTGCTGTACCCTCCTCAAGGTATTATTTTAATTATGGTGCAGATATATTCAGTGACAGGTTAGGTCAGAAAATTAAGGTTAGTTTAGTGCATGACTACACTGTGACGTGTAATAACTGGTCATAGAGTGCATTTGTATGCCATTTTCTCATGTAAAATAATTGGCTCGGGTTTTCCCATTTCCACTGTTTTTATGTACAGTACTGTATTTCGAATTGTGTATACCTGTATACCGGTCCATTTTTATATGTTTGAGTGTTATATTTAGGTTTTTTCCTCCATTTAGCCCTGATTTTACCTACTTTGTCTCCCCCACCCAAAACTCTGCTTCCCAAGGAGGTTCTCCCAGATTATCTATAGGAGGAGGGGTGGTAGAAGGTTAAGTATTCATTTGCAATGGAAATGAACCTGAAAATCATTCAAACACATCATATTACAACAGAAAAACCTATATTTTATGTTGAAAGCAATTAATGTCCATAAGTAAAATAATACCAAAACTTATTTTTTAGTAGAAAAGCCTTTTCTGTTGGTAACTATAATACCTTATTGGTTAATAGTGGTCAGAGTAGAAAAGTGCTCGAAATTTTTAGTCTAAAATAGTTTACACAGTCGAACGGTTTGTCGAACTCTGTTCGACAGACAAGTGTTTGAAGTGATGTTCGAACGTGTGAACAGAGTATTTGGTTGTTGAACAGGTCAAAGAAAGTCTGATCTTGCCTGAGTTTTTTGGGTGGGGCTTCCTTGTCCACAAACCTTGTGTATTTGTAGCTGACTCTACCTCTTTGAACCATTTGACAAGCAGGTTCGACAATCGGGTTCAATGAACCGTTCGACCATGTAAACCTGGCTTAATGGTAGCAAAGTAACTGTTCGAACCGAGGTTGGAGCTCTAACTCCCCTTTAAGTTTATTCAGCTTTGTCAAGATTGTATATCGGTGGTTTTATTCAAGCCGTTGTACAATATTTCAAAGTAGTTTTGAGAAAAATGGGTCACTGTTCAAATAGTTGCATAATGTAAGTCCAGTACAGCTGTATTTTGTAAATATTAGGCTTTAATTTTTAGCCAAATACATGGACCATATATCTTTCCTACTTTGCCTTGTTCTATGCATTTTAGACAATGATTATGGGGCAAACCACCCGTTTGCGTTTTTGGACCCTCTTATACAAGATTATGGGGGACACCTGTGCATTTTTTTTTTTTTTATTTTTTTTTTTTGCGTGGGGAAATGTCAAAATCGAGCAAGTTGCAGCAAGAACAATGGTCAGAAATGCAAAATAAACACAAGATAACCGGTTGAAAAAATATATGGTTCATTTAAGTAGAAGAAAAGTAAAGTCTATCACAATTCTGATTCACTTCACGTTCATATAAGGATTTTCGCTTTGCCGTAGCTTGCTTCGCTCGCAAATAAACATAATCTCACCGCTCTCATATTCTGGCAAGCTGTACATGGATTTGCTGTGCCCGCCAGCCTTGTGGGTCACTTTTTGAGATGTTTTATACTTTCACTTGAGCAACAACAGCCATGCACTGAACCGAGCGGTTTCATCATCAGTTGGTAACATAGATAAAATTAACATTGAATTTTGAAATAAATTGTTTCCCTCTTGGAGTCGTCATTTTGTGATGGTAGAGAAATTGAAACTAGGGGATAGTGGGAGAAAAAATGGCTGTCATTCGGTTTCTTGTGCATAGATATTTGGAAGCTCATAATAGGTTAAAAAGCCAGGTAATAATTAAGTCCTACATTAAACAGAACCGCTGGCAAAAGCGAAATTAAGCAATAATAACTTGCCATCTCTATAAATGCAAACAATGAAGTTAATAAGAAATAAGCCTTCGCATTTTAATTGACTGATACGTAAGTTATGGCCCAGCCCCAATAAAACGTGTAGAAAGAAAATGCCAAATTAGTCAACACTTGTCCATTTATAATAGTGAATTCCAGGTTTGATAATAAAAGTATTTTATAATTAATTTTTCTCATTAAAATGTCTGATTTTTTATGCCTAGCAGAAACAAGAAGTTTCATAAGTTGATTTGAATATTATACAATTAGACTAGTGCATGGTATATTTCAAGGCGTTTCAAATACTATTGATATTTAGCGCAAACCCATAGCTTTTCAGTTATGGTAGTCGACCTAACATAAGTCAGAAACAATAGATTTCCTTTAGAAATCATTAGGAAAAACTTTAAAAACACCTCTAAATTAATTTATTTACTATTCTATAATTGTTCCGACACAGATACAAACCTTCGCTATTTATTAGGGTATTTTCGGCAACGCTGAAAACAAGCCAAGACAATTTTAGTTAGCGGGAGGGGGTTGGGGTAGACCAGCTACCCCGCTCGCTCACACCTGTCGGTTGAGTAACCACTTTTACTTTTGGCTTTATTGCTTTTCCTTTTTCTTTTGTGTGTTTGTCCCGCTATGCGGACATGTCCTGGGATTGAGGGCCGCCGCTGCGGCACCTTCATGTTGTCCTTGGAGACAGACCCTCATCTTTTATGCCCGGCTTGCCGGGGAACTTGGTGTTCGCGGGACAACACCTGTTCCAAGTGTAGGGAGTGGCCTGCCTCCCAGTGGGAGAGGTTTGCGCGTAAGAAGTCTTCTACAGTAAACGCGAATCTTCACTTTCGGGGTCTTCCTCAAAATTGAAGAAATCGCGGGCTTCTGTTTCTTCTACGCCCAAATCTCTGCCCGAAGCAGGATGACGGCTCCCCCAGTGAGTCGGCTCCTTCTCTTCCTCCAGGGAGCGCCTGTTCCTTGCCAGACCTTGGGTCTGGTTCCAACGCCAAAGAGTTAGCTAACCCACCAGGGGCGGTCGCAGGGCTCTCTCCAAGGCGAGCTTCCCCCTCGGGGGAACATATCTCTCGTTCGCAAAAGAAGGTTGTCTCTGTGCATCGGCAATCTCCTTACGCTTTAGGTTCTCCTCCAGGGGCGGAAATAGTACCTTGTTATAAGCGTAGTTCTCCTTTGGGTGAACTTTCCTCCTCTGCGGAGGATTTCTGTCAAACTTATTCAGACTCCCCCTCGGGCGGAGTCTGTTGTACGTTCCTCTCCGGAGGTTCGTAGAGTGGAGGGGTGGGTAACCCCTCTCCACCCCGGGTGTTCTCCTCCTCGGCCTTTTTGAACCTGCTTGTTCTCCTCATGTTGACTCTTTGAGGTCTCGCAATGATCACCCTTCGGGGTGGCGTGATCGTGAGTCTTCGGACTCTAGTCATGTTGATCCCACGGGTTCTCATGACAGCAGGAGGCCTTCGGGTCTCCGTCGTGCTGAACCTTCGGGCTCTCGCGACTTGAAACCTTTGGGTTTCCGTTACGCTGAACCCTCGGGCTTTCGTAACGACAGTGACGTTGAATCTCTGGGATCTCGTACCGTCAGTCACGCTCATCCTTTGGGATCTCGTGACAGAGGAATCTCGATTCCTAGTTACGCTGACCCTCCGGGGTCTCGTAACCTCAGTTACGCTGAACCCTTGGGCTCTCGTAACTCTAGTCGCGCTAATACTTCGGTGTTTCGTGACAGAGAAACTCCGGTTTCTAGTTGCGTTGTTCCTTCGAGTTCGCGCAACACGGTTCACGCTGAACTTACGGGTTCTTGTGACCAGAGTCATTCTTATTATGACGAGAGTTTTTAAACTCGTTGTGTTGTTCGTTCGCGCTCACACAACATAAGCTATCGTGAAACTTCGGGTGAGCGTAGCAGTGAGTTCTTTCAATAACCTGAGAGCTCTCGCGCGCACGGCCAAGTTGGCGAGTACGACCGATTCGTCGGGCACGACCGTGGCGCGCGCTAACAAAATGGTGATTATGGCGTGCAGGTTCATCATATGGGGGTCCATATGTACGAACAGCCTATTGCTAGCCATGCGTGCGAACATCCTATTGCACACCATGCGCGCGAGCATCCTATTGCACACCATGCGCGCGAGCATCCTGTTGCGCTCCAGGAGCGCGAAAAGGTGCACGAAATCGGGAGAGGCGCAGCGCGAGCAACCTTCCGCCTACCAATAGTTCGGCCCAAGAGCGCACGATCATCTTGGCGCTCATAATCAGTCTCTCGAGCCCCTTTGGCCTCAACAGAGACAACGGCGACAGAGCCCAGATCTTATCCCTAAGGGTAGGCCTGTGCCTATCTTGCCTGTAGGGAAGCTTCCATTGGACAAGAGGGTTAGAGAACCTGCCCAGGTTCCTAAACTCAGGAGCAGTCCTTTCCTAAGGACCTTCCCCCTTGTTCCACAGGAGCCTGTGACCCCCCGTGGCTTAGCAACTATTTAAAGTAATGCGCCAAGCCATGAAGGGAGTCTTTCCCCGCTCCCAGTCCTTAGGTGATATACCTAGGATTCCCTTGTCGCCTCCTCTCTTCCCGGGGTCCTCTCCTCCCTCCGATCCTAGGAGGAGGTAGAGAGTTCTCGCACAGGCGGGCTCCTCAGGCAAGGGGAGACTATCATCCCCTCGCAAAAGACCTCTGGAGGAGATTAGGCATGAACCTCTGGGTAGCCCCCTGCAGTTCAAAGACGCCACAGGCCAGGCCTAAGGGGGAATGGAAAAGGATTCGTCCTTCGCCCCCCCCCCCCCCAAGGAGGATAGGGTTACTTACTATGGAGACTCCTTCCCTTCTTTACCGGTTGAGATAGCGTCTAAGGAGGCATGACCTGCGACCGGACGGTATTCACCAAGGAGGCACGACCTGCGACGGGACGGGATTCACCCTGTACGGCAATGGACTTACATTCCACCCGTAAGCCGACGGAGTCCTCTAGGCCCTTGGGTACAGAGGACCTCCGGCCTCGTAGGAGGGAACCGAAGGATTTGTTCACCATCCCCAAATCCTTGGCCAGGCTTCCTTCCTCACTGCCTCCCAGGCAGCCTGAAGCGAGCACCTCCCCGGTAGTCGCCCTATCCTCAGTCTATACAGTTGACGACTTCGACCCGCGCCGGGCTCCTATTGATGCGAGCTCAGACGTGGAAGGGCAGAGCGGTCTCGAGGACGACGCTCTGCCAGCAGCCGCTAGTCCTAAGCTTACAGAGGATGAGAGGAAGGAGTCAGAACACGCCTTCTGGCAGGTCCTAGCCTGCATCCGTTCCATCAATGGACTTCCAGATCCATCGGCAGCCCCTCTAGATGGGAAAGAAACGGTCCTTGACCAGTTCTATGGCACTCGGAAACCTCATAGGACCAGTGCAGCTTTGCCCTGGTCAAAGTGGTTGAAGAGTGCCAAACAGAAGGCAGTGTTCCAGGCAAATGGGTCCACCTCTTCTCTCCGCTCCAACTCGTCCTCCAAGCTCCTACCTCCTCCTCATGTGTTTCAGAGGAGGTACTAAGAGATCCTCGGGGAATCTCTTCCAACGCTGCTTCTCGACCACTCTATAGAGGCACTCTCTAAGGCCACCCCCTTTGAGAAACTTAAGGGACTTCATCTCCTTTTCGGCCTCTGAAATCCTAAACCAGGAGAAGGTGGCGAAGTACGCCATGCAGGCTACTTCGTGGCTGGATTTCTGGCTAGGATCCCTAGGACAACTGATGCGGTCTAAAGACCTGTCTCAGGAGTCCTCTAGAAAGGCTTTGGAGACTCCTTTTGTCTGGCACTCGAGCCATAGAGTTCCTCTCCCATCAAGTAGTGGAACTTTGGGCCAACACTATCCTGAAGAGGAAAGATGCCGTCATAGGCAAGCTCTATAGACATCTCCCTGAGGCCGAAGTAGCGAGTGAGAAATGCTCCTTTTGAGGGCAATTCTTTGTTCTATCCCGAGGATGTCGAGCGGGTGGCAGAGAGGTGGAGGAAGTCCAGTCAGGACTCTTATCCAAAAGGTCTCAACAGCTAGACCTTACTCCTCTCAGCCACAGCGGAAAGCACAGCAAAACCCGCAACCGAAAAGGGCTAGACCCAAAACAGCAGGGTAAAAAGGGTGCAAAGCAGGCCTTTCACAGCAAAAAGTCCTTCAGCAGAGAAAAGGGTAAGAAAGGATCTGACTGAGGCCGGTCCCAATAAGACAGGCAATCCTCCCATTTGCCCACCTGTGGGGGGATGCCTGCAAAGCTGCTGGCAGAGGTCGCTTCACCACGGGGCGGAACCCTGGACGGTCGATGTGATTCATTCAGGGTATCGTATCCCGTTCATGCACTCTCTCTCTCCACTGACTCGAGTGCCGATTCCATTGAACTCCTGTGTGAAGGGATCCGCACAGGAGTGTGCCCTCAGAGCAGAAGTCCTGTGCATGTTGGAGGAGGACGCTCTCCAGGAGGTCCTCAACGGGTCCCCAGGCTTCTACAGTCGACTCTTTCTAGTGAAAATGGCGTCTGGAGGCTGGAGACCAGTCATCGACCTCTCGGCCATGAACAGGTTTGTCGAACAGACACCTTTCAGGATGGAGACGGCCGACACAGTCAGACAAGCGATAAGACCCCAGGACTTCAAGTGCACTCTAGATCTGAAGGACGCATACTTCCAGATCCCAATCCACCCGTCTTCCAGTAAGTATCTGAGATTCATGTTGAATCGGAAGCATTACCAGTTCAGGGTACAGTACTGTGTTTCGGTCTTTCCACAGCACCCCAGGTATTCACGAGAGTATTTGCCCTAGTATCATCTTGGGCTCAGAGTCAGCATCCGTCTCCTAAGATACTTGGACGACTGGCTGATTCTGGCGAACTCGGAGGCGGCCCTTCTCCGCCACCAAGACGAGCTTTTAAGGTTTTGCCAGGATCTGAGGATCATGGTAAACCTCTAAGTCTCAACTGCTCCCCTCTCAAGAACTGGTATACCTAGGCATGCGATAGACACCCTAAGGCAGAAAGCCTTTCCATCAGAGGAAAGGATCCAGAGACTGAGGGAGATAGCACAGGTCTTCCTCAGTCGGAAAGAGCTCCTGGCGCAGTCTTGGCTTCGCCTTCTCGGTCGCATCTCTTCTCTGACCCGACTGGTCCCCAACAGTCGCCTCAGGATGAGATCCCTCCAGTGGCGACTAAAATCCCAGTGAAACCAGCACCTGGTCCGCATAGGGCTAGAGGAACAGTCGGACCTCAGGTGGTTGCTGGCGGAGTCGAACCTCTGCAAAGGTGTCGAACTTCTCATTTCTCCCCGGAATTGATGCTGTTTTCGGACGCATCAAAAGAAGGGTGGGGGGCTCGCGTACTGCACCATTACACCTCCGGCCAATGGTCCGAATCAGAAAGGTACCAGCACATAAATCTCTTAGAGATGAGGGCAGCTTTTCTGGCCCTCAAAGAGTTCCACCAGGTCCTGGCGGGGCACTCCGTGGTGCTGATGAGCGACAACACCACGGTAGTAGCTTATCTAAGCAAACAGGGCGGTACCTTATCGCAGCAGCTGTCATCTTGCAGTAGAGATACTCAGATGGGCAGAAGACAACTCGTTGACTCTATCAGCTTGCTTCATTTCGGGCAAGCGGAATGTGCTAGCGGACAAACTGAGCAGAGCGACTCAGAGAGTTGGCACCGAGTGGTCTTTGAATCCTCTGATAGCCAACAAAGTCCTTAATTTGTGGGGTTCCCTGACGGTGGATCTGTTCACAACGGCCCTGAATTTCAGGCTCCCGTTGTACTGCTCCCTAGTCCCGGATCCCCAAGCTCTTTGGCAAGATGCTTTTCAACAACGGTGGATAAACCTGGACGCTTACGCGTTTCCCGTATGTCTGATGAGAAAAGTCCTCAACCAGGTACGAGCAAGCAACAATTTGTAAATGACCCTTATAGCTCCGCTATGGCATCACGCAGAATGGTTCCCGGACCTTCTGCATCTCCTCACGGAGATCCCAAGGGAGCTTCCTCCACAACACGATCTCCTCAAACAACCACATGCCAACATCTTTCACAGAGCCGTAGACTCTCTTCGACTTCACGCCTGGAGACTATCCAGCACCTCCTCACAGAGAGAGGCTTTTCGCAACTGGTTGCGAAAAGAATGGCTGGACACCTCAGGAGATCCACTGAGGCAGTCTACCAGGTGAAGTGGTCAGTTTTCTGTGGTTGGTGTTGTGGAAGGGGTATCTCTCCCCTCGATGCCTCTGTTCCAACCATAGCGGAGTTTCTTGTATACCTTCGGGAAGAAAAGCTTCTCTCGGTCTCGGCAGTCAAAGGCTACCGCTCAGCCTTGAGTCTTGCCTTTAGACTGAAAGGAGTCTATATTTCCTCCTCGTTGGAACTTTCTTTGCTCATACGAAGTTACGAGCTTACTTGCCCCCAGGCAGAGCTAAGACCTCCCCCTTGGAACGTGGTTCTGGTCCTCGGGTCTCTGAGGGGCTTCTCCTATGAACCACTACACCAGGCCTCAGATCGCCACCTCACGTGGAAGATGGTGTTCCTGTGCGCTTTGGCTTCGGCCAAGAGAGTCGGCGAACTTCATGGTCTATCTGCTGATGTCTCCCACTCTAGTAGATGAGGGGAAGTAATCCTTAACTTTGTCCCTGAGTTTATAGCCGACTCAAAATCCGGGTGTGCCGGACTCCAGGTTTGGCCAATTTCGGATAGTCTCTCTTCGTTCTGTAACCGAAGATCCAGACCAACTGTTACTATGTCCAGTGAGGAGTCTGAGGTTGTTACTTAAAAAGAACAGCAAAAGCTCGCCCCCGTGTACGAGCACTTTTTGTCAGCACGGGGAAGGTCAAGAGGAGGGTCACGAGGAATACTATTTCCTCCTGGATACATACATATACCAAAGGCACTTCCCCCAATTTTGGGGGGTAGCCGACATCAACAAGAAACAAAACAAAAAAGGGGACCTCTACTCTCTACGTTCCTCCAGCCTAACCAGGGACTCAGCCGAGTTCAGCTGGTACTGCTAGGGTGCCACAGCCCAACCTCCCACATTTCCACCACAGATGAAGCTTCATACTGCTGAGTCCCCTACTGCTGCTACCTCCGCGGTCATCTAAGGCACCGGAGGAAGCAGCAGGGCCTACCGGAACTGCTCTTTGATGATGTCTCACAGGAATTTCAATTCAGGAGAGGGGGTTCCCAGCCCCCTCGTCCCGTCCCTTTTAGTCGCCTCGTACGACACGCAGGGATAACGTTGGCGCTATTCTAATTGTTTTATGCCCCCGCGGCCACAGGATAAGGAAAGTAATCGAATACGCTCTATATCCAGATCATCCTCTGTCCAGCCGACCCAGAGCTCATGACGTCAGGCATTGCAACGTCTGGCGTTCAAGAAAATTTTTCTGTGGCACAGGTATTGCAAGCGGCCGTGTGGAAGCGTTAGACGACCTTAACAGCCCACTACCTGAAAGACGTAACCCACAGGAACATGGAAACCTTCTCCATTGGTCCTTTGGTGGCCGCACAACAAGTGATCTAATGCCTCAGGCTCCTTGATGGACAAGTAGCAGAGGGTTGAGGGCTGAGGTGACCCGGGTTAGTCTAGGGTGAATGAAAAGATTGTCTGACTGACTTCTTTCTTTTTCTCCTTCCCCCCCCCTCCCCCCGGGAAATAGCTCCGGAAGACCGAAGCATAGCTGACCTCACCCCTCTGCAGGTAAGAATCATTTCCCTTGTGCATCCTGGGTATGGATGAATACTTTGTTACGTCACCAATACCTCTTGTAGGAGGGTATTGGATATGTCTTGGAATCCTAGAGTTCCTAGGTGAAGACAAGCCATGAGTCTCTCTCACAAGCTTCTGCAGGTCGCTATCAGTGAGTTACCTGTAACTACTTTGATTTTAGTGAGGGTAGGGTTCCCTCTACTATCGATCACAGATCGAAATAGAGGACCCCGGGTCATGACCAACGCCAGTTGGTTGGACTTCCTCCCTCCTGAGAGTAAGTCACCCCAATAAATGGCGAAGGTTTGTATCTGTCGGAGCAAATAACAAATTTGGAAATAATTTGTATTTTTCCTAACATACAAACCTGAAGCAATTTATACAAATTAGCCCGCCACCCTGTCCCCCTAGAAGTCCTACCAGAAAGCAAAAGTGGTTACTCAACCGACAGGTGTGAGTGAGAGGGGTAGCTAGTCTACCCCAATCCCCTCCCGCTAACTAGCGGATGGGGTAATTATCCCTCACTAAAATTGTCTTGGCTGGTTTTCAGCGTTGCCGAAAGTAATACCCTAATAAATAGCTTCAGGTTTGTATGTTAGGAAAAATACAAATTATTTCTAAATTTGTTATTTTTACCATTGCTCAGATCTGGCCACACATATTAGCTTTTTCTTATTTGTAAATAATACTGAATGTTTGCGAATGGACTACAGTACTATGGGGAACAAATTTTTAATTGACAAAAATCAAACAGGCTAATTGATCAGTAACTGATTAAAATTTGGAAGGATTTTTTAAGTTTGGTAGTAATGTAAACTGTCCACTTGAATGCTAATGAATCACCTGCCTGAATTTTAAATTATTTGCCACTTGAAATTGGTGACAAATTAACATTAATTGGTAATAAATTGTCCTAGCTTGGCACTGGTTTTTTTTTTTATATGAAATGTTTGATATTTCTTCAAAACATTTGTGAGGTCTATATTTGGTATAAGGTTAGTGAATTGTTCAGCCTGCAAAAGGTAGACTGCTCCCCAATGAAGGTAATTAATGGTATAAAATTGCTAGTTACTTCCAATAGAAGTACAGTACATCATGTTCTTGAAAAAAATTGGTTTAAAATAATTCCAAACTTGTACATTTTTCATGGTTTCAAAATTTCTTGCATTTCATATTCTCATGCTTTTAAATATATATAATCAGATTAAATCTGTTTCGTTGAGCAGTTATAAAATTGGCTTTAAATTTTCCTTGGCTAATGAAATGAAAATTTAGTGCAAATTGTTTTTTTTTTTTTTTTTCCAGGGTGTTCGAGGAGTGTGCAATTCAGTGTGTGAAGCCTGTTCATTCCAAGCTGTATGTCCCAAAAGTTCTGAGTTTTTGGTGTATAGGCTCGCCCCAAGAAGACGTCGGGAATACCTTCAGATTGAAATTAGTAATTTTGTATTTTCTTTATTCCAGAATGAAGAAAGGTAAATGGTCTTGTATGGTTTTAACTTTATTCAGTGTGATAAACTAAAAATTCTGAAGTATTTAATATATAATTTGACCGCTGATGCAGAGAAACTGGCAAGATAGTCAGTGATTTCGATTAAGGCATGAAGTTTTGAAAATTGTCCATGGTTTGTCAACTCCATAATTGATGTTGGACTGCCATTAGATAAGCCCTTGTGGGTGGGTGGGGTGCAGGGGGATAAAATGAGTATATGCCACTGAAATTTTGGTAGTTTTAATAAGGTATGGCTAAGAGGGGTCTAAAATTTTGGTAGTTTTAATAAGGTATGGCAAAGAGGGGTCTAAAATTTTGGTAGTTTTAATAAGGTATGGCAAAGAGGGGTCTAAAATTTTGGTAGTTTTAATAAGGTATGGTAAAGAGGGGTCTAAAATTTTGATAGTTTTAATAAGGTATGGCAAAGAGGGGTCTAAAATTTTGGTAGTTTTGATAAGGTATGGCAAAGAGGGGTCTAAAATTTTGGTAGTTTTAATAAGGTATGGCAAAGAGGGGTCTAAAATTTTGGTAGTTTTGATAAGGTATGGCAAATAGGGGTCTAAAATTTTGGTAGTTTTAATAAGGTATGGCAAAGAGAGAGGGGGGGGGGTAGTGTGTTTTGGCAGTACAGTACTTAGTAAATGTTTAATGCAAAATTTTCAATTAAAAAACATGTGATTGATGTAGCCAAAGAAAAAGGTGGGGTGTATAGTACATACTAGTTTTGTAGCTTAGCTGCAAAGTATAAATTTTGCTAAAAGGATGTGTACTGCCGTGTAATACATGACCATATACAGTATTGTTGTAGATTTAGCAGTATTGCTTGGGAGCTGTAAATTTAAATGGAGGACACGATAGATATTTTTTTATTAGTCCCATATTTAAACTTGCACAAGTGTAATTCTGAGAGGGTGGTGATTTGTAAACGGTTTAGTTAAGTGATTTTAATGATCTGGATGGATATTTGGTGCCTGAATTACATTATTCATGCTTAAAATTTTTTCTTGCATTTGATATTCTCATGGTTTTAAATAAACTTAATCATTTTAAGATTTTAAGTTATGTTGAGCAGTTTTAAAAATTAAATTTTCTCTCGGAAGGTAAAGCCATGCTGAATAAAAATTAAATGTTTTGTGCAAATAATTGATTCCTTTTATTTTTCCAGGGTGTTTGAGGAATGTGCAACTATGGGTGTGAAGCCTGTTCATTCTAAGCAAAAAGTCCCAAAAGTTCTGTCTTTGGTGTTACGCTCACCCCAAGATGTCATCGGGAATACCAACAGATTGAAATTGGCCGCTTTGTTTTTTTTTTTTTATTCCAGAATAAAAAAAGGTAAATAGTCTTTTTTGGTCTAACTTTTTCAACATGACAAACTAAAAGTTTCAAGTAGTTAATATATAATTGGACCACTGATGTAGAGAAACGGGAAAGATCAAGTCAGTGATTTAGAAAGACTTAAGTTTTTTTAAATTGTCCAAGCTTTGTCAACTCCCAAATGGGTGTTGGTGAACTACCATTAGATTAGCCTTTTTGGTGGAAGTTGCTTGGGGATAAAAATGAGTATATGACACTGAAATTTTGGTGGTTTTAATAGGATATGGCTTTGAGGGGTAGTGTGTTTTGGCAGTACAGTACTGTACTTAGTAAATGTTAAATGCAAAATTTCAATTAAGAACACTTGATTGATGTGGCCAAAGATAAAGGTGAGGTGTAAACACACTAGCTTTGTAGCTGCAAAGTATAAATATTGTATGTTGAAAGAATGTGTACTACCATATAATAATGAACAGTAGTAGGTTGGCCAGGGCACCAGCTGCCCGTTGATATACTACCGCTAGTGTTATTGAATCCTTTTTCTGGCCAGACTGTACTACATTGGATCCTTCTTTCTGGTTACGGTTTATTTCCCCTTTGCCTACACATACACCAAATAATCTGGCCTATTCTTTACAGACTCGCCTGTCCTCATACAACTGACAACACTGATTACCAAACAATACCTCCTCTGTAAAGGGGCTAACTCCTGCACTGTAATTGTGCAGTGGCCACTTTCCTCTTGGTAAGGGTAGAAGAGAGACTTTATCTATACGGTAAGCAGCTCTTCTATGACGATGCTCTAAAATCAAACCATTGTTCCCTATTCTTGGGTTGTGCCATAGCCTCTGTACCATGGTCTTCCACTGTCTTGGGTTAGAGTTCTCTTGTTTTAGGGTAAACTTAGACACACTATTCTATCTTATTTCTCCTCTTGTTTTGTTTGAAGTTTTGATAGTTTATTCAAGAAATATTTAAAATAATGTTGTTACTGTTCTTAAGATATTTTAATTTTTCTGTGTTTCCTTTCCTCACTGGGATATTTTCCTTGTTGGAGCTTCTGGGCTTATAGCATCCTGCTTTTCCAACTACGATTGTAGCTCAGCAAGTATTGATGATATATGTTGATGACTTATCATTGCTGCTGTGCGCATTGCTTGGGAGCTGTAACTTTAAATGGAGGACAGGGTAGATATATTTTTATTAGTCTCCCATACTTAAACTTACATTCTAGTAATAAGAGTACTTAAAATGTTTAATCCCCTGAATTATGGAAAGTTAACTTTCCTTCCCAATAAATTCTTAGAACCTGAAGAGAGACAAGCAGAGTAAAGTCAATACACAAGTGTATTTGAGATGATGGTGATTTGTAAACAGTTTACTGAAGTGACTTTAGTAATCGATGAATATTCGGTTCCTGAATTATATTATTCGTGCTTTAAAAATTTCTTGCATTTGATATTATCATGCTTTTAAATAAATTTAATCATTTTAAAATTTTAAGTTATGTTGAGCAGTTTTAAATTCTTTAAAATTTTCTTCTTGGAAGATAAAAATTAAATGTTTTGTGCAAATTATTGATTGCTTTTATTTTTCCAGGGTGTTTGAGGAATGTGCAACTATGGGTGTGAAGCCTGTTCATTCTAAGCAAAAAATCCCAAAAGTTCAGTCTTTGGTGTTACGCTCACCCCAAGATGTCATCGGGAAAACCTTCAGATTGAAATTGGCTGCTTTGTAATTTTTTTTATTCCAGAATAAAAAAAGGTAAATAGTCTTTCATGGTTTTAACTTATTCAACATGACAAACTAAGTTTCAAGTATTTTATATATAATTGGACCACTGATGTAGAGAAACGGAAAAGATCAAGGCAGAGATTAAGATTTTGAAAATTGTCCAAGCTTTGTCAACTCCAAAATTAGGGTTGATGGACTGCCATTAGATAAGCCTTTTAGGGGGAAATTGCTGGGAATAAAATTATATTCCTCTATTAAATTTTGGTAGGTTTAATAAGATATGGCTGTGAGGGGGTAGTGTGGCTTGGCAGTACAGCAGTATATGTTTAATGCAAAATTTTCTAATGCGTGACTGATATGGACAAAGATAAAGGGTAAACATACAAGCTTTGTAACTGCAAAGTATCAATATTATATGTTGAAAGAAGTGTTCTGATGATTTAGCGGTGTTGCTGTGCACATTGAACCGGAGCTATATTTTTATTAGTCACATATTTGAACTTACATTCCCAGTTATAAGATACTTAGTGTTTAATCCCCTGAGTTATAGAAAGTTGATTTTCTTCCCAATAAATTCTTAGAACCTGAAGCGATAGTATAAATGGTCAATAAATGAGTGTAGTTCCGAAAGGGTTTAATTTTGTGAACGGTTTACGTACTCTATTTTATTCATTGAATATTTGCTGCCTGAATTGTATGTAGACTGGGCTTATTTAGGTAGGTGATGGGAGTTGCAAATGTGTATAAGGCCTTAATTTTAGTTATGCTGCTTCTATTTTATCACAATCTATAGGCTAAAAAATTATGAATTGTTGCCAAACTATTCTTACCTCACGGACAATGTAATGGAGAAGTACTGTAATGCGTTTAAAAGTAAGTCTGAGAGCAGGTTGAAAGAATTTCCTATCTTCACCAGTAAACTCACTATCTATAATGAGCTTTTAAATCAATAGTTTGCCATTCATCTCATACATAACACTTCAGTCTATTCTTTTTTTTCCCGGTGAGATTCTAGTGTGGTCAGTCTTACCTTAATATTAAGGATAAGTTATTCAGATAAAATCATGTCTTAATCTATTTATAACATTGCTGAAGAGGAAAAAATACTTAACTTAGGTTATAAGGTTAATTTACAAGGTATATTAATTGAAAGTACTTTAATTTTTAACATTGTAATTTAGATATTTTTTATTTTTCCTTATAGGTAGTAGTTTTTGGCTTGGTATTAAATTTATAGTGAGGTAAATAGTATTAAGTAGTATCTCAATCAAATTAAGATTGAATATTTTGCAACAAACTTATACCATTTTGAGATTTCCAGACAATTTTAAAATTGTGTAGTTTTTTCATGTTTTACTACAAAAATTGTGTAAATTTTAATTTTCAGATCCAAATACTAACTTGTATATGATGTGATAGATGACGTGAATGCTGGAGCTCTACAGCCATGTATTGTGAATGCTGGAGCTCTACAGCCATGTATTGTGAATGCTGGAGCCCTACAGCCAAGTATTGTGAATGCTGGAGCCCTACAGCCAAGTATTGTGAATGCTGGAGCCCTACAGCCAAGTATTGTGAATGCTGGAGCCCTACAGCCAAGTATTGTGAATGCTGGAGTTCTACAGCCAAGTATTGTGAATGCTGGAGTTCTACAGCCAAGTATTGTGAATGCTGGAGTCCTACAGCCAAGTATTGTGAATGCTGGAGCCCTACAGCCAAGTATTGTGAATGCTGGAGCCCTACAGCCAAGTATTGGGAATGCTGAAGTCCTGCAGCCAAGAATTATGGAATACTGGGACTCTCAGCCGCCCAAATTGTAAAGGCAGAAGTTTTACTGACAAGTGTAAGATTCAATCGGGCATGTCAAAGCATACAATTCACAATATTTTATGGTGAAAGAATACAAGCTAATGGGACTCAACATATTAAATAAAAATTTATTTCATTTGAAGAGAATTTATTTTATTGATCATAAATAGTAAAATAGCAAATATTAGATTTTATATTATAGTATTAGATTTCATTCTGTCTACAATCAATACTCTCCAGGAAGTCACTTATATAATTCTGCAGTTGATGTAAAAAAGAGAATTTAACAGTCTTAGCTGTAAAGCAGTTGAGCTTTTATATATAAAGGCTTCAAACAATTTTCATAGCTTTCACAAGGGACACAGCTTTCACAAGGGACACTTGTATTAGTTTGTATGGAAAATATTAGTAAAGTGTCTCTTGTGAAATCTATGAAAATTGTTTGAAGCCCTTATATAAGCTCCACAAGCTCCACTGCTTTACAGGTTAGGCCGTTAAATTCTCTTTCAAGTTCTGTTAAGTAACATTCTTCTTGGAATTTTCTTCTTGGAATTTCCTGTATTTTGTTTACTGCTGTCCGAGTACCATCTCCAGTTTGTGAGATCAATCTCAATGTTTCCGATTACTGTGCGCAGAGCTCACGCTGAAATATAAGACATATAATTTGTAAAAAATATTCTTTTCTATTGCAAATATAACTGCTCAAACTTCTGATCTAATTTCACAAAGCAAACACTAACCTGAAGTGTCAAGTACTTTTAAACTTAAGTAAATTAAGAATGTCATGTTCATATTTGGCTTCAATCTACAGTACTGTATTAAAGTACTTGAAGGTTTACCAGATCTTTTATAGCAAGTAAATAAACTTTACCAAGACAAAATTAAGACCTAAATCTCTTGATCCTTTCATGATAAAGACCTGTCCACCCTATCTCAAACATGCCCGACAGGCAAATAGTGATACTAGATACCAATGGGTAGTGAGACTGAGGTTATGTCAGTAACCGGAAAATCACTGGCTAGAATCTGGCAATAAAAAGTGATACCAGATGGTGTAGTGTAGCCCACTATCTACTCATTTAGATGGCAAAGACTGGCGGGTTAAGAGAACATAGCAATAACAATTTCCCCAAGTATAATATCCAATAGGAGGTACTCCAATCACAAAGAATTGCATTTGCGCCACTTGTCACCTTCTCAACATTAAGCTACTTTACATCCATAAATTGAAACTATTTCTGCAAACATTGTCTAAACTTTATGAAAAAACCCTCATGCTATTTACAGTTTTTCTAACTTTCATCCTAACACAGGGGTAACTTTATATTAATTTTAAAATTAATTTACAAAAAAGAAAAAAAAAGTCAATCTATAAGGGGGTGTGGAGAGAAACACCTCTAGGCTACCAACAATTACAAAAAATAAATAATTCAAGCTACCGAAGTTGGCAATGGAAGAATTTGTGCAAGAATGCACAATTAGGTGAATATTTGTGGAACGAGATTGAAGTATTTGGGCAAGAAAATTAACCAGCAAAATAACGTGAATCTGCCTCAGATATGTTCTTTAACGAGCAAGAATCATGCTGAATAGTTTTTACACAACTAAAACTTCCCTTGAACTATCATCTCTTAAGTGCCATTTTAATACAGTGTCACCATCAGTAACCAAAAAAAAAAAAAAATAAGCCACCAAAACATCATAATGAGGGTGTAGACTTATCCGTCCCAACACCCAACTGGTTCGAGTTTACAGTAGAAAGTTTCTATCTATTAATGATGCTAATCTTTTCCTCACTTCTAAAGTAATTTCGTGTTTGCCACCTGCCACACCTAATTTGCATATTGGCACTACCAGATCTGGTATCACTGTTAGCCTGATATTACAGACAATTTTTTTTCAAGTTCATGCAGTCTTGCTATATAGATGTTACCAATTTTTAAAAAGCAGTACTAAAAACTTTTTTGAACAGTAAATTTAAATTTAAAGATTTAAAATTTTTAAATTTAGGTACTTTAAACAAATAATCTGTACAGTTTGTTGCAAAAATACCATTTGCTAGCTGGTGTTTACGTAATATTCTAGATCTAATTACCAGGTAATCTAAACATTTAAAACTTCAACGTATATCTTATTTTATAAAGCATTTCTATACTATCAATTAGGTATATGCAGTATAAACTTAAAATATTTATCCTAGAATAAAATCTCTCAGAATCCTAAGTATACCCAATTCTTATGATCCACTATCCTTGCATTAAGGATGCATCCTCTCCAGTGCGTTCTATCAAAGGCATCCTCTTCCACCTAACTCCTTAAACATTCTTTATTGTATCTCCAAATTTTATGCCTCCCTCCATCTCCTCCCCTAAATTAGATCTTACCAAGCAACCCCCCACCCCACTTCATCTAGGTCATGACAAACACCTTCGTAATCTATGCTATGTCTGCCATTATTCTTTCACAATTTCTAAATCTTTCAAGCATTAATATTGCCATAATCCACCTCTGCATTCTAATTAGTTCCCTGAAGCTTTGATTCTTTTGTCATAAGAGCCCATGTTCCTGATCCATAAATTAACAGATCTTGTTACAGAACTGTGCTATAGATCTTTACTACCTTTTCTTGTCACTTCACTCCAGCTACCCCCTCCACTTTCCAAGCTGCTTTTCTGGGTCGAACCTGTGACGGCCGGCGAAAAAGTCCTTCTTTGTACTTTTTCTGATATAAATCTTCCAAATATACCAGAGAAAATTAAAAGCATGGAATGCAGAGGTTACAACCCTCGCGCGAGCACCTTGTTGGTGTCGTATATCTAACAAGGGCGTTTGTAAAACACTATTCACAGGCTGTCTTCCATTTAGATAATCCCTTCATCAAAGGGGGAGGGCCGTGACAGGCCCTAGAGAATACAGTTGGGTTACCCTACCGACACCCACCACTCGCGCTCACTAGGACATCCTTCTGTGTTGGACTTGCCAGCAAAGTTTATAAGTGTTTTGCCCAGTGTTTTTCGAAGTGATTGTCGTTTATTCAACATGACTGACGTTGATACTTCACCCTTACCAATGTTAAGTACCATAGTTTGTTTTGGCAGCTTTTGACAGTACCGGGCATTTGTTCTGTTTCCAATATGGTGGTTTTTAGTTTTGGAAGCGATTGTCCTGCCGAGGTATCGGCAGCCATTTTGGGTTATGTTCGCTTCGGTAAATATTCTAGTTAATTTTGCCCATCTGGTACTCTGTCATCTTGGTTATATCACTTACGTTTTATGGCCTTTTATTGTTATCATTAATTTTTGCTATGGTATTTATTTGCTTGCAAGTCCAATTTGGACCTACGAAGAATAGCGATTTAAAGAATAGCGAATTAAAGTTTAGCGATTTAGTCTGTTAGTTTGTTCTCGCCTCAGAGGCTTCGATTTAGACTATATCCTTGTTTTTTTGTTACGTTATTCTTCGTTCTTGGTTATTACTAAGAAAAGCAATCAATTTTATTAATGTTCTTGTTTTATTGTGTGATGTTAGTTTTTTATTATGTAACCTTGAGAGCGAAAACAGAGACTGCTCGTTCCCTGTTCTACAGATATGAGTTATTCCTTCTCTCGTTTTCTTTGTTAGCTCGAGTAAGAGAGGTGAATTTCCCGTTCTCCGTTTTTATACGATCACGAGTTATTCAAGCCTCCTCTTAGTATCAGAGTTGATGATAGTACGTTTAATATTATGAACGTTTTTATTGATGTGGTTACTGTTAATATAGCTAACAATATTAATAGGTACGTTAGTGTATGAGTCATTAATTGGGGTCGTTTTATACCGACACCCTTAGCTCCGAAGTTATGCTTAGCTCCGCCTTGAGTTATGCTCCGCTATATGGATACTCATTGGGTGAGAACTAGTTAACGTTCAGGAGCAGATTTTGGAGTGCAACGGTGTAATCCGGCACTCGGACTCCGGCTGAAGCCTTTTACACACGAACCTTTGTCATGTTTGATCATAATTACACCGTTACGGCCGGCTTCACGGGAGATAACACAATCATTCATTGAGGTTAATGACAATGTTATCGTACCGGGAACGGTCACGATATCACGGTGACGGGCCTTTGCTACCGGATCTCCGGTACAAACAGAGATCAAGCAGACGGCCAGAACCGGAGTTAACAATGTGATACCGATGAAGACTTCACAGTTTCATTATTACGGTCCCTTTTTCATCGAATCTCCGGCTTCACTGGAGATAACACAAACATTCAGTATTAGAGAATGTTATCGTACCGCTGAGGATCACGTTTTCACGATGACGGACCTTTGTCACTAGTTCTCCGTTACAAACAGAGATCAATCAGACGATCAGAATCAGGGTATGAACCCCTTTTTCATAAATAATCACAATATCGTTATTACGATCCTTTTCATCGAATCTCCGGCTTAACCGGATATCGTACAGGCGATCAGCATTGAGGTTAATATTAGTTTTCCTCTGGTGTTCACGTTGTCACTATGACGGACCTTTGTACCGGGGATTGTTACCGGAGCTCCGTTACAGACAGAGCTCACTCAGACCACGGGTGGCCAATCTCTTGTTTTGCTGTAAAGGAAAGGATTTAACATGAATACAAAGTAAACTGTACTTACTTTAATGACACTTTGAATTTGCGTTGGTAATATTCATTAGTTATTCTTGAAAGTCCAAATAAAAATATATGAACATAACTATGCCTATATTTATGCATATATTTAATTCTAACTATGTATAAATATGGATAAATATCCATACAACATCGTGTTCAAATAGAAATAAATTGATTATGCCTATATTTATGCATTTTCAATTCTAACTATGCCTAAATATGAATAAATATCCATACAACATAGTGTTCAAATAGAAATAAATTGATTGTGCCTATATTTGTGCATATTCAATTCTAACTATACCTAAATATGAATAAATATTCATACAACATCGTGTTCAAATAGAAATAAATTGATTATGCCTATATTTATACATATTCAATTCTAACTATGCCTAAATATGAATAAATATCCATACAACATAGTGTTCAAATAGACATAAGTTTCCACTCAGTACTGGGAACCAAACGTTGGCCCCTTCTAATGAAGGGCCGGGTCGAGACTAACCATGCCATGAGAGGCTATCTACTGTTCCTTGAAACTCTGGTCAGTGAACAGATGAATCAATAGAATACTAATAGCCAGTAAATAATGTTAGAACCGGTTCTGAACGTCTGAGTCAGGGGTGGCCAACCTGTGGCGGATGCGCCAACAGTGTCACATTTCATGAATACAAGTGTCGAACTATACCCCAAAAGATAGTACATTAAATGATTTTTCTTTAAAAATGATTTTTATGAGTTGTACAGTTGATCCCAGCCTGTGAATAGGATCACTAACCAAAGTTCAAGGAACATCCAGACTTATGTCCCCTTTCTTTTACAGAAGGTTCGCCTACATGGTTCCCGTCAGGATGATGATGAATCTCTCTGGCCTGCAAGAGAGGCTCTCCGCCCTTGGTTATCAAGGTTGGGAAGAAATGCTCCATCTAGAGGTCCCTATCTCCTCAGAGTGTCCTCTCTAAGGTTGGACGACGACCCCATGGACGGGCAGGTAGGTGGGGATGAATTTTGAGCCTTCAGCTTTGCAATTACCTACGTCACCGACCTAGGACCCTTAATGGATCCTGATGTTCATGTTACCCTGCATAAACCGTGACTGCTAAAAGCAACACATTCTAAGGAAAACCAAGGGGCTATGACGGAGCTCAAAAGTATGGTAGTGAGTCAGATCCGTTCAGGAACTCAGAAGTTTCCCCCTACAGCCCCAGGCATATCGAAGTAACCTCCTTCGATAAAAACAACGCATAGAGATTTGCCTTACATGTTCCATATATAGATGGTACCATAAATCTGGATGGCATAGACATCCTCCCTCTGGGGGACCTAGAATTTACTCCCAGGTACTAGAATTCCCGTTCAACGGATTCATTCGATTGAAAGAGATTGCCTTGGTTAGGTTAGACAAGGTACCGAAGGTAACAGTATTATTTCCTAAAGGGCAGGCCCGATCTGTCTGGACCAGGATGTTGTCAGTCTGGGGGTTACGATAATTCCAAGATCTGCCCTTCCAATTCGACCTACACGTTTGATGGTCTGATCGGGTTAGTTGTGGGAAATACGTTCTGTCTGAGGCCTCTATCAGACAGGAATCGATAGTCGGTTACCCACTCGTCATCACAGCCTCCCTCCGATTCGACGTCTATGCATCCAAATCCCCCTCATCAGGTGGTCTACCTCACTGATTCCCCAGGTACACAGCCCAACCCCGTTGGGATGTTTTACCTGCATACAGCCCTAGATCCGAACCCTCAGGCTCCTCTCGTGGACACCAGAGAGGAAGCTACAGGAGTAGAAGACAGTCTCGCCATCGAGACGGACCTAGAAAAAAGGGGGCTCGGAGAAGGAAAGTACCTAGATTCACCCCCTCACAACGCGGTGGTCCCGGTAGGGGGTAGACTTTACCACTTTCGAGACCATTGGACCTTCGGTCTGTGGGCTCATAGCATAATCTCTAAAGGTTTGAGGTGAAAATGGTCACAAGGTCCTCCTCCTCCACCAGTGACCTTCTCCCAGAAATCCACTCCCATCCTGGAAGAGTACACCACAGGGTTACTCAAGAAGAAGCAATCAAACGGGATCGATCACTGAAGTTCCAAAGCCACCTGTTCACAATTCCGAAGAAAGGCTTGGCGGCATTGAGAGTGGACCTGGACTTGTCAAGCTAAACTCTTACATTCTCTGCGACAAGTTCCGGATGTTGACTATCTCTCAGGTACGGACCTTACTTCCCCGTAGGACCGTCACCACCTCTGTCGATCTTACCGACGACTATTATCTTGCGCCTTTAGCTCGAAACTTCTCTTCTTATCTGGGTTTCCGCCTAAGCAGGAAAGCCTTTGTGTTCAAGACATGCCCTCTGGCCTCAACATTGATCCCAGGATATTCACAAAACTAGGAGAGAGAGTGTTAGAACAACTCAGGAACCAAGAGATACAGATCATTGCTTATCTGGCCGGTTGGCTCATTTGGGCCCGGCCGGTCATAGAAGGCAACAGAGCTACGAAGGAATTATTCCAATTTCTCGACAACCTGTGATTTCTGGTCAATCTCCAAAAAATCTCGCCTGCAACCATCAGTCCGCTTAGAATGGTTAGCCATTCAGTGGGACCTTTCGAAGCACACGTTGTCTCTCCCTTCCAAAAGGTAAGAGGAATAGTTTCCAAGATCAAAAAAAAAAAATTTTCTCAAACACAAACAGGTGTCCGAAGAGCCTTAGAAAGTATCCTCGGACTTTTCCAATTCACTTCAGTAACAGATCTAATAAAAGCCAAACTCAAAGACATCAATCGAGTTTGGAGAAAGAGAGCTACAGTACCTATAAGAGACATGGTCTCGAAGATCCCCTCTGTCTTGAAAATGAGACTACACCCATGGTCCGAACCGAAGGACCTCTCCAAATCGGTTCCTCTACAATTCCCACCTCCACAAGTGACATTCCATACAGCCGCGTCTCTAAGTGGATGGGGGGGATTACTCCGAACATCAGATGTTTCAGGTTCTTGGTCACTCTCCATGAAACAGTCCCATATCATTGTTCTCAAAGCCATGGCAGTGTTCTTGACCCTGAAGAGAGACTCTCCTCCGAGGTCGACCCACATCAGAGTAGTGTCAGACAGCACAGACGCAGTACACTACGTCAACAGGGGAGGATCCAAGTCACCCAACCTGAATCAGATCCTGGTCACTATCTTCGCCTGGGCAACAGAAGAGAACTGGTTCCTGTCAGCACCTCACCTAGCGGGAGGCCAGAATGTGAGAGCGGACTCACTATCCAGGACGGATCCACTGGAGTCAGAATGGTCTCTAGACATAATTTCATTCCGGTGGATACTCAGGCTCGTTCCAGGCCTCCAGGTAGATCTATTCGCAACTCAGATGAATCACTAACTTCCTTGTTATGTGACCCCAACCCTGGACCCTCGGGCTTATGCCATGGACGCATTACCCCGGGATTGGAACCATTAGAAGAAGATTTCCCTATCTCCCCCAGGGAATCTTCTAAAAACTTTTACACAAACTACGCTCCTTCCCGGGCGCAGTGGCTTTAGTACCACCTCACTGGCCAAGAACAGTTGGTTTCCTCTCCTCCTCGAGTTGAAACTCAGTCCCATCCGGATCCCGTTCCTCAAACTGACCCGAGTATCCAAACTCACTGTGTCAGATTACTCAAGGATAGCCAAAACTCTAACTTTGTGGACTACAGGAAGTTGGCAGCTCGTAGAGATGCGAACATTGAACCGGAAACGATCTCTTCATCGAATGGGACAAAAAAGGGACTCGACAATTCGCCAATATGATTCGGCCGTTAACAACTAGTAGGTCCCCTAAGAGTGCAGACCATACTCGTATGTCCCCGCATTTAGCCATCTCTTTCTTGAGGTTCCTATTTGACAAAGGCCTAACAGTTAGCACTTTAACCACCATCAAGTCAGCTTTGAAGAAGATCTACCTTGTTGGGTTCAACATTAACCTAGCTGATTCCTATTTCTCATCAACCCCAAAAACATGTGCTAGGCTTCTACCTTCGGTTCGGCCACAAAAGGACTCTTGGTCTCTGAACGGTGTTCTCAAACTTGCGATGGACACGGACAATGAATCCTGCTCTTATATCACTCTTCTTAGGAAGACTTTATTTCTAACGGCTATAGCTTCAGGTGATGGAACATCAGAACTAGCAGCTCTCACGAAACCCGGAAAACAGATTTCCTCCCTTCAGCCGAAGTACTCCTTTCCAGACAAAGCTTCCCTAGCTAAAAAATGAGGATCCGCAAAATAGGTGCTCCTCTCGGAAGATTATTCTTCATCCCCAGGATTTTTCTCCGTGTACAGTCACACTCTCAAGCCCCTTTTTAGCTAGAACTGCCACCCGATCGTCTGGCTCCTTGGTTATCAGGGAACAAGGAGGTACTATTTCCATTCACGGTATCAGGCAACAAATCCTCTACTTCATTAAACATACTAATCCGGAATCATTTCCCCAGGCTCATGATATACGGACAGTAGATGCCTCCAACAATGATTTCCAGAACAGGGACTTTGATGATTTTAAAAAAATATACGGGTTGGAAATCCCCTATGGTTGTCAAACGCCAATATCTAAAGATCTTACAGGCCCTTAAATACCCAACGATGGCAGGGGGGAGCCTTATCTCTCCCCATTAATCTCCTCTTCTTCCTTTCTTCCATCTCTTCTCTTCTCCCTCCTACCCGCCACTCACACCACGTCGCCGCTCTCCTTGGTAGTTCGTTAGCCCTATGATATTTGCCATGTTTAATTCCTATGGTTTAACTGTTATTGTAGTTACCGTTCCTTTAATGTTTAGATATACTTAGACATGTAAGGTTTGATGCCTTTTGCGATTCGACACTCAGTTGGTTCCTTGTCGTCATTATTATTTAACCTTACGTTCCCTATGTCATTTGGCTGGTTGGTAATTGGACGATTACTTTATTATATCATAGTATTGTCGTACATGGTGATTGTATTCTCCTCATTATGTTATTAATTTATTGGGCTTGGAAGGCATTCTCTGGTACTTTTTCGCCGGCCGTCACAGGTTCGACCCAGAAAAGGGATTTTGACGAAGGAAAAATCTATTTCTGGGGAGAGACCTGTGACGCCCGGCGAAACCCTTCCCGATGATTTTTGTACGGACCCACCCTTTCCTTGCCAAGCCATATGTTCTTGCAGAAGGATGACCTAGTGAGCGCGAGTGGTGGGTGTCGGTAGGGTAACCCAACTGTATTCTCTAGGGCCTGTCACGGCCCTCCCCCTTTGATGAAGGGATTATCTAAATGGAAGACAGCCTGTGAATAGTGTTTTACAAACGCCCTTGTTAGATATACGACACCAACAAGGTGCTCGCGCGAGGGTTGTAACCTCTGCATTCCATGCTTTTAATTTTCTCTGGTATATTTGGAAGATTTATATCAGAAAAAGTACAAAGAAGGACTTTTTCGCCGGGCGTCACAGGTCTCTCCCCAGAAATAGATTTTTCCTTCGTCAAAATCCCTTTTATCCTATTCTCAACTTATCACCCTCCCTCATGACTTTACAGTAGATCCTAAGTATTTATTTTTTCATCTGTTTAATAACAGCCTTTACTTTCATACATAGTATACCTGTCTGTACCTTCGTTAATGCTTACCATAGCTTCAGTCTTATCCAACATTCACTCTTACCACTACCTGTCTAAAATTTCAGCAGATCCACCAAATCAGCATATATTTAACTAGTTCTTAAAATACTAAATTTTGTTATCTGGCTTGTCAAAGACAATATACTAGCACCAAACATTCAAGACTCGAGCCTAAAAATTTGAGAAACTGAGAAAATTGCTTCAAGTATCAACCAACTCCTATAATCAAAGATTCCCACTAAATTAAAAGAATTAGAAAAATCTTGATTAGGCTGTTCAAAATTTCTCAAGCCTCATTAAGACTTAATGTTTAAGGATAACTATAGCAGCCAACAAAGACCATAGTTTAAGCTTAACATTCTATAATTACGTATGAAGCGCTATTGATTGAGGCAACTTAAAAACTTTGCTGCCCAGTGTAACTACCAAAATGAGTTTCAGGTTCTATGGCATTAGGGTATTTAATCAATGACAATACCTAAAATATCAGGTTCAACTATCATTCAGAAAATTGTATCACCGCATATCCCAGGAATAACTTAACATCCAAGAGTTTAAAAAATATTTAAATTTAATGTTTTAAAGTTTACTCAAAATTTTTAAACTTCATAATATAATGCTGACCCATTCAATTTCATTAGATGTACTGTCTAGATAAAACAGTTACATAAAGTTTTAGCAGTTCTAACATTAAAGTATATTATCAAGATTTCAATAATAGTTTAAGAAACCACAATGTAATTCAAGTCTTCAAAATTTCCATTCACTTTAAATCTATGTTAACTGTTAGTCCATGGAATTTTAAAATTTCATTACCTGTTGGAGAACCAGCTTCCATATTTTCTCTTGTTCCAAGCTTTCAATGGGGAAATTCATTTAAAAAACTAAAATACCATGTATAATTTATTATTTCAAAATCAAACAGGTCATGTGGATTATTGCAAATACAATAAATTTGAATTATGAAAACTGGAAATTTCCATGATGGGCATATAAGAGTGGCAGTAGCCTAGAGTACATGCTTTAAAGCATTTGACTGTACTAGTCTCAAACTTTGAACCTCAGTACTCCAAATACAAAGGAGGCTCAAACTTTAAACTAAGCTAGTCCTAACAATGACAGATGTGTCTCCTAACAATGACAGATGTGTCAAGTCCCTCCACATAGCATTGTTAATTCAGCTTCCCTACAGTAAAGTTGACAATCAGATTTAGTCTATTCCTAAAGCAAATTTCACTAAAGACAAAGCTGCAAAACATTATCAGGGCTGTTATAAATAAAAGTTGCTTAGCATTTTTTTTCACTATGAAAGCACTTTTCAAGAATACTTTAGTTTGTACAGAGCTAATTTTGCACTTTAAAGAATGGAGATTTACCCCCCTCCTTTGTACTGTAAAATTTAGTTTTAGAAAAATCTATGCATTTAAAAGACCAAACTAATTAAATTTACAATTTTCTTGCCGTTAGATTGTAAAGAATGACCTATAACAATGGCTCGTCTACTTAAATAAGACTTTACTTTAATGTACCAGGCAGAACAAGTTTGAGAGTAAGACCCATTTGTTAGCAACACCTTTGTGTCAAATTGACTTCCCTAACTAATGACTAATATCTACCTAAAACTTTCTCTAGCCCCAACTTCACATACATAAAAGTACCTAAATTTTCCTACTCAACATTTAAAACTTTAAGCACATTTCCTTTACAAGTAACTACTTACCAAACTTCCCATGAATGCACCCTACAGAACTTAACATCCAGCCATATTACGTAAACTATGAACATTGCTATCTTTGCAACAACTAAAATGCACTAACATACTTTACATGAATTCCTCTTCAATGGAGGGGCTCTTTGTCATAAGATATGAAGAGACGCAGATCATGCAGATACAAGAGTGGTTTTTCACAGTCAGCGAGTTTATCAATTAGCTTGTTCCCAGTTAGGAGTTGGTTGATCAAGTCTACAAGGTCCAGTAACGCTAATCATTTTAGGTGTTGAAGTTGTTGAATCTTGTGCCAGTGTCATTCTGCAAGATAATGTTAAATTTAATGGTTGGGAAACTTTTAAAAGCTGTAATTATACTAGAAAGAAGAAGGTATTTAGTTTTGAAACCGAAGAAAAACTAGTAGTTATTTAATAAAGTCTGTACTTTACATTACTTTACAAAAATAAGTTAGAACTATTTTTATTAGTATGAAAATTTTAGTTTATAATTACTTAATTCAATTTTACTGTTAACATTCATGAGAAAATTAATTATCTGGAAAAAAATACAAGAAATTAGGTTACAAATCAGTTTATTACATGGAAATTTCCACATCCAATAATCTATCACCTTAAAAGAATTAAATGCTGCCATAAAACTGATCTGCCCAGATAGCAAAAATCTTCCTATTCCTGTGCAACAGCATAAATCCCAAAGATTTAGGGAAATAGTGGCCATGCTGAAACCAGGTTGAGAACCATCATCCCTAAAAGCTATTTACCAATATTGTTACCATGTATCCTGTAAAATTTATATGGACAAATTATTTGGGCCCCAATTCCAACCAACTGTTTAAAAACAAGTCTGCTTGCCAAGCTAGTTTTAGCCCTGGTAAATCCTACTGCAGTCTGCTATTAAACCTGATTGAGGACTGGTTTGAGAAGCAAATCACTGCTAAAGTGTCATCCTTACTGCGGTATATGACTACCATAGGGCATCTTCTGGTGGTTCAAACTAAAAAACCAGCAGCATTGAATCATTGCTTACCAATCTGCTTTTCATTGTAGAAATGGATGGTAGAAAATTCAGATAGAGGATAGTATTACGGCCTTTAAGAAGGGTCAGAACAGGTGCCGACGCTATTCAACATAATACTAAAGTCCAGACAGAACCAATATACCCGCAGGTACATACATGCAGACCGGTGCATTTTCAAACAGTCCGACTTTCCCCATCAAAGAGACAAGTGCCCTGACTACCCTCTCCATCTACTACAATAAATGACCTCAATATCAATCCAAGCTAAACAGGTGTGCGCCTTCCACCTGAATAATCGACAGGCAAACAACGCACATTTCATTTGCAGGTACAGTACGTAACTACTTACCAAACTTCCCATGAACGTACCCTACAGAAGAACTTAACATAGTCATATTACATTATCTATAAACCATGCTAATGCTATCTTTGCAACAGAAAATGCCAGTCATATTACATAAGCTATAAACCATGCTATCTTTGCAACAGAAAATGCACCACCATACTTTACATGAATTCCTCCTTAATGGAGGGGCTCTTCATCATGAGAAAGGTACGAAGAGATGCAGATCATGAAGATACAAGAGTGGTTTTTTGCACATCAGGTCTACGAGTTGATCAATTAGCTTTTTCCCAGTTGTACGTCTGAAGAGTTGGTTGATGAAGTCTACAAGGTCCAGTAACACTAAACATGATAGGTGTTGAAATTGTCTAATCTTGTGCCAGTATCATTCTGCAAGGTAATGTTGAATTTAATGGTTGGGAAACCTTTGAAAGCAGTAATTATACTAGAAAGAAAAAGGAATTTAGTTTTGAAACCGAAGAAAAACTGGTAGTTAATAAAGTCTTAAATTTTTAATATGAAAATTTTAGTTAATTAATTACATTTTACTGTAAAATTTCATGAGAAAATTAATTTCAGGGAAAAAGTACAAGAAATTAGGTTACATAAGTATTACATGGAAACCTACACATCCAATAATCTATCACTTTAAAAGAATTAAATGCTGCCATAAAACTAATCTGCCTAGATGGCAAAAATGTTTAATTCAACTCCTGTGTAACAGCATAAATCGCAAAGATTTAGGGAAATAGTGGCCATGCTGAAACCAGGTTGAGAACCATCATCCCCAAAAGCTATTGACCAATATTGCTACCGTGTATCCTGTACAATTTATATGAACAAATTATCTTGGCCCAAATCCAACCAATGGTTTAAAAACATTCTGCTTGCCAAGCTACTTTTAGCCCTGGTAAATCCTACTGCTTTCTGCTATTAAACCTGATTGAGGACTGGTTTGAGAAGCAAATCATAGCTAAGTCTGTCGTCCTTGCCGCGGCATATGACTACCATAGGGCATCTTCTGAAGGTGGTTCAAATTAAAATACCAGCATCATTGGATCATTGCTTGCCAATCTGCTTTTCATTGTAGAAATGGATGGTAGAAAATGCAGATAGAGGATAGTATTACGGCCTTTAACAAGGGTCAGAGAAGGTGCCGACGCCATTTATCATACAAAAGTCCAGACAGAACCAAAATACCTGCAGGTATATGCAGACCCGGTGCATTTTCGAACCGACTTTCACCATCATAGAGAAGTGCCCTGACTACCCTCTCCATCTACTACAATAAGTGACACCTAAACGCCAATCCAAGCTAAACAGGTGTGCGCCTTCCACCTGAACAATTGCCAGGAAAACAAAGCTGAAAATCAAATTGGGTGAAACTAAAATAACCCTCGACCAGTCTACCTAGGTGTAACCCTTGACAGCACACTCCATTGAAGAGCACAAAACTATAGTAACTAAGAACAATCTCTTCAACAAACTAACACCAACCAGCAGGGGAACAGACCCAGAGAGAGCACGGCCACTGAAATTGCTCTACGGCTTTTAGATGCACCAGTGTAGGCAAGATCATACAATGCACAAGGTAGATCCAAAGAGCTAAAAAATTCTTATGATTATTACTGGTACCCTAATACCTCTACCCCCATATCCAACAAGATACTAGCAAAATCTTTAAATATCCTCCTCTAAGTACCCAATCTACAATCATAAGGAAGCAAAGTGAAGAATCCAATCCTCTCAAAAGCTGCTTAAGATTGACTAACCAATCTGGACAGTTTCTCACATGCTTGAAAAGTGGCAGGTAAGCGAGAGCCATCCAATGAGGCACTGTTCAGCCAAAACAATGACCTGCCCAGCTGAACAACCCTCACCAAAAAGGACTGGATAAAACTCAACGGCTAAGGGTTAAAGTGTAAAATATTGGGTATAACTTCAGATAAATGAAGATAAGCCACCAATCATGAAGGCCCATGTGGGGCACCACCAAACGAACATTATATGAGCGTGCCCAGTGGGTCCTCATTGCTCAGATCAAGATCTCGCTGGTAAACAATGACCCTCCTGTGGGTTCGACAGTACCACAATACATGAATATGATCATACGATAGAAGCAGGAATCTCTGCTAATTGAAGAATAAGGAGTTCAAAATTTACCATTAAATTCAAAAGGGTGCTAGACTACTTTTTTCACACTTTATATTGTCACTGCAAAAATACTGACCAAAATTCGTTTATAAGTAGCTATAGTATGAACTTTAAACTAAATTAAAATTTAGTTAAAAAGTGTTAGTGTATCCTGTACAATTTATATGGACAAATTATTTTGGCCCAAATCCAACAAGCTGTTTAAAAAAAAAGTCTGCTTGCCTAGCTAGTTTTAGCCCTGGTAAAACCTACTGCAGTCTGCTATTGAACCTGATTGAGGACTGGTTAGAGAAGCAAATCACTGCTAAAGTGTCATCCTTACTGCGGTACATGACTACCATAGGGCATCTTCTGACGGTGGTTCAAACTAAAATACCAGCATCATTGAATCATTGCATACCAATCTGCTTTTCATTGTAGAAATGGATGGTAGAAAGAGCAGATAGAGGATAGTATAGCAGCCTTTAAGAAGGGTCAGAACAGGTGCAGACGCTATTCAACATAATACAAAAGTCCAGACAGAACCAATATACCTGCAGGTACATGCATGCAGACCGGCTCATTATCAAACAGTCCGACTTTCCCCATCAAAGAGATAAGTGCCCTGACTACCCTCTCCATCTGCTACAATAAGTGACCTCAATGCCAATACAAGCTAAACAGGTGTGTGCCTTTCACCTGAACAATTGCCAGGAAAACAAAGCACATTTCATTTGCAAGTACGTAACTAAAACTTCCCATGAATGTACCCTACAGAAGAACCTAACATCCAGTCATATTACATAAGCTATAAACCATGCTATCTTTGCAACAGAAAATGCACTAACATACTTTACATGAATTCCTCTTTAATGGAGGGGCTCTTCGTCATGAGAAAGGTATGAAGAGATACAGATATGGCAGATACAAGTGGTTTTTTGCACTTCACGTCTGCGAGTTAATCAATTAGCTTCTTCCCAGTTGTAACTCTGAAGAGTTGGTTGATCAAGTATACAGGGTCCAGTAACACAAAACATGTTAGGTGTTAAAATTTTTTAATCTTGTGCCAATATCATTCTGCAAGATAATGTTGAATTTAATGTTTGGGAAACCTTTGAAAGCAGTAATTACACTAGAAAGAAAGGTATTTAGTTTTGAAACTAAAGAAAAACTAGTTATTTAGTAAAGTCCGTACTTTACATTACTTTACAAAAATAAGTTACAACTATTTTCATTAATGAAAATTTTAGTTTTTATAATTACTTAAAAATTTACATTTCACAGTTAACATTCATGAGAAAATTAATTTCCTGGAAAAAAGTAAAAGAAATTAGGTTACAAATCAGCTTCTTACATGGAAATCTCCACATCCAGTAATCTATCACCTTAAAAGAATTAAATGCTGCTATAAAACTAATCTGCTTAGATAGCAAAAATTTTTCATTCAATTGCTGTGCAACAGCATAAATCCAAAAGATTTAGGGAAATGGTGGCCATGCTGAAACCAGGTTGAGAACCATCATCCCAAAAGCTATTTACCAATATTGTTAGAGTGTATCCTGTACAATTTATATGAACAAATTATTTTTGCCCAAATCCAACCAAATGTTTAAAAAAAAAAGTCTGCTTGCCTAGCTAGTTTTAGCCCTGGTAAATCCTACTGCAGTCTGCTATTAACCCTAATTGAGGACTGGTTTGAGAAGTAAATCACTGCTAAGTCTGTCGTCCTTACCGTGGCATATGACTACCATAGGGCATCTTCTGAAGGAAGTTCAATCTAAAATACCAGCAACATTGAACCATTTCTTACCAATCTGCTTTTAATTGTAGAAATGGATGGTAGAAAAAGCAGATAGGATAGTATAACAGCCTATAACAAGGGTCAGCAGGTGCCGACATTATTTATCATACAAACGTCCAGCCAGAACAAAAATACCTGCAGGTACATACATGCAGACCTGAGTGTTTTCAAACAGTGACTGACCATCATCAAAGAGAAGTGCCCTGACTACCCTCTCCATCTTACTACAATAAGTGACACCTCAATGCCAATCCAAGCTAAACAGGTGCACACCTTCCACCTGAAGAATTGCCAGGAAAACTAAAGCAGAAAATCAAATGGGGTGAAACTAAAATTACCCTTGACCAGTACCTAGGTGTCACCCTTGACAGCACACTCCATTTAAGAGCATATAAAACCGAAGTAGCAACTACGGCCAATCTCTTCAGCAAACTTAACACCAGCTAGGGAACAGATCCTGAGAGCACGCCCTGGCACTGAAGTTGCTCTACGGCTTTATGATGCACCAGTGTTGGCAAGATCATACCATGCACAAATAATACAGTGCTAAAAAAATCTTATGATTATTACTGGAACCCTAATACCTCACCCACATGTCCAATGAGAAACTAGAAAAAACTTCCTACCTTAAGTACCCAATCTACAATCATAAGGAAGCAAAGCAAAGAATCTAAATCTCAAAAGCTTCTTAAGATTGACTAGCCAATCAGGGCAGTTTCTCATATGATTGATAAGTGGCAGGTAAGCGAGAGCCATACAATGAGGCACTGTTCAGCTAAAACTGACTTACCCAGCTGAACAACCCTCACCAAAACGGACTGGATAAGCCTAAGCAGCTAAGGGTTAAAGTGTAAAATATTGGGAATAACTTCAGATAAATACAGATAAGCCACCAACCATGAAGGCCTATGTGGGGCAACACTAAACTAACATTCTACGAGGGTGCCCACATGGGTCCTCATTGCTCATATCAAGATCTCAATGTTAAACAATGACCCTCCTGTGGGTTCGACAGTACCACAATATATGATCATGATCATACTATAGAAGTAGGAGTCTTTCTGCTGTTTGAAGACGAAGGAGTACGAAATTTACCATTAAATTCAAAAGGGTACTCTAATTAAATACACTACTTTTTTCACAATTAATCTACATTGTCACCTCAAAAATACTGACCAAAATGAGTTCACAAGTAGTTTAGTATGAACTTTTAACTAAATTTATTAAAATTTACAGTTTAAAGTTCCAATTCCACAACCTAAGAATGTTTCCTTATCATCTGATCCCATATTTACTCCATGCACTGTAAATCTGAAATAAAGAACACTAAGAATGACTAAGAACCCAACTGCAGCAGGAGGATTGGCAAGATCCAATAAACTACCTATAATGGTTATGAAAAATTTATAACAAATTCCTTAAGGTACTGTTCATGAAGATCATATACCACTTTCCCACCATAATACCTACATTAAGGGGTCTTGCCTGATGCACCCTCTCCAATGCCTTCTATCAAACATCCTCTTTCACCAAAACCCTCCATATCCTTTACCTTATCTCCATCTAGTTCTCTGCCTCTCCCTAAAAGGTTCATCCCAAGCCCTCCTCACTCCCTCTTCATCATTCATCCTGAAGATGTGCCCGCAACAATTCTTTACACCATCACCTCTAATCTCCACTATGCTTGCCATTCTTATTTCTTAATTTTCCATCTATCAAGGTGTGATATTCCCATAAACGACATCGGCATTCTCGAATCCTCATGCTTTGCATGATCTTTGAGCTCATGTTTCCAATCCATACATTAACACTTGTCTCATTGCAGTGCCATAGATTTTGACAGCTTAAACTAACATTTCACTCCCACTACCTCCAGTATGCTCCAAAATGGTATCATTCTATTCTAAACTTAAGCCTGACATCCTCCCTCCTGATTTATAGTATATCCCAAGTATTTAAATTGTTCCACCTGCTTTCGTGCATTGCTAATCCTGTATCTACCTTCATTACTGTACATCAGTTTCAGTCAACCACATTTACTTATTCCGACCCTCTCCAAAGTCTCGTCACTACAACCCTTCTCAGCAAGTATTTGTGGTAATCAACAATCATCTGCATATGGAACCTTCTTATATAACATCTATGATCACCACATAGTATTAATGCAGACCCCTGGTATAATCCAACACTAACAATTCGCGTTATTTTAGTCTGTTAGATTGTAAAGAATGACCTTAAAACAATGGCTCATCTACTTAAATAAAACTACTTACTTTAATGTACCAGAACAAGTTTGAGAGTAAGGCCCATTTGTTAGCAACATAACTTTGTGCCAAATTGACTTCCCTAACTATTAAGACTAATATCTACCTACATCTTTCCCTAGCCCTAACTTCACATACATACAAGGACCTAAATTTCCCTAATCTAGTAAAACTAAGCACATTTCCTTAGAAAGTAACTACTTACCAAACTTCCCATGAATATTCCCTACAGAAGAACATAACATCCAGCCATATTACGTAAACTATAAACCATGCTATTTTTGCAACAGCAAAAATGCACTTACATACTTTACATGAATTCCTCTTTAATGGAGGGGCTCTTTGTCATGAGAAAGATAAGAAGAGATGATCATGCAGATACAAGTGTGGTTTTTCGCATATCAGGTCTGCGAGTTGATCAATTAGCTTGTTCCCAGTTGTTAGTCTGAAGAGTTGGTTGATCAACTCCACAAGGTCCAGTAACAAAACATGTTAGATGTTGGAATTTTTAAATCTTGTGCCAGTCATTCTGCAAGATAACGCAGATACAAGTGTGGTTTTTCGCATATCAGGTCTGCGAGTTGATCAATTAGCTTGTTCCCAGTTGTTAGTCTGAAGAGTTGGTTGATCAACTCCACAAGGTCCAGTAACAAAACATGTTAGATGTTGGAATTTTTAAATCTTGTGCCAGTCATTCTGCAAGATAACCTTAAATTTAATGGTTGAGAAAGCAACAATTATACTAGAAAGAAAAGTTTAGTTTTGAAACCGAAGAAAAACTTAGTTATTTAAAAGTCTGTACTTGCATTACAAAAATAAGTTAAACTTAATTTATAATATGAAAATTTTAGTTTTTATAATTTCTTACATTTTACTGTTAACATCCATGAGAAATTTAATTTCCTGGAAAAAAAGTACAAGAATTTAGGTTACAAAATAGTTTCTAACATTGAAATCTCCACATCCAGTAATCTATCACCTCAAAAAAATTAAATGCTGCCATAAAACTTATCGGCCTAGATGGCAAAAATCATTCAATTCCTGTGCAACATCATAAAACCCAAAGATTTAGGGAAATAGTGGCCATGCTGAAACCAGGTTGAGAACCATCATCCCCAAAAGCTATTGCCAATATTGTTACTGTGTATCTTATACAATTTATATGAACACATGATCTCAGCCCAAATCCAACCAACTGTTTAAAAATCTGCTTGCCAAGCTAGTTTCACCCATGGTAAATCCTACTGCATTCTGCTATTAAACCTGTTTGAGGACTGTTTTGAGAAATCACTGCTAAAGTCTTCCTCGTCCTTACCACAGCATATGACTACCATAGAGCATCTTCTGAAGGTGGTTCTAACCAAAATACCAGCTTCATTGAATAATTTCTTACCAATTTGCTTTTCATTGTAGAAATGGGGGTAGAAAAAGCAAATGGAGGATAGTATAACTGCCTTTAACAATGGTCAGCAGGAGCCAACGCTATCGTACAAAAGTCCAGCCGCAGAATCAAAATACCCGCAGGTACATGCATGTAGACCGATGTTTTTTCAAACAGCCCGACTTTCACTATCATCAAAGACAAAGTGCCCTGACTACCCTCTCCATTTACTACAATAAGTGACACCTCAATGCCAACCCAAGCTAAACAGGTGTGCGTGCACCTTCCACCTGAACAATAGCCAGGAAAACAGATTTAAATCAAATTGGTGAAACTAAAATTACCCTTGACCAGTCTACCCAGGTGTCACCCTTGACAGCACACTATTGAAGAGCACATACCTGTATAACCTAAGTAGCAACTAGGAACAATCTTCACCAAACAAACACCAGCTAGGGAACAGACCCTGAGAGCACACCCTGGCACTGAAGTTACTCTACAGCTTTGTGTTGCACCAGTGTGGGCAAGATCATACCAAGCACAAGGTATATCCAAAGAGCTAAAAAATTCTTATGATTATTACTGGTACCCTAATACCTCTACCCCCATATCCTATGAGAAACTAGCAAAAACTTCCTCCCCTAAGTACCCACTCTACTATCAAAATTAAGTAAAGCAAAGAATCCAATTCTCGCCAAAGCTTCTTAAAATTGACTAATCAATCTGCGCAGTTTCTCACATGCTTGAAAAGTGGCAGGTAAGCGAGAGCCATCCAATGAGGCACTGTTCAGCCAAAACTGACCTGCCCAGCTAAACAACCCTCACCAAAAAGGACTGGATAAACCTAAGCAGCTAAGGGTTGTGTAAAATATTTGGTATAACTTCAGATAAATGCAGACAAGCCACTGACCATGAAGGCCCATGTGGGGCAACACCAAACTAACATTCTACAAGGGTGCACACTGGGTCATTGCTTGGATCAAGATCTCACTGTTAAACAATGACCCTCCTGTGGGTTCGACAGTACCACAATATATGATCATGATCATACTATAGAACTAGGAATCTTTCTGCTGATTGAACACTATGGAGTACGAAATTTACCATTAAATTCAAAAGGGTACTCTAATTAAGTACGCAGATTTTTTCACAATTTATCTATATTGTCACTGCAAAAATACTGACCAAAATTAGTTTACAAGTAGCTATAGTATGAACTTAACCTAAATTCATTAAAATTTAGTTAAAAGTTCCAATTCCACAACCTATAAATTTTTCCTTATCATCGGATGCCACTGCACTATTACTGATATAAAGAACACTAATTAAGAAATAACCTAACTGCTGCAGAAGGATTAGCAAGATCCAATAAAACTACCTATAATAGTTATGACCGATTTAGAACAAATTCCTAAAGGTACTGTTCATGAAGATCATATACCACTTTCCCACCATTATGCTTACATTAAGGGGTCTTGCCTGATGCACCCTCTCCAATGCCTTCTATCAAACTCACCCTCTTTCACCAAAACTCTCCATATCCTTCACCTTGTCTCGATCTAGTTCTGTCTCGACCTAAAAGGTTCATCCCAAGCCCTCTTCACTCCCTCTCCATCATTCATCCTAGACACGCCTGCAACAATCTTACACTATCACCTCTAATCTTCATTATGCTTGCCTTGTCAAAATTTTCCATCTTTCAAGGTGTGATATTCCCATAGTCCACCTCGGCATCCTCAAGTCCATGTTTTGCTTGATCTTTGAGCTCACGTTTCCAATCCATACATTAATACTGGTCTTACAGCAGTGCTATAGATTTTGACTGCTTAAACTAACATTCCACTCCCACTACCTCCAGTATGGCCCAAAATGGTATCATCCTATATAAACAAGCCTGACATCCTCCCTCCTGATTTATAGTATATCACAAGTATCTAAATTGTTCCACCTGCTTTCATGCATTGCTAATCCTGTATCTACCTTCATTACTGTACACCAGTTTCAGTCATCCACATTTACTTATTCCGACCCTCTCCAAAGTCTCGTCACTACAACCCTTCTCAGCAAGTATTTCAGTGGTAATCAACAATCATCTGCATATGGAAACTTCATTTAACATCTATGATCACCGCAAACTGTGTTTAATGCAGACCCCTGGTGTAAACCAACATTAGCAGTACGAGTTTCCACCAGCCCTTGTATTAGTACTTTAGAATGTAAAAAAGGACCTTTAAACAATGTCATCTACTTTAATAAATCTACTTGATGTACCAGGCAGAAAAAGTTTGAGAGTAAGGCCCATTTGTTAGCAACATACCTTTGGGCCAAATTGACTTCCTAACTAATAACATAATATAAACCTACAACTTACTCTAGCCCCAACTTCACATACACAAGTACCTAAATTTCCCTAATCAAGTAAATATTTAAGTACACATTTCCTTTGCAAGTAACTACTTACCAAACTTCCCATGAATGTACCCTACAGAAGAACTTCACATCCAGCCATATTACATACTATAAACCATGCTATCTTTGCAACACAGCTAAATGCACTTAAATTACATGATTTCCTCTTTAATGGAGGGGCTCTTCATCATGAGAAAGATATGAAGAGATGCAGATCATGCAGATACAAGTGTAGTTTTTCGCACATCAGGTCTGCGAGTTGGTCAATTACCTTGTTCCCAGTTGTAAATCTGAAGAGTTGGTTGATCAAGTCTACAAGGTCCAATAACACTAAACATGTTAGGTGTCAAAGTTGTTAAATCATCTTCCAGTGTCATTCTGCAAGATGTTAAATTTAATAGTGGGGAAATTTTTGAAAGCAATAATTATACTAGAAAAAAGCTTAGTTTTGAAACCAAAGAAAAACAGGTAGTTATTTAATAAAGTCTGTACTTTACATTAGTTTACGAATATAAGTTGGAACTTGAGTTTTAATTTGAAAATTTTAGTTTATAATTCTTACATTTTACAGTTAATCACGAGAAAATTAATTTCCTGGAAAAAAAAGTACAAGAAATTAGGTTACAAATCAGTATTACATGGAAATCTCCACATCCAGTAATCTATCACCTTAAAAGAATTAAATGCTGCCATAAAACTAATCTGCCTAGATGGCAAAAATCTTTCATTCAATACCTGTGCAACAGCATAAAACCAAAAAATTTAGGGAAATAGTGGCCATGCTGAAACCAGGTTGAGGACCATCATACCCTAAAGCTATTGACCAATATTGTTACTGTATCTTATACAATTTATATGAACACATGATCTCAGCCCAAATCCAACCAACTGTTTAATAAGTCTGCTTGCCAAGCTAGTTTTAGCCTTGGTAAATCCTACTGCAGTCTGCCATTAAACCTGTTTGAGGACTGTTTTGAGAAGAAAATCACTGCTAAAGTCTTTCTCGTCCTTACCACGGCATATGACTACCATAGGGCATCTTCTGAAGGGGGTTCCAACTAAAATACCAGCATCATTAAATAATTTCTTACCAATCTGCTTTTCATTGTAGAAATGGGGGGTAGAAAAAGCAAATGGAGGATAGTATAACTGCCTTTAACAAGGGTCAGCAGGAGCCAACGCTATTTAATAAATCCACGATAGATAAAAAAAGACAGAGAGCACAACGAAACAATTCAACACTTGAATTCCAAAAAGAAGGATGTTGTTCAGATGGCGCTCGCGTCGTGGCGTGGGTGGTGCGGCGATGGGGATGTGTCTAGGGCCTCTGTATCGGCCCATCCCTTTGGCGAAGGAATTAACTAAATGGAAGACAACCTGTGAATAGTGGATTTCACGCGCCTTTGCTTTATACACGACACCCAAAAGGTGCTCGCGCGAGGGTTGTAACCTCAGCATTCCATGCTTTTATCTTTCTCTGGTATAATTGGAAGGTTTTTATCAGAAAAGGTATACAAGAAGGACTTTTCGCCCGGCGCCACAGGTTCGACCCAGAAATAGATTTTTCCTTCGTCAAAATCCCTTTTATCGTACAAAAGTCCAGCCGCAGAACCAAAATACCCGCAAGTACATGCATGCAGACCGATGCATTTTCAAACAGCCCGACTTTCACTATCATCAAAGACAAAGTGCCCTGACTACCCTCTCCATCTACTACAATAAGTGACACCTCAATGCCAATCCAAGCTAAACAGGTGTGCGTGCGCCTTCCACCTGAACAAACACCAGGAAAAAGCTGAAAATCAAATGGGGTTAAACTAAAATTACCCTTGACCAGTCTACCCAGGTGTCACCCTTGACAGCACACTATTGAAGAGCCCATATAACCAAAGTAGCAACTAAGAACAATCTTCACCAAACAAACACCAGCTAGGGAACAGACCCTGAGAGCACACCCTGGCACTGAAGTTACTCTACAGCTTTGTGTTGCACCAGTGTGGGCAAGATCATACCAAGCACAAGGTATATCCAAAGAGCTAAAAAAATCTTATGATTATTACTGGTACCCTTTTACCTCTACCCCCATATATAACGAGAAACTAGCAAAAACTTCCTCCCCTAAGTACCCACTCTACAATCATAAGGAAGTAAAGAAAAAAATCTAATTCTCGCTAAAGCTTCTTAAAATTTACTTATCAATCTGAGCAGTTTCTCACATGCTTGAAAAGTGGCAGCTAAGTGAGAGCCATCCAATGAGGCACTGTTCAGCCAAAACTATGACCTGCCCAGCTGAACAACCCTCACCTAAAAGGACTGGATAAACCTAAAAGGACTGGATAAACCTAAGCAGCCAAGGGTTAAAGTGTAAAAGATTGGGTATAACTTCAGATAAATGCAGATAAGCCACTAACCATGAAGGCCCATGTGGGGCAACACCAAACTAACATTCTACGAGGGTACCCACTGGGTCCTCATTGCTCAGATCAAGATCTGTTAAACAATGACCCTCCTGTGGGTTCGACAGTACCACAATATATGATCATCATCATACTATAGAAGTAGCAATTTTACTGCTAATTGAAGACAGAGGTACAAAATTTACCATTAAATTCAGAAGGGTACTCTATAGACTATTTTCACAATTAATCTACATGGTCACTGCAAAAACTGACCAAAATGAGTTCATAAGTAGTTATAGTATAAATTTTTAACTAATTTTATTAAAATTTACAGTTTAAAGTTCCAATTCCACAACCTATGAATGTTTCCTTATCTGATCCCATATTTACTCCGTGCACTGTAAATCTGAAATAAAGAACACCAAGAATAACAAATAATCTAACTGCTGCAGGAGGATTAGCAAGATCCAATAAAACTACTAGTAATAGTTATGAAAGATTTAGAACAAATTCCTAAAGGTACTCTGTTCATTAAGATCATACCACTTTCCCACCATTATGCCTACATTGACGGGTCTTGCCTGATGCACCCTCTCCAATGCCTTCCATCAAACTCAATCTTTCAACAACTCTTCATATCCTTCACCTTATCTCCATCTAGTTCTCTGCCTCTCCCTAAAAGGTTCATCCCAAGCCCTCCTCACTCCCTCTTCATCATTCATCCTAAAGATATGCCCGCAACAAGTCTTTACACTATCAGCTTTAATCTTCACTATGATTGCCATTATTTCATAATTTTCCATCTTTCAAGGTGTGATATTCCCATAATCCACTTCGGCATTCTAGAATCCTCATGTTTTGCTTGATCTTTGAGCTTATGTTTCCAATCCATACATTAACACTGGTCTTCTTGCTATAGATTTTGACTGCTTAAACTAATTTTCTATCATTCCACTCCCACTACCTCCAGTATGCCCCAAAATGGTATCATCCTATTGTAAACTTAAGCCTGACATCCTCCCTCCTGATTTATAGTATATCCCAAGTATCTAAATTGTTCCACATGCTTTCGTGCATTGCTAATCCTGTATCACCTTCATTACTGTACATCAGTTTGTCATCCACATTTACTCATTCCGACCCTCTCCAAAGTCTTGTCACTACAGTCCGTCTCGGCAAGTATTTCAGTGGTAATCAATCATCTGCATATGGAAAACTTCTTGTAACATCTATGATCACCGCAAATTGTGTTTAATGCAGACCCCTGGTGTAATCCAACACTAGCAGTTTTAGTTTCCACCAGCCATCATATTAGTCCTTTAGATTGTAAAGGAGGACCTTTAAACAATGTTTCGTCTACTTAATTAAATCTACTGTACTTAATGTACCAGGCAGAGGTAGTTTTTGAGAGTAGGGCCCATTTGTTAGCAACATACCCTTGTGCCAAATTTACTTCCCTAACTAATAACATATCAACCTACAACTTACTGTAGCCCCAACTTCACATACACAAATACCTAAATTTCCCTATGCAAACAAGTAAATATTTAAGCACATTTCCTTTGCAAGTAACTACTTACCAAAATTCCCATGAATGTACCCTACAGAGCTTAACATCCAGCCATATTATGTAAACTATAAACCATGCTATCTTTGCAACAGCTAAAATGCACTTGGCATACTTTACATGAATTCCTCTTTAATGGAGGGGCTCTTCGTCATGAGAAAGATATGCAGAGATGCAGATCATGCAGATAAGCTGTTTTTCTGCACATCAGGTCTGCTAGTTGATCAATTGGCTTGTTCCCAGTGTAAGTCTGAAGAGTTGGTTGATCAAGTCTAAAAGGTCCAGTAACACTAAACGTGTTAGGTGTTGAAATTTTTTAATCTTGTGTCAGTATCATTCTGCAAGATAATGTTGAATTTAATGGTTGGGAAACCTTTTGAAAGCAGTAATTATACTAAAGAAAAGGGTATTTAGTTTTGAAACTGAAGAAAAACGTGTAGTTATTTAATAACGTCTGAACTTTACATTACTTTACAAAAACAAGTTACAGAACTAAATTTTTAATATGAAAATTTTACTTTTCATAATTACTTAATTACATTTTACTGTAAACACAGAAAATTAACTTCCTGGAAAATGTACAAGAAATTAGGTTACATATCAGATATTACATGGAAATCTCCACATCCAGTAATTTATCACCTTAAAAGAATTAAACGCTGCCATAAAACTAATCTGCCCAGATAGCAAAAATCTTTCTATTCCTGTGCAACAGCGTAAATCCCAAGGAATTAGGGAAATAGTGGCCATGCTGAAACCAGGTTAAGAACCATCATCCCAAAAGCTTTTGACCAATATTGTTACTGTGTATCCTGTACAATTTATATGAACAATGATCTTGGCCAAAATCCAACCATCTGTTTAAATACAGTCTGCTTGCCAAGCTAATTTTAGCCCTGGTAAATCCTACTCCTGTGGGTTCAACAGTACCACAATATATGATCATGATCATACTATAGAAGTAGGAATCTTTCTGCTAATTGAAGACTAACTTGTACAATATTTCCCATTAAATTCAAAAGGGTACTCTAATTAAAGAAACTACTTTTTTTCACAATTAAACTACATTGTCACTGCAAAAATACTGACCAAAATTAGTTTATAAGTAGCTATAGTATGAACTTAACACTAAATTTATTAAAATTTACAGTTAAAAGTTTCAATTCCACAACTTATGTTTTATTATCATCTGATCCCAGATTTACTCCGTGCACTGTAAATCTGATATAAAGAACACTAATTAAGAATGACAAATAACTGCTGCAGAAGGATTGGCAAGATCCAATAAAACTACCTATAAGATTTAGGGCAAACTCCTAAAGGTACTCTGTTCATGATTATATACCATTTTCCCACCATTATGCCTACATTAAGGGGTCTTGCCTGATGCACCCTCTCCAATGCCTTCTATCAAACTCATCCTCTTTCCCCAAAACTCTCCATATCCTTCACCTTGTCTCAATCTAGTTCTCTGCCTGTCCCTAAAAGGTTCATCCCAAGCCCTCCTCACTCCCTCTTCTTCATTCATCCTAAAGACACACCCGCAACAAGTCTTTGCACCATCACCTCTAATCTACACTATGCTTGCCATTCTTATTAAAATTTTCCATCTTTCAAAGTGTGATATTCCCATAAACCACCTTGGCATTATCGAATCCTCATTCTTTGCATGATCTTTGAGCTCATGTTTCCAATCCATACATTAATACTGGTCTTATTGCAGTGCTATAGGTTTTGACAGCTTGATCTTTTAACATTTCACTCCCACTCCCTCCAGTATGCCCCAAAATGGTATCATCCTATTCTACACTTAAGCCTGACATCCTCCCTCCTGATTTATAGTATATCCCAAGTATCTAAATTGTTCCACCTGCTTTCGTGCATTGCTAATCCTGTATCTACCTTCATTGTACATCAGTTTCAGTCATCCACATTTACTTATTCCGACCCTCTTCGAAGTCTTGTCACTACAACCCTTCTCAGCAAGTATTTTGTGGTAATCAACAATCATCTGCATATGGAAACTTCTTATATAACATCTATGTATTAATGCAGACCCCTGGTGAAATCCAACACTAACAGTTCGCGTTATTTGAGTCAGATTGTAAAGAATGACCTTTAAACAATGGCTCATCTACTTAAATAAAACTACTTCACTTTAATGTACCAGACAGAACAAGTTTGAGAGTAAGGCCCATTTGTTAGCAACATACCTTTGTGCCAAATTGACTTCCCTAACTAATAAGACTAATATCTACCTACAACTTTCTCTAGCCCCAACTTCACATACATATAAGTACCCAAATTTCCCTAATCAAGTAAAACTTTACACATTTCCTTAGCAAGTAACTACTTGCCAAACTTCCGATAAATGTACCCTACAGAAGTACTTAACATCCAGCCATATTATGTAAACTATAAACAATGCTATCTTTGCAAGAACTAAAATGCACTTAACATACTTTACATGAATTCCTCTTTAATGGAGGGTCTCTTCGTCATGATTAAGATATGAAGAGATGCAGATCATGCAGATACAAGTGTGGTTTTTCGCACATCACGTCTGCGAGTTGATCCAATTAGCTTGTTCCAAGTTGTAAGTGAAGAGTTGCTTGATCAAGTCTGCTAGGTCCAGTAACACTAAACATGTTAGGAGTTGAAATTTTTAAATCTTGTGCCAGTGTCATTCTGCAAGATAATGTTAAATTTAAGGGCTGGGAAACAAAAGCAACTATACTAAATAGAAAAAGGTATTTAGTTTAGAAACCAAAGAAAAACAGGTAGTTATTTAATAAAGTCTACTTTACATTACAAAAATAAGTTACAGAACTTAACTTTTAATATGAAAATTTGTTTTTATAATTACTTACATTTTACTGTTAACATTCATGAGAAAATTAATTTCCTGGAAAAAAGTAAAAGAAATTAGGTTACAAATCAGTTTATTACATGGAAATCTACACATCCAGTAATATATCACCTTAAAAGAATTAAATGCTGCCATAAAACTAGTCTGCCTAGATTACAAAAATCTTTCGATCAATTCCTGTGCAACAGCATAAATCCAAAAGATTTAGGGAAATAGTGGCCATGCTGAAACCAGGTTGAGAACCATCGTCCCCAAAAGCTATTGACCAATATTGTTATAGTGTATCCTTTACAATTTATATGAACATATGATCTTGGCCAAATCCAACCGTTTAAAAACAGTCTGCTTGCCAAGCTAGTTTTAGCTCTGGTAAGTCCTACTACAGTCTGCTATTAAACCAGTTTGAGGACACGTTTGAGGAGCAAATCTCTGCTAAAGTTTTTGTCGTCCTTACCGCGGCATATGACTACCATAGGGCATCTTCTGAAGGTTGTTCAATCATTGCTTACCAATCTTCTTTTCATTGTAGAAATAGATGGTAGAAAAAGCAGATAGGATAGTTTAACGGCATTTAACAAGGGTCAGCAGGTGCCGATGCTATTTATCATACAGAGTCCAGCCAGAACCAATATCTCCACAGGTACATACATGCAGATCTGTACATTTTCAAACAGTCCAAATTACACCATCATCAAAGACAAGTGCCCTGACTACCCTCTCCATCTACTACATTAAGTGACTCCTCAATGCCAATCCAAGCTAAACAGGTGTGCTCCTTCCACCTAAACAATAGCCAGGAAAAAGCTGAAAATCAAATGGGGTGAAACAAATTACCATTGACCAGTCTACCCAGGTGTTCACCCTTGACAGCACACTCCATTGAAGAGCACATAAAACCAAAGTAGCAACTAGAAACAATCTCTTCACCAAACTAACACTAGCTAGGGAACAGACCCTGAGAGAGCACGCCCTGGCACTGAAGTTACTCTACAGCTTTGTGTTGCACCAGTGTGGGCAAGATCATACCAAGCACAAGGTATATCCAAAGAGCTAAAAAATTCTTATGATTATTACTAGTACCCTAATATCTCTACCCCCTTATCCAAGGAGAAACTAGCAAAAACTTCCTCCCCTAAGTACCCACTCCACAATCATAAGGAAGCAAAGCAAAGAATCTATTTCTCGCAAAATCTTCTTAAGATTTACTAACCAATCTGGGCAGTTTCTCACATGCTTGAAAAGTGGCAGGTGAGCGAGACCCATCCAATGAGGCACTGTTCAGCCAAAACTGACCTGCCCAACTGAACCACCCTTACCCAAAAGGACTGGATAAACCTAAGCAGCTAAGGGTTAAAGCTTAAAATATTGGGTATAACTTCAGTTAAATGCAGATAAGCCACTAACCATGAAGGCCCATGTGGGGCAACACCACACAAACATTCTAAAAGGGTGCCCACTGGGTCCTCATTGCTCAGATCAAGATCTCACTGTTAAACAATGACCCTCCTGTGGGTTCGACAGTACCACAATATATGATCATGATCATACTATAGAATTAGGAATCTTTCTAATTGAAGACTAAGGAGTACAAAATTTATCATTAAATTCAAAAGGGTCTAAATACACAACTTTTCACAATCTACATTATCACTGTAAAAATACTGATCAAAATTAGTTTATAAGTAGCTATATTATGAAAACTAAATTTATTAAAATTTACATTTAAAAGTTCCAATTCCACAACCTATAAATGTTTCCTATTATCATCTGATCCCATATTTACTCTGCACTTTAAATCTGATAAAGAACACTAATTAAGAATAACAAATAACCTAACTGCTGCAGAAGGATTGGCAAGATCCAATAAAACTACCTATAATGGTTATGAAAGATTTAGAACAAATTCCTAAACCTTCCATCAGGACGCCATGGCTATCTCACCCAAAAATAGATTTTTCGCTTCGCTCAAAATCCGTTTTCCCACCATTATGGGGTCTTTCCTGATGCACCCTCTACAATGCCTTCTATCAAACTCCTCAGCTTTCACCAAAACTCTCCATATCCTTCACCTTGTCTCGATCTAGTTCTCTGCCTGTCCCTAAAAGGTTCATCCCAAGCCTTCCTCCCTCCCTCTTCATCATTCATCCTAAAGACATGCCCGCAAAAAGTCTTTACATAATCACCTCTAATCTTCACTATGCTTAATCACCTCTAATCTTCACTATGCTTACCATTCTTATTTCATAATTTCCATCTTTCAAGGTGTGATATTCCCATAGTCTACCTCGGCATTCTAGAACCCTCATGTTTTGCTTGATCTGAGCTCATGTTTCAAATCCATACATTAATACTGGTCTTATTGCAGTGCTATAGATTTTGACTGCTTAAACTCTTATCATTCCACTCCCACTACCTCCAGTATGCCCCAAAATGGTATCATCCTATTCTAAACTTAAGTGACATCCTCCCTCATGATTTATTGTATACTGTATCCCAAGTATCTAAACTATTCCACCTGCTTTCGTGCATTGCTAAGCCTGTATCTACCTTCTTTAATGTACACCAGTTTCAGTCATCCACATTTACTTATTCCAACCCTCTACGAAGTCTGTCACTACAACCCTTCTTAGCAAGTATTTCAGTGGTAATCAACAATCACCTGCATATGGAAACTTCATCTAACATTTATGATCACCACAAATTTTGCTTAATGCAGACCCCTGGTGTAATCCAACACTTAGTTTCCACCACATTTTAATCCTTTAGTAAATTTACTCTAACATTCACTATTCCCCACACCAAAAAATTCACTTAGGCCTTTCTCTAGATCTACAAAAACACAAAGCTAATTTCTCTCAAGCAGCTTTTCCTGTAGCTGCCTTAATATAAGGATGGCAACCAGTCTTCCTCTCCTAATCCATACCGTTTTCTCCCAAACTTTACAATCTAATATGGTAGCCTTTCAAAATCTTTCAAACCATGTAATTTACTTGTCCTGTAGTTTCCATACCACAATCCATAATATTTCTGCTTTATTATACATACCATTTGCTTTAATATACATAACATTACTGTCCTAGTCTTTAGGCATTATTGCTTCTTCCCATATTGCTAATTGAATTAGCATCCATTCTTCTTTCTGTAGTTACTGTTAACCACTTGAATTTTTAACAGATTGACCTGGCACTTTTCATTTACTCAATGCCCACTTAACCTGGGTATTAAACGGATTTTGAGCGAAGCGAAAATCTATTTTTGGGTGAGATAGCCATGGCGTCCTGATGGAAGGTTCCTGTTTGGTAGCTTCCTTGGGTATAAGACTACTAAGATATTCCCAGAGAATTTAACCACAGGTTATCACAGAATTCTAACTTCTGGAGCGAGTATCTCAAAGGTTTCCCTTTAAGACATCGTAATACAACAGGGGACACGCATGTCTGAACGTGCCACATAGCTATCTCCACCCCGAACAGAGTTAATGCTTCGGTGTGTAAGGGCTGAGAATAGCTGGGAGCCGTTCCACAGCTAATCTCACTCGTGGCTACTACTGATACTCGAGACGTAAACAAACGGACGCCATTGCTCTAATGACGTCACGCGCGTCTTTATCCTGGCGCCAGTTGCTGCCCATCACCATGATACAATTGTGTAGGGTGGGAACAAACTGAACGAAGTAGTAGGGAGGGTCCATCAGGACGCCATGGCTATCTCACCCAAAAATAGATTTTTCGCTTCGCTCAAAATCCGTTTTTTGGGCTCAAGCCATGGCGTCCTGATGGAAGAGTACCAGAGAATCAATGTATCGTGGTAGATTTTCCCCCAGAGTTAAGTGCCTAGGCATTGACAAAACAGCAAAGTAATCTTAGGTAAGAACCATAGGAACGAAGTATCCTGCCCCCCATTGGTAGGAAGTTCCCATGGGCTATGCCGACGTCAAAGTGGTATTGAAGGGCTATTCATCTTGACAGAAGAACTTTTAAGAGCTTAGAGATGAAGCAGAATGTTTGATATTTGTATAGGAACATTCTGAAGTAGGTCAGTGGTGGTTGGGCACTGTGTATAGAGTTCATCTCCTGATTATCAGAAGTAAGTATTCGTGTAGGAACCTTACTGAGACAAGGTGAATATAATTTAGGATTAGACATCTTAAATTCTTCATGACCATAAAGGAGGAATAAATAAAACTATGACAGTATGTATTTCATAGTAAGTAGGAGCTGAAAGAGACGCATAAGTAATAAAATAGAAATTTTATTTCACAATGCAGAAATTAAATAATTTACAGCAAAAGTAAAGTTCATTTACAGTAATAATAATGTACATAGAAATAAAGGCTTGCTCTTGAATCTGAAAAGGAATTTCAGGATTAGTAGGTACTCGTTCTCGAGGAACGCAAGTCTTTAAACAACACATCATGCTCAAGGCATGCGGCACTTGTGTGACACTATGACATTTCACCTGGGATAAGAACAGTTATAAAAGCACTAAGTGTTTTTAGACATCACTATGAATCGCTCGAGGGTCAACATAGGCACCCGAAGAGTTAGAGTCCCAAGTAACTCACTGTTCTACGCAGAGTTAGGTGCAGGTTTCATAACACTACCTGCGGCTACCACAAAATGTTCGATTTCGTGCACTTGTTTCGCATAATGTTTAAAGAAAACTCGCGAGGACTTCCAGCCCGTAAAGTTTTTGAGGCTCTCAAAGTCCATGCTCTGAAAGAAGTTCAGAGAAGATGCCACTTTTCTAGGATCATGACCAGCGGGTGTACTGTTCGGATCCGCTCTGCGAATGAAGTAGGTGATTTTCGCTCTTAATTGTTTCAGTGACAGGTCGCTGCCCGATGTTTCTCCTTTGAAGAGTTGGCCTCCACCAAAGTTCGAAGTTCTGCGAAGATAGACCTTGAGACTCTCTACTGGACAGAGAAACATCCTCCTTCAGGGGGCATATTCTCCAAGGGCCCCATCTTTTGGTGGGTAATTCATTTTTGGCGAGAAACGTCGGATCAGGGGAGAGGGTCACTTCTCCTGAATCAGCAAACAGGATGTGTCCCTCTTCTCTTGATAATGCCACTATTTCGCTGACTCGAGCTCCCGAGGCGAGAGCAAATAAAAATATAACTTTCTGAGTCAGATCCTTGAGGGGGCATGAATCGTTGTCCAAGTTGGAGGCGAAATGGAGCACCTTGTCTAGTGACCAGGAGATCGGTTTCGGAGGGGGTGCTGGGCGTAGGCGAGCACATGCTTTTGGTAATTTGTTAAAGATGTCGTTGGACAGATCAATTTGGAAAGCATATAGAATTGGTCTAGTCAAAGCCGATTTGCAGGTTGAAATCGTATTGGCTGCTAATCCTTGTCCATGAAGGTGAATGAAGAAGGACATACAGAAATCAATGGTGATTTCTTTAGGATTTTTTGCTTTAACAAAGGAGACCCATTTCCTCCAGGATGATTCATATTGCCGTCTCGTGGATTCGGTCTTGTATTCCTCTAGGAAGTCTAGACTTTTCTTCGAGATCCCAAACCTCTTCTTTGCGGCAAGGGAGAGAAAATCATGAGATGAAGGTCCTTGATTTTCGATGATGAAGCGAAGACAGTCGACTTCTGTACTTGTTGAGAGAGAACTGGGCCCGGGAGAGGGATCAGCTTGGGCTGCAGCTCCAGGACCAGGGGGTACCAGTTGCTCCGGGGCCACTTGGGAGCCACTAGGGCCGCTGTCCCTTTGAAGGTTCTCAGTTTGGAGAGGACTTTCAACAGAAGGTTGGTGGGAGGGAACAGGTATATCTTGGACCATCTGTTCCAGTCCAGTGACATGGCGTCCACCGCTTCTGCTTTGGGGTCCTCGTACGGGGCTACGTACAGAGGAAGTTGATTGTTGTCGCTCGTTGCAAAGAGATCTATCTGAAGTTCTGGGACTTGATGAGAGATGAAGGAGAATGATCTTGCGTCTAGAGACCATTCCGACTATCGGGTTTGTCCGAGATAGAGCATCCGCTGTCACGTTGCGGAATCCTTGTAGGTGAACTGCAGACAGGTGCCACTTCTTCTCCGCCAGACGGAAGATTGGGAGAAGCACCTGATTTATCTGGGGCGATCTTGAGCCCTGGCGATTGAGACAACGAACTACCACCGAGTTGTCTAGGGTTAGACGGATGTGGATCGAGGGCGGCGGGGATAACTTCTTCAGAGTAAGAAGGACCGCCATGGCCTCCAAGATGTTTATGTGGAACGTCTTGAATAGTGGAGACCAGGTCCCTTGAGCTTGTTTCAGGTGGGAGTGACCTCCCCAGCCCTCCAGTGAGGCATCCGTGTGGATGTTGAGAGATGGAGGAGGGTGTTGGAGAGGAATGGACCTTTTCAGGGCCTTTGCTTCCGACCACGGCTTTAGGAGGCGTCGAAGTCTGTTTGGAAGCCGTCTCTTGAGGTCTCTTCGAGCGATGGATGCCGATCGTCTCCAGACTCCCGCGGCATCCTTTAGCTGTGCGCGAAGCACTGGGTTTGTCACTGAGGCGAATTGTAGAGAGCCTAGAACTCGTTCCTGCTGTCGTCTTGAAATGCGTTTGGATTTCAGTAGTCGCTTGACAGACCCTGCTATTTCCTTCCTTTTCTTCTGGGGGATGGAAAGGCGGTGTGACTGAAGATTCCAGTGGATTCCCAGCCACTGAAACTTCTGAGCTGGAGAGAGGCGAGATTTCTTCTCGTTGATCTTGAATCCCAGGTGTTCTAGGTACTGGGTAACTTCGTCGCAAGACTTTGCACACTCTTCGGGCGATGGAGCCCAGACTAGCCAGTCGTCGAGGTAGGCCATCACCTGGACGTTTCTTAGGCGGAGCTGTTGTACTATGGCATCCGCCAGCTTTGTGAAGATCCGAGGGGCCACATTGAGGCCGAATGGCATGGCGCGGAAGGCGTAGCTTTTCCTTTGGAGTCGAAATCCTAGGTAGGAGGAAGCATGATGGTTCATTGGAATGTGCCAATAGGCATCCGCCAGGTCTATAGAGACCGTGTAGGAACCTTGAGGCAGAAGGGTCCTTATTTGTTGAAGCGTCAGCATCTTGAATTTGTTGTTCTCTATGAACTTGTTGAGGGGGGATAAGTCCAGAATGACTCTGAGCTTGTCTGAGTCCTTGGGAACGCAAAACAGTCTCCCTTGGAACCTGGTGGACTTTACCTTCCTTATCACCTTCTTGTTCAAGAGGTCTAGAACATATTCTTCCAGAATGGGGGTCGATTGTTGAAAGAACCGCTGGAAGATTGGGGGTGGTTGCACCCAACTCCAGCCTAGACCGTTCTTGATGATGCTGTGTGCCCAAGGATCGAAGGTCCAACGATCCTGGAATTGGCGGAGTCTTCCTCCCACCGGAAGCACTTCATTGCTTCTGGTGTCCCGAGGGCTTGTTGCCTCGGCCGCTAGCTCCCTTTCCTCCTCTACCTCTGGAGGGACGACGAGAGGCGTCTCTGCTTGCACCCCTGGACGAGCCTCTACCTCTGGCATGAAAGGTAGTGGATGGCTGCTCAAAGGCAGGGGTGAAGACCGGTGACTGTGACAACACCGGTTGGGGGACCAATTGAAAGGTCTGCTGTGGTTGGGCAACCACTTGGGAGGTAGCGGGTCCCGGAAACTGACGTCGTTGTTGACGTTGCTGGGGTTTTGGCTTCTGAGGTTTCCTCTTAGGCTGAGGTCCATCGTCCTGAGAGGGTTTCCTTTTTCTGGACATGCCCCACTTGTGGAGAAGGTTCCTATTCTCCGTGGCGGCTCTGTCAGTTATTTCCTTGACAAGGTCAGAAGGAAACAGGTGCTTTCCCCAGATGTTGGAGGAAATCAGCCTCCGGGGTTCGTGTTTCACGGTGGCACCGACAAACACGAATTCACGACAGGCTCTACGAGCCTTTATGAAATGGTACAAGTCCTTCATTACTGTAAGTAAGTGGGATTTGGCTAGTACCATGTAGTGATCAGGTACTCTTGTGTCACAGGCCATAACTTCAAGTTGGACTTGATGAGAAAGAGATGCCGCAAGCCTCTCCTTCGTGTCTTGTTCCCGGCAAAGGAGGTGATCATTGAGCTTAGGGAGGTCCTCATTAAACTGACGTCCGGCGACGTCAGGATCGAGCCTACCCACGACGAAAGTATGTTGAACATCTTTCCATTGTCTAGTGTCAGGGGGTGTCACGATGGAGAAGGGTCTGCACTCCTCCAGTGCAGGGCAGGGTTTTCCTTCTTCCGCCGCTTTAAGGCAGGCAGCTAAGGCCTTTTCCAGGAAAGGAAGAACCGCAGTGTCAGGTGCGACATAAGTAGGATGCTTCTTGCTCAAGGCAGGAAGCTTAGAGCAGGTAAAGCCCCTGCTCTTAAATGCGGAGGCTAGCATAGCCTGGGCCTTTGCGAGATCGAACACTATCTCTTCTTTAGGTTCGGTCTCCTCCTTCGAGGCAGGTTCGGAACGAAGCCGGACGTAACAGTCCGGGTAGGCCTCGAAGCTTGGGAAGAACTCCACATCTTCCAACGGGACCGTGCCAATCTTGTCACTAACAAAGATCCTGCCGGTCGCAATAACCATATGCTCTGCATACCTCCACGGGTTGGCATGAGAGCAAGCTGGGAGATCCTTAACCGAAATCTTCTTCGGTTCTCTGGATCCAATCATTGACCTGATGGACTCCTGGTTCTCCTTCAGTCTGTCGTCCATGACAGCTCTAATCAGCCGGATCAGTTCTTGGGTAGACGAAGAGGGATCCGGGGTCGAGGAGGTAGACGGAATGGACACATCCGTCGGTGTAGGAGTAGGCGGAGGGATGGATGAGGGAGGAGCTCCAAGCTCCGACTCGGTGTATTCCACCTTGTCTTCGTCCTCTTCGGCTCCTTGAGCCATAAGCGTCTTCTCCGTGTCTTCCGAGACGTCAGAGATCTGCTCATCATCCTCGGAATCTAAACGACACTCATGCATGGACTGAGCCATGACCACATCAGGTTCCACCGTAATTTGGACAGTGGGGATTGCGTCTTTCGGAACCACTGAGTCAGGGGAGGCCTTAGGGAACAACAGGGACCTCAGTTCTTCGGTGGCCAGGTACGGTCCGGTAGCATTTTTCTGAAAGCCACGCACCCACTTGCGCAGCTTTTCACGAGAAATGTCTCTAACCTCCGCTGAGGGAGGGTTATGGAAGGCCTCAACTAGGTGGGCCTGGCAGACCGTACAATCCAGTGGATTCCAGAACTTCAAATCCCCTTTCTTGTCTGCACAAGGGGCGTGAGTCCTACAAGCCGTATGCCCGTAAAACTGCGGGCGTTTCACAGCGCAGAAGGCGAAGTCACACTTCATCTGCTCCTCCTGTGGAAGAAAGAGAAAATGAGTATGGGGGAGTCATAGGAATGGCTCTTAAACTAAGTTAATATTAATCATTAATTTTAACTTAAGAAGGTGTGATGCATAGAGAATGAAAACAGTAAAGGAGAACACACTCCATGCATCTCGCCCGGCTGGTTACCATAAGCTTGGTCCTGGGATAATCCAAATGACCGAGATCATTGGATATAGTTTCCTAGGATTCCCATTATATTGGAACTCCATGGAAAGCCAAGGACAAGGTTGGGATCGAATTCATTCGGTTCCCAGTTAAGAGCCAGAAGGCCTCATAAAGGTAACTGCTTCTGGCAACCAGCCGTGCTAAGATGCACATAGCATGCTGGAATTAGAAGAATGCAAAGAGACAGCATGATCACTAATAAAGCAGTACTAGGTACTGATCTTAAAAGCAAAGCAGCTTATCTATTTGCTATGTAGGGCTATCTTAGTCTTATGATAGCTACAGTGAGGGGGTGCAAGTATTCTTGACGCCTCCGGGGCATCCGGCAAGCCGTCGGCATGCCGGAGCTCGCTCCAGCATAGATTCTGGCATTAGAACAGACAATTTTCAAAAGTCAGTTAGATACCAGGATGGCGGCTGCCGGCACAGCGGCGGCACGCCGGCAAGGAGCGGCGGCTCCGGCAGCCGGAGGATGCCAGGTTGGTGACTGGGATAAGGATGGTACAGGTAGTATCGGGTTGCCGGCAGTATATGCCGGCACTCCGGTGATCGACCGGCAAGCGGACGATTAGATAGGAGTAGGAGAGCCGCCGGTAGTAGCCGGCGGCAGCCGGCAGTCCCTCGGTACACGGGGGGCTGGCGGCAAGGGTAGGGAAGTCACCAAGAGGGAGGCAGGTATTGCCGACAGTAGAGGCGGCAAGAGACCGGCACCCGGATAGATAGAGAGACAGGGGGAGGGGGGAAGGAATGCAGGAAGTACCGTCAGGGTTCCAGACATCCCTCCCCCTCCCTGAGAGGGTGTACCCATGATAGAGACAGGCTCTAACATCCATAAGCAGGGGTCACTAGGGACCGGGAGCAGGTAGCCCAAGGGAGGGCTAGGGAACACCCAAGAGGGGGGGGGGAGACTCCCCTATGCAGAACTACACTAGTAACTAACCTTATAGGACACTATGAAGGTATATGTACCAGAGCAGACTGCACAGGGAAGCTCGGGTAGCCCTACTCATCCACCCTAAGGAGGATTTGTAGGACAGGGGACAGATGAGTATAAGCTAACCTAAGCATAGGCTAGGCTATACAAGAGATAGGTGGGGAGGGAGAAGAGAGAGGTCTTCCCAGGAAGGGTTTCTGTACCAGAGCGGCCACTAAGGGAAGGGAGGACACTCCCTAACCTAAGATCAGGCTGATCGGCTAAAACGGTGCAAGAGTACAGTTTCAGCATGGAACAGAGAAACCTTCCTAACCCGACCTAGAGCAGGGCTAAAAGTCCTGAACTAGGCAAGGAAGAAGACATATCGCTATCGCAGGAAAGTCATAGACTATCCTAGCCATAGAGGTAGGCTAGCCTAACCTCACTCTCAGACGCAATCCTAAAGGGGGTTCATTCCTTTAGGGAGGACTGAGAGGCGATATATATACTCTATTAGACAATTAATCCCTTTACTCAGAAAAGGGATCAAGGCTAAATAGAGGGAATGCCAAGGCAGGGGATGAAGGAAGCATATAGGGGTCCTAAGGTTAGGTTAGGCTAGAAAGAATCACTGACTAGCCTATCCCCTATATGGTCCCTAAAGGCGAAAACATTTGCATCACTAGTCAAAAGTATTGTAAAATAATAATGCCACTATCTTCATAACTTAGTCTAGGATCACTAATAAATCATGCATGAACACTTGTATGTAGGCTCCTGGCCTGGGGGCTATAGTAGCCGACTGGTATGAGGTCAATCGATGACCGATAAAAAGCGTCTAAACACGATATAAAAGTTCCTAGCTATGAAGACTAAATAAACTAATGTATTCGATTAGTATATAATGCCGGAAGCGTTGTTGTGGCTAGCTAAATAAGACATGCAAAACAACAACGACGCCATAAAATGGCGGGTCCGGTAGAGGCACAGCTCTGCCACAAAACATCAATTATTTCGCAAAATAATATTTACTTTACGGCCAGAGCTTAATTAAACAATACTGGAACCTTGTACTCAACTTTCCAGAAGAAGGCGAGGCTGAAGGTAACGACATAGCGAAGATGCAAAGCGATAAAGTTAACACAAGGGAAAATCCGTCTAAGTAGGGCAGCTACTAAACAAAGGATAAAGACGCGCGTGACGTCATTAGAGCAATGGCGTCGTTTGTTTACGTCTCGAGTATCAGTAGTAGCCACGAGTGAGATTAGCTGTGGAACGGCTCCCAGCTATTCTCAGCCCTTACACACCGAAGCATTAACTCTGTTCGGGGTGGAGATAGCTATGTGGCACGTTCAGACATGCGTGTCCCCTGTTGTATTACGATGTCTTAAAGGGAAACCTTTGAGATACTCGCTCCAGAAGTTAGAATTCTGTGATAACCTGTGGTTAAATTCTCTGGGAATATCTTAGTAGTCTTATACCCAAGGAAGCTACCAAACAGGAACCTTCCATCAGGACGCCATGGCTTGAGCCCAAAAAGTATTTTATCACTGGTCCCTCTACCCTTTGTGCTTCACTCAGCTCATTTTCAGTATTATGGTTCAAAATGTTACCCATATACTCTTAATTATTCCATAACTACGCAATATATTTCTACCTCTATCATTGCATTGCCAGTTGCCCATGTCCTGTAACTTCTGAAGTTCGAAATCTAATATACTTTCAGACTTGCCTTGTTCCTAATCTTTCATTTAATTACTACCTGCTCTCCCAATAGCTTTACCCACTTGTAGAACCTATCTTTGTACCATTCCTCCGCACCCTGCACATGCCCTACTTTCTAGTCCTTAAGATGCCCTCTTAACAGACTTTACCATTTTCTTTCGACACTATCTGCTAGTTCTTTCCACCAATTCTCGTTTCCTTACACATTTCTCATACCCACTCAGATATTCTCCACTGTTACCATGTCCACTTTAAATTCAACCTTTCCAATAGTCTCTATGCTAAATTGCACACTATATTCTACTGCAAGCGCCCAACCCCTAGTTATAATTATCCTTTCTACCTCTCACTGTAAGACCTACCTCAATTCTAAATCATCTTAGGGTTTATCTCATTTCAAGGACCGATACTACCAATCTCACGTAGTTTAACAAGCTTCTCCAAAAAAAACTTTACAGTTCATCACTAACCAGGATGTAATCTATTTCGCTTTTCCCTTCCACTTTCATTAGGTTATCAGGTGCTTATATCCTTCTCTATGCCAATACTTTTCGCATTAGTCAACTTTCAAACCTTAAACCTATAATTACTGTTTGATAGCTACCATTTTTACCGTCATTGCCAATGTGTAATCGATTCTTACCTTGGGGTGAATTGTCAAAATCATCTTCACATGTCTCTTGCTGGTCTTAGGATTAAATAATTAGTGTTCATCTTAGACCTCCAGCCTTAGCAGTCCAGCATCACACTGCCCTGAAAAGAAAAGTTATTTTTAATAGGTTTCAAAGCTTCAGTACACTAAGAATAAACTGAATAAGAAAGATTGCTCAATCAGATTTAAACTTTATAATTTCTACACTTATCACAAGTACTTTGATAGTCAATTGGGAATATTTTGTTCTAAGCAATTATTTGATCGCCCATAGATATACTCAAATTATGAGTCCCACCATATCACTTCCTATATGCTAAGAAATGAGCCAAGTAGCTAGTTAAACTTAAAACTGTCTCTTCGAAGTGTGGATTAAATATATGTATGTGGTCGTTGGGAGAGTTATGCTTTCTTCATCCATCTGAAATGAGTATTATACAGAGTTAAATTTAATCAAGCAAGCTTAGAAGAGATAAATTATTACAAATACGTAACCTTTAGGTAACCAGAATTCTTTTAATTCCTGATGATACTTTAGTATTTCCTAAGACTTGTTCAAAAAATGGTAGGGCTTTAATCTATAACAAAATTACTTGAGAACCAGTTAAGATTACAACTGAATTTCCCGTCAATGAATAACAGATAGTTCTACCTCAATTCTTTATATATACCTATACGTAACTTTGGAAATAATTGGTCGTGTTTATTAGAGTATTTGACTATCGTGTCTATTAAGAGCATTAGATTAAAGTTTGCCTATAGTTAAATTGCACTTTAATAACAAGGTGTGAACTGTCTACAAGTATGACAATTGACAAGGAGATATTAGAGGTAATTAATGTTTACTCGAACGTCCCATTGAAGTAGAATGTAGAGCACTTATGTGGCTTAGCATCAGGTATTGTAGACAAATATTGCCAACGTATTAAACTGCATGTCGTATGCTTTGTCTAAATACAAGAAATAATAGAATGTGTACAATAACTTATCAAGTCAACACAACCGGACGTCCACCATGACTTGCGTTGTGCAGCCAACAAATAGTTTATACGAGAATAGATGGTTTTAAATTATTGGAACCTTGATTTATGTCTACTGTAGGGTCTAGGGCAGGGGTGGCCAACCTTTCGTTTCCCATGCACCAATTTTTTTCACTTCTAATTCAGATGCGCCACATCCCTTAAGTATGGCAATATTATTTGTCATTTATATATATAAACATTATATATATATATATATATATATATATATATATATATATATATATATATATATATATATATATATAAATATATATATATTTAGATATTTAGATATATATATATATATATATATATATAATATTTAGATATATATATATATATATATATATATATATATATATATATATATATATATATATATATATATATATATAGTGTGGACAGATGTAGCAGTTGTAATAGAAAGGATTTAAAATAAATACAAAGTGAACTGTATTGACACTTTGAATTTGTATTTATAATATTCATTAGTTATTTTTGAAAGTACTATTAAAAATATATGAAAATAATTAGTAGTTTTAAAAAAAAGTAATTGCACATGCAGGAAAAATAAACATAACTAGGTTTAAAGAGACTTTTGCTTTGCTTTGCTTTCACCAAATCTGTAATATTAGGAGTTAAATTAGTAACTGAGAGCAAGACGGTTCAGATTTGAGTCTGATAGTCACGACCTCAGTTTGTTCTTGATCGTTTTCATGGATAAAAAAGCTTGCTGGCATCTGTATGTTATTTCAAAGCGACAGGTATAACTTTGGGCAAATTTTCTCAGTTCTGGAAAATGTTCACCTGGTAATGATCGCCAAAAATTAAGCCTTTCAGATGCACTTGGGAGTGAGGGCAGTTCATTAAATTTACTCTTCAGTACTGAATTTGCTCTTAGATCAATAAGTTCCATCTGTATAATACTAGGCATCTTCAGAATGTTATTTTCAGTAAGTGAAAAGGGAATTATAAATGCAAGCATGCACAAAATCACTAAAACGACTATCAATGGCCTCTTGCAGTAATATGATTTTTCCAAAGTATTCTGTAAAGATGGTATTATCTTCAGCACATTCACTTTGTTCCTTTAAATGTGGAAATTCGCTCAACTCCTTGTTTTCTAACTGAGAGATAAACAGTTTTAACTTCATTTTGAATGCACTGATATCATTTACTAAACTAGGAAACAATTTATCTTTGCCCTGCAGTTTTGAATTTAGGTCATTGAGATGACTGGTAATGTCAACTAAAACTGCTAAATCAAATATCCACTTTTCATCACACAGCAGATTCGTCCAAGGCTAATGAAAAGAAAGAGCATGCATGGACACGGTCCTTCAGTTGCTCAGATACATCACGAGAAAGTTCCTTAATGCGTCTTGTAATTGTCTGCTTTGAAAGAGCTATTTCGTTTACCTTTCTTTCAATACTTTTATAGCCAACATATTTTGCAAATTTTGGGAGACTGTTTAACAATATCTTCACCATCAGAGAAAGGCTTATGTTTTTTAGCCTACACACAAGCAATTTCGTTGGATGCTTCGAGCATTGCCAGACTTTCACAATCTCTCTTAACAAGGAGGTTTAACCTCTTTTTCATATCCTCTTTTTTTTCTTGACCACATATTCTTTCCGTAACACAGAGCCAGGCACTAACTTTTGTTTTTCTTCAATTTCAACTTTGTGTTTCTTATAGTGCCTGCTAAGATCGTGTCTTCTGTCATCTGAAAGAGTGCTTTCACAAACAATACGCATTGGTTTTCCTGAAGGACTCGCAATGGATAAAAATTCATTTTCCCACAGTTCATTAAACTGACGTTTGCTATCACTTTTTGCTTTTCTTTTGCTCATGTTCTTTTTCACTGTGATGGGCAAACCACCTACCAAAAAAAAAAAAAAAAGGTTAAACTTATTGAATGTTCAAAAAGAGATGATTTCTTCATAAATCATCAAATCGAGAACAAATAATTTTGTTGAGAAACAGAGAAGGGAGGGGGACCTTCATGAAAATATAATGATTATTATTATTATCGCCACAAACTGAGCAGAAAAGGCTCATATACAATACATAAAAAAATAGACATGATGATAATCAAACGATGACGCCTAAAGTGCTTGAAAATATATGGTTCATCAGATAAAACAATATTTGTAAGTTTCGAAAATGCAAAAGTTCAGTTATTCACATACCCTGAATTATGAGTACATCGGGATAACACTCCAAGCGTCAACTCTAAACTGGCTCGTAATTTTTTTTGTATTTTTCCACATGGCAATCAGTGCTATTGCTTGACGATTCAACGCCAGAAAAGTATAATGCGTGCGCATTTATGTACAAATGTCGCGGTTATTAACTGCAGTATATTTGAAATATACATCTTTAAGCAACAATTGAATGCTGTTTGAGTGTTCAAGCAACATTTTAGGGTAATTCACTTCAGGTATATAATGATGACGCATTATTGTTTAAAGATGACTAATAGATGCACATGGAACAATAAAATCAAATGAAAATTATTTCTGTTTTAGATTAGAACAAATCTCTGTAAAACTCACTTCTAGCTATAAGTTACTTAAATTCTCATTGTATTTTTTTTTCTGAAAATAGTATTATCATTATTATTATTATTTTTTCTTTTATTTATGAGCAGGCATGTTTTTTTTTTTTAATTATCTCTGGGGTTTAGTGCGCCACTCATAATCGTGCCATGCGCCACTGTTGGCGCATGCGCCATAGGTTGGCCACCCCTGCTCTAGGGACTTTAATTATGGGGCTCAAGACTATACAATGAGCTTCCATTAGACTTCCGAAAGACTATTTTAAGGCTTTCAAAAGGAAACTGAAGATGAAGACAGTTTCTATGTGATTTGACAAACTAGCAATATGCGGTGTGGTATATTTAATGCCTTGGAATGATAAAATGACAAGGGCCTATAGAGTAAGGTTCCCCTGCTGTATATGACCAGAAAATTAGCCTTTAAAGTACAACTACCAAATCAACGTAATTGTCTTCAACAAAATCGAAGATTTTTGCAAGGATATGTATTAATTTGTTTATTTGGGAGCAACGGTCCACAAAAATTACTGCACCTATTTAGACCAAACTTTGTAGTCAGGTTGGGTATGACCCAAGGATGAATAACAATTTTTGGATAACTTTCATCAAAGTACAAGCACACTTAATTCTTATATGAAATTCGAAAAAAGAAAAAAAAATAAAAAAGTCATCAGTAAGTACAGGCGACAATAATTTTACCTTTGTTATCTTATGGGTTGGTGACCGTAATATCACTCCTTTACGTAAATATATGTTTTTAAAATAAAATCTTGAATAATGTTAACATGCATATACTGTTTAAGGAAAATTTTTTATCAGTACGCAAACTTTCTTTAAACAATCTTTGTTAGTTTTATGTTCGTCAATATCACTGAAAAAACAGAACCAATTTCAACGAAACTTATTAACATATGGGGTGTGACAAGGACATCTCCCATTAGATTTTGGGGGAAATGCACCAAAGTCAAAGTACGCCGTGGAGTCAAGAACAAAAGTGCTTGTTTGCGAACATTAGAAAGCTACAGAGCAAATTTTAACGAAACTTTACATTGGGTATGACCCAAGAAAAATCAATTAGATTTTGAAAAAATACATTGAAGTACAAGTACGCAGTGGAGTTAAGAGCAAAATAAGACAGGAGGCATACTCTACAGTGCACACCTCTAGTTTATACTGAATTGAAAAAAAAAAACTCTTTTTATTATAACTTATTAACCAGTCCCTAAAAATAATCACTTTGTTGGCAAAATTACTTTAATTATATTTAATCTAATCTTTAAAAAAAAAATATGATTAAAACTAATAGGCAAAATTTCTATAATTTGATGGCTGCTTTTCCGGTCCCATACAGCAGGGGAACTCCACTCTACAGGACCTCCACTGTCGTTTTAACAGTGTTCGTTCAGAGTAGTTAAAATTTCATATCGCGTATTGTTCATTTACTGTTAAATCGTCACTCAAAAGACTCATAAAATAAGAGTCTTCAGTTTCCTCTTGAAAGCCTTAATGCCTTTGATCATTTGAATGCTTCGTGAGAGCTTATAGTCTCGGGGCCGAATATTTAAAAGGCTCTGGAGCCTACAGTTGTCTACGGGCCGACCAAGGTAAAGGCCCGTGCCAACAAGAAGAGTTGGCTGTAATACTCCACGATCGAACTACAGTAGACATATCTAGGTTCCAATAGATCTTAAACTATATTCCAAGTTTTATATTAACAGTGCCAGTTCCGTGGGCCGAAGATAGCACTCAAATAACTAATGGATTCAAGGCCACATTTTGTCTGGACCAATTCGTCAACTTACGATCAATTTTTACCAGAATTAAAACATCCCTAGTCCGAGACGTCAACAACCACTTTACTTTCATGGCTGCTTTCCTGGCACTATCACGCAGGGGAACACTGCTCGCTACAGGACCTACACATTAATTTTATACGTTCTTAGGTATCTTATTATACTGCATAACTGGAGTTTGTCAAGTCCATACATATGTAACTTACAGAAGTATTCAAAGTTTTCGTATTAGAAATTTCATTCATTAGTAACAGGTCATCAACATTGTCAATCAGACCCAGGTCAACAGAACATTCAACTGCTGATATTATGGGAAAAAAAATACATAGGAATTATGACTAACAAATGCACTTCCAAAATTATAAAAAAAAAAAAAAACTATCATTCAATACACGATCGTTGGCTGCAGCCAGTAAAACAAATTTGAAAGTCAGCCTATAAAATTTTTTTTCAATTATTGCCAAAACCTCGCTACAGACCAACAGCTATTCCTTTCCCTGGCTTGCATCCCCCTCTACCGCTCTCTGGAGGCTTTAGCAAACTAAAAAAAAAGACTAGTAAAAACTATCCTTCACGTATGCTAATTACAACTAATTAAACAGGAACAACCATTAGCACTTTCCTCCAGCGGGAGCTTTCTCTTTTCCCCAAAACCTGTTTTAGCCATTTTTTTTCTAATTCCTTCTCAGGGAACTTCTCCTTGATTGTACACAGGCCTTAATTCTTGTGCAAAGAGTTAATATTTTGGAAAATGGTTTAACTTTCCATAACCCCTTCTCACACCTGTTCTAGCAGTTTTTAAAAGTGTCATTTGGTAATCCAAATAAAATTCTAACAAACTCCTGGTTCTAAGGTTCTCTCTAGATATTTTACATCACCCAGTTATCACCCGGATTACCCGCTTCCTTCTGTGTAGAAATTCCCTTTCTCTTTTATAAGAGAAAAAAATTCAGCCAATGTAGTCCACTGAGGACAAAAGTCTCAGACACGTCCTTACTCATCTCGGGGGGTTGGCCAGTTATCAACACTGGCAGTGTCAATAGGTGATTCAGAATTTTAGTCAGATCGATCACAAGACTAGCCCTGACTAGTACAGCTTTGCATATGGCGATACGTAAACCCTTTTCACCATGTTGAGGTATTCAGACTCAAAGGTTCCCTTCTATAAAAACACATCCATTACCTTGAAACCCAAGTCAATATGACAAAAACTAAAATTCTAGGTTTGTTATCCACTAAGCGTTACAACATTTACGAGCTTTACGTCGAGCCAGTTGTTTAGAAGCAAATTACCGCCAAGATTAGTATAACTATCTCCATGTATAGTCTATCTCACAAAGAAAAAAGGAAAACTCGTTAATATGGATAGATGAAGCAACAATAAACAATTTTCATAACAGTCCACAGTTTAACGAAAAGTTTGGTTTCAAATATCACAAAACTGTATAGCTATATTAAATAAATTTCTAGCCGTATTTAGCTTTATTCATAATTACTTATGTGAATTGTTAAGGTCTGGAATACTTGAAAGGTGACAACATACTAATAGGTAGGAGCATAAGCACAAATTAAGGTACGTAAAAAGATTTAAAACTACTGAAAAAGTGCAATACATTAATTTCACACTTGTCGTTTATGCATTATATACACTACACATAAATATACACATGTATATGCATCGTTACATTCTCAAACTGTTCTTTGCCAAAATTTCCAGAACTATATAGGTGCACATATGAAAAAATGTGCTAAGTTTACTATGTAAAAGTTCAATACGAAAATACCTGGGCTTAATTCAAAAGCCAAAATGAAAGCTCCGAATTGTGAACTTCATATGCAAATAAAGATTTCTCCTCAACGCAAGTCAAGACCATTAATATAACCATTTCCAGACAGGGTCGCAGTTTCCAGGCAGCCCTCTTACACTTATACCGTAATTTTAGTCTGAAATTCTCAGTAAAAATATACTTCTCAGCCTACTTCAATAAAATACAGAACTAATTTTACCTACTTAGTTATAATCTTTTACGGTTGGTGACAAATCACTCTTACGTCAATAACAGTTTTAAAAAAAATACTTAAATAAATCTCACCAGGCATTTAGTTTTATGATGCAAATTTTCAAAAGTAATAGGCTACAAATACCTAATTCATTTAAATTATGAGACTAACGATGTACCCTTTATATAGAAAAATTAAGCTTTAATAATCAAGGAATACAAGAAGGAATACAAGGCGGGGGGGGGGGGGGGGCGCCGCTTTCCTGGCTGACGTTCTGGTGAGCATCTATTCTGATGAAACAAATCAGACCTTTAACCTTTACTAAACTCAATGCTACCAATTTAGTAAATATATTGTCCATTTATAGTTTGAATCTAGAACAAAGTTTCCCTACTAAGTTCACTAGCTTGTGTAACATTCTACCCACTAAGCATTTACTAGTTTTTCCCTATTAAGTTCACTAGCTTGTGTAACATTCTACCCACTGAGCATTTACTAGTTTTTCCCTGCTAAGTTCACTAGCTTGTGTAACATTCTACCCACTAAGCATTTACTAGTTTTTCCCTATTAAGTTCACTAGCTTGTGTAACATTCTACCCACTAAGCATTTACTAGTTTTTCCCTACTAAGTTCACTAGCTTGTGTAACATTCTACCCACTAAGCATTTACTAGTTTTTCCCTATTAAGTTCACTAGCTTGTGTAACATTCTACCCACTAAGCATTTACTAGTTTTTCCCTATTAAGTTCACTAGCTTGTGTAACATTCTACCCACTAAGCATTTACTAGTTTAATAAGTTTGAAAAATATAATTTAAGTTAAAAATATTGCCTATAATTAACCTTCCTTAGTTGGACACAATCGTGGCTTTCAACTGAAACATTCAGGTTTGAAAAGTTAGATTAAAGTTGAAAGTATTGCCTATAATTAACCTCCCTTGAAGACATTTATCGCGTCTTTCAATTCAAACATTAAAGTTTGAAAAATTAGATTAAAGTTAAAATGCCTGCCTATAATTAACCTCCTTTAAATGGACTATTTATCGTGGCTTTCAACTCTAACATTTACGTCTTCCACAAAGTCACAGTATCGAAACTGCCCATAATACAAATAACGTTCATCGAATGTTTTGAAATTTTGATAGGATATAAACTAACCCATATGGTAGACTGCAGCTAGCACAAAGTATTTCATTAAAATGGCATCTGGAAGTGCTATAATTATAAGCAAAATTTAAGCAATGAACCTTTCGAATAATATAATAGATATTCCGATAAAATTAGCCATGACAACTACCATATTAACGAAATCATAAAATAAAAGTTGTCATAATTTTGCTATAATCCCCAGATTAAAAGTAATGAAAATGTTTCGTTATATGATTGATATGGACCCACCCGAGTAGTAGTTCACTACTTCAATGGAAGGTTGGATTTAAACCCTAAACAAGTAAATAAGTAAAAGTTCACATTTTTTTTTCGCAGCATTCATATAAGTTTCGAGTGGTTGAATATCCAGACCATTTTAAAATCACTAAATACTAAAAATGACCGGATAGGTTAAGGTATTAATTTTGTAAATAAACTTTAATTTCCCTTGTGCAAAAAAATCTTAAAACTTGCAGTAATGTAATAAAACCAAGAGCAAATGGTAAATTTGGTGAAAGGGCTTACAGCTACTGTGCGCCTAGACATAATAAACTGCCAACTGAAATGAAGGACCTAAAGGGCGCAATTGAATTTAAGAAGAAACTAAATACATTTCTTTTCACAAGATCATATGATCTGTGAAGATGCTACAATCAAAGAATTGTATGAGTTATAATGAAGATGTTTTGTTAGATTGATATGGACCCGCCCGAGAAGTAGTTCACTCGACTTCAGTGGAAGGTTGGATTTAAACCCAAAACAAGTAAAATGTAGCATGCGCAATTAGTAGTTCAATCGTAAAGTCCATCAAATCAAAAAGTCCATCAAATCAAACCACGAAGGAGAGACTTGAGAAAACGTCCAATCAGTTATCAACTTATCAAACCATGTCAATTCCGGGCTTTCATGGTTCAAAACCGAAAATATCAGTGACTACCTATAGTTCTTTCGCATAAGAAAATGAAAATGAGAATGAGTAAAACTTTTCAATCCATGTCAATTCCGGGCTATCATGGTTCAACACCGAAACTAATCAGTGACAACGTGAAGTTCTTTCGTATATATATATATAAAAAAAAAATAAAATAATGAGTAAGACTTGACCAGGATACAATCATGCACTGAACTAAATTGTTTAATATGCAAAAGTCAATCTTTAAGTAAAACTATGTCCAATCTAAAGCAACACTTAGCCGCTAGTAAGAACTAGCGTAGACAATACCATTTATATTAATACTTTCATGAAAAATTCCAAATTCAATACACCAAAGACTGCTAAAATATTTCGGTGGTTGATAAATGAAAGTTATGACTACCAAAGCACACTTAAATATTTACCACTTTTCGAAAAATAAAAAAATGCTCGTAACAACGCATTAGTAAACGCTCGTAAAAAAAAAAAAAAAAAAAAAAAATTTCAATAAATATGAAGAAATCCGGAACATAATTCACACCCGGAGAGATTCAGTTATGCTGCACCGAGACTAACGACCTTCCACTATGTCAAGAATAGCACAAATGTGGCTGCCTTCAAGAAAAACCTGAAGAATTATCTTTTTAGAAAGTGTTATAATAGTGACCTGAAAACTTAAGCCTGAATACAAATGCTAGCGAAATAACTGATAACGATACAGAGCAAAATATTAACTGGAAAGGAATTATGTTTTCACACACCAAGGCCCGCCTGAACAGACCTTTAGTGTTTGATGGAGGGCGAGAAATAAACCTCTAAAAGTAAAAGTAAAAGTATTCCTAAAGGAATTAACTATTCAGAAAAAAGGTAACTAAAATTTTATCAAGGGTACTTCACCCTTGATAAAATATTTTCCACAATTCGAAAAAGTTGCAAGAGACGCATGTAACTGTATTAGTCAACGCTCGTAAAAACTAAAAAAATCTTATTAATAAATTCACACCCGGAGAAACTCCTTAAGGGACTAACTATACTGGAAAAAATAAATTTAAATACATGAATAAAAATACAAAAGTTAACTAGAAAAAAAAACCGGTAAAATTACCGGAGAGATTAACTAGACAAACTTACTTTACATTTTCCACATTTCGAAATATTTACAAGTACATGTAACTCTACGCATTAGTCAACGCCCGTAAAAAAAAATACTAATTTTCATGAATGAAGAAACCCGGAACAATTCACACTGAGAAATTCCTAAAGGGATCAACTACACAAGTTACTACTACCGAAGTACCCTTAATAAAGTCATTCCACATTTCGAAATATTTACGACAAATACATGTAACACTACGCAGTAGTCACCACGCCCGTAAAAAAAATATTAAATAAAGAACAATAATTCACACCCGGAGAGATTCCTAAAGGAATAGACTTTCAAGAAAAAAAAAATAAACCTGTCTAAGAACCTTTAATGAAATATTTTCCAAATTTCGAAAAATTTACAACAAATGCATGTAACTATTAGTCAACGCTAGTAAAAAAAAAAATTAAATAAAATTTTCAATAAAATTACACCCGGAGAAACTCTTGAAGGGACTAACTGTACTGGATAAAGCAAAATTGAAATAAATAAAAAACCTGGATAAAAAAAAAAACAATCTGTAAAATTCCTAGAGATTAACTGTACAAAGAAATTAGAAAATAAGTACTCATTAATATTTTCCACATTTTGAAATTACAAGTAAATGTAACACTAACTTTGGTCAACGCCCGTATAAGCAAAAAGAAAAAAAAAAAAAAATTATAAATGAAAAAAAATAAAATAAATAAACAAAAAACATTTTCAAGAAATCCGGAACAATTCACACCCGGAGAAGTTCCTAGAAGGATCAACTAAACGAAAAAAAAAAAAAAAAAAAAGTTAAGACTGCCGAAGTACACTAAATAGTCTTTCCACATTTGGAAATATTTACAAGTACATGTAACACTACGCATTAGTCAACGCTCGTAAAAAAAAAAAAAAAAAAAAAAAAAAAAAAAAAAAAAAAAAAAAAAAAAAAAAAAAAAAAACTAATCTTCAATATATTTGAAGAAATCCGGAACAATTCACACCCAGAGGAATTGGATTAACCACGCAGGAAAAAAATTTAAGACTGCCGAAAGTACACTTGATAAAATATTTTCCAAATATCAGACAATATACAAATACACGTAACAACGCATTAGTCAGTACGCTCGTAAAAAACAAGAAAACTAATCATTTTCAATAAATATGATTAAATCAGGAACAATAATTCACACCGAGAAATTCCATGAAAAAAAAGAAAAAAAAAAAAAAGACAGCCGAGTACCCTATTTTCCACATTTCGAAAAATTTACAACAATTACATTTGACCATGTAATAATCAACACTCAACTAAAAAAAATAAATTTTCAATAAATACGAACTAACAAATTCCTAAAGGGACTAGCTAAACTGAAAAAAATAAAAATAAAAGAAATAATCAGAGAAATTACAAAAGGGACAAACTATACTGAAAAAATAACCTGAGAAATTCCTGAAGGGATTACCTAAAAATAAAAGTACAATAGCCCGGCAAAATTCCTTAAGGGGTTAACTCTACAGAAAAAAAACTCCTAAAGGTATTAACTACACAAAAAAAAAAAAAAAAAAAAAAAAAAAAAAAAAAAAAAAAAAAAAAAGAACCGGAGAAATTCCTAAAGGCTTAATTCTACCATGAGCGAAAAAAATTACATGGTTACCTTTCAACACGATCGTCTGATGCACCAACGTTCACAGTCACGGGCAAAAAGAACTGCGTCAGAATTCACGGGTTGCTCAACAGTTCTGAACAGCGAACAAGGACTACGAAGTGCATACAAGGAAGATCTAACTACGTCAGACAGTTTCCCCACAGCCAATCAGAAGCCTCAACCATAAACGAACGCAGAACTGTTTTTTATTCTTCTCTCTCATTGGCTGGAATTTTTAAAACCGAGTTTTTATTGGCTCGTTGGATCAGTTACTTTCGATTTACGAAAAAGAAAATTCTTGATACTGGAGTTTTGATTTATGATAGGCGTTTTTTTTTTTCACAATAAATGAATAAATTTACAGGTAGATATATTTTTCTTTACATGATTTGGGAAAAAAATAATTGAATTTAGAAGTACGACACTGGAATAAAAATGTCCCTACAGCTTTTCAAAACTTTGGAATAACAGAAACTAGCTTCTATTTTGGCTATGAATAAAACATTTTTAAAATGTTTATAAATAAATGTTTGTTTCTAAAATTTTGATAAAAAATAATTGAATTTAAAAATACGACTCTGAAACAAAAGATGTCCCTACATCTTTTTATAATTTTGGAACCAGACACTAACTTCTATTTTGTTTAAAAAATGAAAGCTCTTTTAAAGAAATAACTCTGTATCATTAACTGAAATTTTGGAGAGATATGAAATCAAATATGCAGTAGATTACGGTATATAAATTAAAATTCATATAGTATATCAGTGTGTTGGAATATAAAAAAAAATAGTCCTATTATTTGTAGTGTAAATATAGTCGTTGTCACAATCACACAATCATATATGCACATACTACAGAATTAGATTTGACTAAACCTCGTTTAAAAAAAAAACTAATACTCCGCCCGTTTTTCTTCTAAATAACGATGATAACTAAAACTAAATCCTCAAATACTCTAACCAAATACGAAGTAGAGGAAATTATAGCAATAGACAAAACATTCACGTAGACTGGTAAAACTAAAGTGAAATAAATAGAAAATACTGAAAACGTATAACATTTCAATATGGCCGTGTATTCTCTTTGGAATATGTTGACATCTATTTACTACATCTTTATGAATCGCATGCATACATGTTCGGATTTTGACACTGACTTCGAACTACTTATTCTTGAAAATTGCTCAAAATGGTAGCTATTTAACCATAAAATCGATAAAGAAAACATTAATAAAGAATAATTTTAATTATAAAGCTCTGTTAATATTTAATTTCACTAAATAAACGTTACAAAAATATTTATGTATAATAAAATTAGAACGGTCTCCTCACTATATTTCGAACAAAACTAGCGAATTTTGCCCAACCAAAACATTACTTGAGGTTACAATAACATAACTAGCCTGGATTGTCACACTGTTTGGTTCGATGTTAAACAACAGCCACAAATCTACAACATAAAAACGGATAACTACGAAAATACGAATAATAACACATTCCAAATTTGACGTATTAATTGTCATGAATATAATAAGGTTTCCGGAAAAAGCTAAAAGTTACCATACTTCGATAATTAAAACAATTTGCTTGTTTCAGTGTTGCCAACGATAGTAGCTAAAATCAAGACGTCTCGTGGATTACATTCACGGTTGAGGTACTTGCATACATTGAATCCTTATCAGTTTTGATTACATGAAATGTATAAAGTAAAACCTGCTTGATACCAAAGTAAAGTAAACGATGATATCCTTATTTCCTTTCCTCTCTGGGCTATTTTTCCCTGTTGGAGCCCTTGGGCTTGTAGCATCTTGCTTTTCCAACTAGGGTTGTAGCTTGGCTAGTAGTAGTAGTAGTATTAGTAATAATAATAATAATAATAATAGGCCTCTTAAAAAATCATTATGATGTGAATGACTGACGAGTGAAGGAAAAACAGTAAGGTAACTAGATTTGTATTAACTCAGTGCAATCAAGGAAGAGCGAACTTTAATTTGAGAGAGAGAGAGAGAGAGAGAGAGAGAGAGAGAGAGAGAGTTACAAGGATCTTGAATGTCTCAAAGAATTTTTAGTCCATCGGCGGAGACCCCATTTGCTCTTGGGGGAGAGAGAGAGAGAGAGAGAGAGAGAGAGAGTGTTAAACGAATTTTTAGTTCAATTGTGCAGACCCCATTTGGTCTGTGCTCTGTGTGTTTGTGAGAGAGAGAGAGAGAGAGAGAGAGAGAGAGAGAGTTAAACGAATTATTAGTTCAGCTGTGCAGACCCCATTTGCTCTGAGAGAGAGAGAGAGAGAGAGAGAGAGAGAGGAGAGAGAGTTACAAGGATCTTGAATGTCTCAAAGAATTTTTAGTCCATCGGCGGAGACCCCATTTGCTCTTGGGAGAGAGAGAGAGAGAGAGAGAGAGGAGAGAGAGAGAGAGAGAGTGTTAAACGAATTTTTAGTTCAATTGTGCAGACCCCATTTGGTCTGTGCTCTGTGTGTTTGTGAGAGAGAGAGAGAGAGAGAGAGAGAGAGTTAAACGAATTATTAGTTCAGCTGTGCAGACCCCATTTGCTCTGAGAGAGAGAGAGAGAGAGAGAGAGAGAGAGAGAGAGAGAGTTACAAGGATCTTGAATGTCTCAAAGAATTTTTAGTCCATCGGCGGAGACCCCATTTGCTCTTGGGAGAGAGAGAGAGAGAGAGAGAGAGAGAGAGAGAGAGAGTGTTAAACGAATTTTTAGTTCAATTGTGCAGACCCCAATTTGGTCTGTGCTCTGTGTGTTTGTGTGTGAGAGAGAGAGAGAGAGAGAGAGAGAGAGAGAGAGTTAAACGAATTTTTAGTTCAGCTGTGCAGACCCCATTTGCTCTGAGAGAGAGAGAGAGAGAGAGAGAGAGAGAGAGTTACAAGGATCTTGAATGTCTCAAAGAATTTTTAGTCCATCGGCGGAGACTCCATTTGCTCTTGGAGAGAGAGAGAGAGAGAGAGAGAGAGAGAGAGGTATGAAAAGTGGCAAATGTTACAAGACATTTTTATAAGGGATATACAGCGTCTATTCATGCATAACAAATCTATATGAATGTGCTGTCTGGCCTATATGAAAAGTAGTGTTTTTCATAAAGGGGGGGGGGGGGGATATAGATGTCCTAACTGGAGGAAGGACATTTTGATAAAAAACTAGGAGAAGGGCACTCCAAAATCAAACCATTGTTCTCTAGTGTTGGGTAGAGCCACAGCCTCTGTACCATCGTCTTCCACTGTCTTGGAGTAGAGTTCTCTTGCTTGAGGGTACACTTGGACACACTATTCTATCTTATTTCTCTTCCGCTTATTTTGTTAAAGTTTTTAAAATATTTTATCTTAATTGTTAATTACATCTCTTATTTCCTTGTTACCTTTCCTCACCGGGCATCCTGCTTTTCCAGCTAGGGTTGTAGCTTAGCAAGTAATAATAATAATAACAATAATGATAATAATATTCTTAATGTGCTGTTCAATCTACTTTCTGCGAGTGAAAAGTGCTGCCTTGTCTTTATTTCATTATTTCTATTCTATAATATAATAAAGTTTAAAATCCATAGAAAACTATAACTTAACTTCTTTTAGTCCATTACTCTGTTTTATCTTCCTATGCCTAACATCTTTCCTTCTCGGTGAATCTATATCTTGCGTGACTAGATAAGTTCTAAATCATAGATACATACATGTTCATAAGTATTATCATTAAAACTACGTTTTTCAAAAACGGCCATGTAACACATGTATGTATACAGTATAATTTACCTATAGTTAGATGTTAACTTTTCTATAGAAAATCGCATTCAACATACCGTAGCGCCATACCAAGCATCTATACAGGTTAACATCGGCAAATCCACGTTAAAACATTATCCAGGAGTTACTTCTTATTATACACAAAATTATATCGTAATATGTGTATTTACATCAAGACAGTCTTTTGTTGACATGGCCTCTCGCTCGCAGATCTCAAGTTAATGAAAAGTCTATTTGTTCTAAAGCAGATCGTAACAAAGATGGTAGCAAGACGTATTCCAGAACAAATCATTGTTCTGTAGTCTTGGGTAGTACCATAGTCTCTGTACCATGGTCTTCCACTGTCTTGGGTTGGTTCTCTTGCTTGAGGGTACACTCGGGCACACTATTGTATCTTTTCTCTTCTCGTTTTCTTAATTTGTTTTTATAGTTTATATGAGATATTTATTTAGATGTTACTGTTCTTAAAATATTTAATTTTCCTTGTTTCCTTTCCTCACTGGGCTATTTTTTCCTGTTGAAGCCCTAGGACTTATAGCATTCTGCTTTTCCCACTAGGGCTGTAGCTTAGTAAATAATAATAATAATAATAATAATAATGATAATAATAATAATAATAATAATAATAATAATAATAATAATAATAATATAGCACAAGAATTCTAGTTGGCAACGGCTTACTGACATACCTTTGCCTATTGTAGCCAATGAACACTGACAAAGCTTTGTATTGTTTACCACCGTAATGTATGTAACCAAAACAAACATTACTTGAGGTGATCATATCCCCAGGTCTCTTCCAAAAATGTAAACAAACTCCTTTAAGCTACGCAATGCTGCATCTCGCCATATCTTCACGGAACCATCTGATATTTGTCCATATTTTATGTAATTTACGTTTAAACTACCAATTAATATGTTTAAGAATAGCTTCTTTTAGGTGAAATTAATAGCATAGCAGTATGTACCTTAATTATGGTGTAAGAAGGGTAGCCAAATACAGGTAGGTAAGGCAACAGGCCTTCGATATCTCTGATGTGCTCTCATGTTAAGGGCCTAATAACATTGTTTAAGGCATGCAAAGTTAAATATATATCATGCAGTAACTTACGTATGACTTGAATGGTAATATACAACTATAACACTTTTTTAGCCTTATGCATAGTCCAGGGTAGGACAAGTATGGTCGACGTAGATTGGTATTGACACTATGCACTGGAATACAATAATAAAACAGTCATATTTACCAAAATGGAATGTAATTATGGTGTGAAGTACATGGAAGAGCATCGGAAAATTCTGGCATCTAGTTATTATAAGGCCAATCCAGACTTATCTATGGCCAGTCTTAGCTTTATATTACCCTAAGTTGTTTTTCATTTTTATAGAAGTAACATATTAAAAAAACAAAGCTTTCTTACAGTTATTGACATATTCATGAGACACACTGATCACATGCTGTGTACAGTTTGAAATGGTCAATGTGAATGAATATTGCTTTAATAACCTCTTCATCAATATAGTTAGTACTTTTTTAAGATTAACAATCAGATACTTAACCCCTGTTCTTTGTATGATTAATTCATTATAGAGGATATTTGTTGAAGATAAATTTTCATAGACAGGTTGCTACTTTTAGAAATACTTTGATGTGAGTGACTGTAATTTGAAGGCTCACTAAGTTCAGCATTGTTATCATCTCATTAAAACTAACCTAACTCAGTTTAACTCAGTATAACTTGCACATAGGGCCCTAATAATTTACATTGCTGAACAATTTGCCCTTAGATCTCCATCAACCTGAAAAGCTGTAAACCTTGTGCATAATTGAATGGTTTAACAGTCTCTTGATTTATCTTAGATAATATGTCAACAGTGATGAAGTAAATCAAATATTTCTGGTAGGCAGGAGTAGTAAACATTGATGATTTTCTGAGGGTGGTAAACATAATGATATACAGTAAGTGTATATATACAAACTATATTTTATACTTGTTAGGCTTAAAGTAGTGTGATGTGGTACTACTTCTTATATGATTATCCAGAACTGAAAAATCTTGAGATATTATTCTTTGGTGTCTAATTATTCCTGCTTTTTTGTACTAAAATAAAGGCTAAACTGTAACAAAGCACATGATGTACCTCCAGGAAGGCTTGTACACCTATGAAAAGGCTGCTTGTAAATTACATTTTTTTATAGCACAGTAATTACAAAGTTTACTTTTCAAATACAGTAAACTCACTGACTAGTAAAGGTACAGACTGAGTGTTAATGAGAAGGTTATTATAATGGCTAATGCTATGCACAAAATATAATAAATTACCCTGTTTCTATTTATTCTGCAAAGGAATATCATCTATAAAAGTAATGCATTCAGATTTCTCTCAATATAAACTATGAATTATACAAAAATTAATGGACGATTTTGGTAACATGCTTGACCATAATTCCATAAAATAAAAAAATCTAATTAATTTTTATGGTAACATGCTTTACCATAATTACATAAACTAAAAATTTATGAGAAATGGTGAGATAAATTATCCATAAAGTAAGTCATTATTACTTACTGGTAACTTGTCTGTTGATAATTGTTAAAAGATTCTTTCTTTTTAAACTGTAGTTGTCACTAGTAATGTCTTCATGGATGGCTGACAGATTAAGAAATTTAATTACAGAACTGGATAAAGGAAATTGATGATAGTTATTCAGCATTTTTCAATATTTTCTATTAAGAAATAACCTTCATTTGAAAGCTTGTTTCTTCTAACAACTTTCAGATTCTAGTTTTAAAGATTGATGGTTTATAAGAATAATATGCTCTGAGATTACTAATCCTTGTAGTACTACACGAGATAAACATAGATTTAGCCCGTCACCTGACCTCCGTTTGTATGAGATAAATTGATGTATGTTTCCCATATTAGAGAGCATGTTGGTGGTTGAAATATACAGTACTGTATAGATAATTTAGTATTGCTCATGGTGATAAAAAGAAAAAGTACAGTAATCAATTTTGTCAAGAACCATTTTAAAAGATCAAATTACATTGCAGAGGTTTTTATTTATTACTTTAGAAAGCAGTTCTGTCTTTCATTTTTTTATTTTTGCCAATTTCATGGATTTAAAGTGTCATGTAGCATGTAACTACATAGTCATCTTACTAAGAATTGTTTGCATATATTTGTTGCCACATTAGGTAAAGTAATAACTTCATTTCTATTAAGTAGTAGGACCTACTCATATTGTAGTTATTTTAATACTTATCATTATGAATAAACCTTGGATTGTTCATGTTTTGGGTAACTGCTGGACTTATTAATATTTAATCTTTCCCCATTTGTTACCATATAATTTTAAACTAGACTGATGTAAATTGTAGTTGTCCATATGAAAGTAGTGTTAAGCGTTAAAAGATTTGTTGTAAAAATAGATCTCAGTACAAAGATTGAATAAATTTCTCATGTTGATATACTGTATTTATCTTACTGACCTTGCTCTTAGCCTTGAAATGGGTACAAAACGGATTTTGAGCGAAGCGAAAAATCTATTTTTGGGTGAGATAGCCATGGCATCCTGATGGAAGGTTCCTTTTTGGTAGCTTCCTTGGGTATAAAACTACTAAGATATTCCCAGAGAATTTAACCACAGGTTATCACAGAATTCTAACTTCTGGAGCGAGTATCCCAAAGGTTTCCCTTTAAGACATCGTATATCAACAGGGGACGCATGTCTGAACGCGCCACATAGCTATCTTCACCCCGAACAGAGTTAATGCTTCGGTGTGTAAGGGTTGAGAATAGCTGGGAGCCGCTCCACAGCCAATCTCACTCGTGGCTACTACTGATACTCGAGACGTAAACAAACGGGCGCCATTGCTCAAATGACGTCACGCCCGTCTTCATCCTGAAGCCAGTTGCTTGCCCATCACCATGATACAGTAGAACAGGGTGGGATCTAAAACTGGACGAAGTAGCAGGGAGGGTCCATCAGGACGCCATGGCTATCTCACCCAAAAATAGATTTTTCGCTTCGCTCAAAATCTGTTTTTTGGGCTCAAGCCATGGCGTCCTGATGGAAGAATACCAGAGAATCAATGTATCGTGGTAGATTTTCCCCTAATAGTAAGTGCCAAGGCATTGACAAAACAGCATAGTAATCTTTGATAAAGGACCATAGGGAAGAAGCATCCTGCCCCCCTTGGCAGTGAAGTTCCCATGGGCTATGCCGACGTCAAAGTGGTATTGAAGGGCTATTCATCCTGATAGAAGAACTTGAAGAACTTGGAGATGAAGCCGAATGTTTGGTATTTGTATAGGAACATTCTGAAAATTAGACCAGTGGTGGTTGGGCACTGTGTATTGAGAGTGATGGTTCATCTCCCGGGTATCAAAAGTAAGTATTCGTGTTGGAACCTTACATAATCAGAGTGAATATAAATTAAGAGTTAGCATCTTAATTTCTTCATAACCATAAGGAAAAGGGGGGATAATAAAACTATGACAGGCATGTATTTCATAGTAAGTAGGAGCTGATTGAGACGCACAGGTAATAAAATAGAAATTTTATTTCACAAATGCAGAAATTAAATAATTTACAGCAATAAGTAAAGTTCATTTACAGTAATTATAATGTACATAGTAATAAAGACTTGCTCTTGAATCTGAAAAGGAATTTCAAGTTTATTAATAGGCACTCGTTCTCGAGGAACGCAAGTCTTTGATTAAAAAACACATCATGCTCAGGGCATGCGGCACTTGTGTGACAACTATGACATTTCACCTGGGATAAGAACAGTTATAAAAGCACTAAGTGTTTTCGACATCACTATGAATCGCTCGAGGGTCAACATAGGCACCCGGAGAGTTAGAGTCCCAAGTAACTCACTGTTCTACGCAGAGTTAGGTGCAGGTTTCATAACACTACCTGCGGCTACCACAAAATGTTTGACTTCGTGCACTTGTTTCGCATAATGTTTAAAGAAAACTCGCGAGGACTTCCAACCCGTGAAGTTTTTAAGGCTTTCAAAGTCCATGCTCTGAAAGAAATTCAGAGATGATGCCACTTTTCTAGGATCATGACCAGCGGGTGTACTGTTCGGATCCGCTCTGCGAATGAAGTAGGTGATTTTCGCTCTTAATTGTTTCAGTGACAGGTCGCTGCCCGATGTTTCTCCTTTGAAGAGTTGGCCTCCACCAAAGTTTGAAGTTCTGCGAAGATAGACCTTGAGGCTCTCTACTGGACATAGAGAGGCATCCTCCTTCAGGGGGCATATTCTCCAAGGGCCCCATCTTTTGGTGGGTAATTCATTTTTGGCGAGAAACGTCGGATCAGGGGAGAGGGTAACTTCTCCTGTATCGGTAAACAGGATGTGTCCCTCTTCTCTTGATAATGCCACTATTTCACTGACTCGAGCTCCTGAAGCGAGAGCAAAGAGAAATATAACTTTCTGAGTCAGATCCTTGAGAGGGCATGAATCATTGTCCAAGTTGGAGGCGAAATGGAGTACCTTGTCTAGTGACCAGGAGATCGGTTTCGGTGGGGGTGCTGGGCGTAGGCGAGCACATGCTTTCGGTAGTTTGTTGAAGATGTCGCTGGACAGATCAATTTGGAAAGCATATAGAATTGGTCTAGTCAAGGCCGATTTGCAGGTTGATATCGTATTGGCTGCTAATCCCTGTCCATGAAGGTGAATAAAGAAGGACATGCAGAAATCAATCGTGATTTCTTTAGGATTTTTTGTCTTGACAAAGGAGACCCATTTCCTCCAGGATGATTCATATTGCCGTCTTGTGGATTCGGTCTTGTATTCCTCTAGGAAGTCCAGACTTTTCTTCGAGATCCCAAACCTCTTCTTTGCGGCTAGGGAGAGAAAATCATGAGATGAAGGTCCTTGATTTTCGATGATGAAGCGAAGACAGTCGACTTCTGTACTTGTTGAGAGAGAACTGGGCCCGGGAGAGGGATCAGCTTGGGCTGCAGCTCCAGGACCAGGGGGGTACCAGTTGCTCCGAGGCCACTTGGGAGCCACTAGGGCCGCTGTCCCTTTGAAGGTTCTCAGTTTGGAGAGGACTTTCAACAGAAGGTTGGTGGGGGGGAACAGGTAGATCTTGGACCATCTGTTCCAATCCAGTGACATGGCATCCACTGCTTCTGCTTTGGGGTCCTCGTACGGGGCCACATACCGAGGAAGTTGATTGTTGTCGCTCGTTGCAAAGAGATCTATCTGAAGTTCTGGGACTTGGTGAGAGATGAAGGAGAACGATCTTGCGTCTAGAGACCATTCCGACTCTATCGGGTTTGTCCGAGATAGAGCATCCGCTGTCACGTTGCGGAATCCTTGTAGGTGAACTGCAGACAGGTGCCACTTCTTCTTCTCTGCCAGACGGAAGATTGGGAGAAGCACCTGATTTATCTGGGGCGATCTTGAGCCTTGGCGATTGAGACAACGAACTACCACCGAGTTGTCTAGGGTTAGACGGATGTGGATCGAGGGCGGCGGGGATAACTTCTTCAGGGTTAGAAGGACCGCCATGGCCTCCAAGATGTTTATGTGGAACGTCTTGAACAGGGGAGACCAGGTGCCTTGAGCCTGTTTTTGGTGGGAGTGACCTCCCCAACCCTCCAGCGAAGCGTCCGTGTGGATGTTGAGTGATGGAGGAGGGTGTTGGAGAGGAATGGACCTTTTCAGGGCCTTTTCTTCTGACCACGGCTTTAGGAGAAGTCGCAGTCTGTTTGGAAGCCGTCTCTTGAGGTCTCTTCGAGCGATGGATGCCGAACGTCTCCAGACTCCCGCGGCATCCTTTAGCTGTGCGCGAAGCACTGGGTTTGTCACTGAGGCGAACTGTAGAGAGCCTAGAACTCGTTCCTGCTGGCGTCTTGAAATGCGTTTGGATTTCAGCAGTCGCTTGACAGACCCTGCTATTTCCTTCCTTTTCTTCTGGGGGATGGAAAGGCGGTGTGACTGAAGGTTCCAGTGGATTCCCAACCACTGGAACTTCTGAGCTGGAGAGAGGCGAGATTTTTTCTCGTTGATCTTGAATCCCAGGTGTTCTAGGTACTGGGTGACTTCGTTGTAAGATTTTGCACAATCTTCGGGCGATGGAGCCCAGACTAGCCAGTCGTCGAGGTAGGCCATCACCTGGACGTTTCGTAGGCGGAGTTGTTGTACTATGGCATCCGCCAGTTTTGTGAAGATCCGAGGGGCCACGTTGAGGCCGAAGGGCATGGCCCGGAAGGCGTAGCTTTTCCTTTGGAGTCGAAATCCTAGGTAGGAGGAAGCGTGATGGTTCATTGGAACGTGCCAGTAGGCATCCGCCAGGTCTATGGAGACCGTGTAGGAACCTCGAGGCAGAAGGGTCCTTATCTGTTGAAGAGTCAGCATCTTGAACTTGTCGTTCGCTATGAACTTGTTGAGGGGGGATAAGTCCAGAATGACTCTGAGTTTGTCTGAGTCTTTCTTGGGGACACAAAACAGTCTCCCTTGGAACCTGGTGGACTTTACCTTCCTTATCACCTTCTTGTTCAAGAGATCTAGGACATATTCTTCCAGAAGAGGGGTTGATTGTTGGAAGAATTGCTGGAAGATTGGGGGTGGTTGAGTCCAACTCCAGCCTAGACCCTTCTTGACGATGCTGTGTGCCCAGGGATCGAAGGTCCAACGATCCTGGAATTGGCGGAGTCTTCCTCCCACCGGAAGCACTTCATTGCTTCTGGTGTCCCGAGGGCTTGCTGCCTCGGCCGCTAGCTCCCTTTCCTCCTCTGCCTCTGGAGGAACGGCGAGAGGCGTCTTTGCTTGCACCTCTGTATGAGCCTCTACCTTTGGCACGAAAGGTAGTTGACTGTTGCTCGAAAGCAGGGGTGAAGACCGGTGACTGTGACAACACCGGTTGGGGGACCAATTGAAAGGTCTGTTGTGGTTGGGCAACCACTTGGGAGGTAGCGGGTCCCGGAAACTGACGTCTTTGTTGACGTTGCTGGGGTTTCTGTTTTTGGGATTTCCTCTTAGGTTGAGGTCCGTCGTCCTGAGAGGGTTTCCTTTTCCTGGACATGCCCCACTTGTGGAGAAGGTTCCTATTCTCCGTGGCGGCTCTGTCGGTGATTTCCTTCACAAGGTCAGAAGGAAAGAGGTGTTTACCCCAGATGTTGGAGGAAATCAGCCTCCGGGGTTCGTGTTTCACGGTGGCACCTGCAAACACGAATTCACGACAGGCTCTCCGAGCCTTTATGAAGTGGTACAAGTCCTTCATCACGGTCATCAAGTGGGATTTGGAGAGTACCATGTAGTGGTCTGGTACTCTGGTGTCACAGGCCATAACTTCGAGTTGGACTTGATGAGATAAGGATGCTGCGAGCCTCTCCTTCGTATCTTGTTCCCGACGAAGGAGGTGATCGTTGAGCTTAGGGAGGTCTTCATTAAACTGACGTCCGGCGACGTCAGGATCTAGCCTTCCCACGACGAAAGTATGCTGGACATCCTTCCAGTGTCGAGCGTCAGGGGGAGTAACTATGGAGAAGGGTCTGCACTCCTCCAGTGCAGGGCAGGCTTTCCCTTCATCCGCAGCTTTAAGGCACGCATTCAAGGCCTTTTCCAGGAATGGAAGAACCGCACTTTCAGGTGCGACATAAGTAGGGTGCTTCTTGCTCAGGGCCGGAAGCTTAGAGCAGGTAAAGCCTCTACTCTTGAATGCGGTGGCTAGCATAGCCTGGGCCTTTGCGAGATCGAACACTATCTCTTCCTTCGGTTCGGTCTCTTCCTTCGAGGCAGGTTCGGAACGCAGACGGACGTAACAGTCCGGGTAGGCCTCAAAGTTTGGGAAGAACTCCACGTCTTCCAGAGGGACCGTGCCGATCTTATCACTGACGAAGATCCTGCCGGTCGCGATAACCATATGCTCAGCATACCTCCACGGGTTGGCATGTGAGCAAGCGGGGAGATCCTTAACCGAAATCCTCTTCGGTTCTCTGGATCCCATCATGGACCTGATGAACTCCTGATTCTCCTTCAACCTGTCGTCCATGACGGCTCTAATCAGTCGGATCATTTCTTGAGTGGAAGAAGAGGGATCCGGGGTCGAGGAGGTAGACGGAATAGACATTTCCGACGGTGTAGGAGTAGGAGCGGGGATGGAAGGAGGAGCGACCTCTTGCTCCGACTCGGCGTATTCCACCTTGTCTTCTTCATCTTCGGCTCCTTGAGCCATAAGCGTTTTCTCCGTGTCTTCCGAGACATCCGATATCTGTTCGTCATCTTCGGAATCCAAGCGGCACTCGTGCATGGACTGAGCCATGACAACATCAGGTTCCACTGTAATTTGGACAGTGGGAATCACGTCTTTGGGTATCACTGAATCAGGGGAGGCCTTAGGGAACAGAAGTGACCTCAATTCTTCGGTGGCCAGGTAAGGTCCGGTGGCATTTTTCTGGAAGCCACGCACCCACTTGCGTAGCTTTTCACAAGAAATGTCTCTGACCTCCGCTGAGGGAGGGTTATGGAAGGCTTCAACTAGGTGAGCCTGACAGACCGTACAGTTCAGTGGATTCCAAAACTTCAGATCCCCTTTCTTGTCGGCACAAGGGGCGTGAGTCCTGCAAGCCGTATGCCCGTAAAACTGCGGGCGTTTCACAGCGCAGAAGGCGAAGTCACACTTCATCTGCTCCTCCTGTGGAAGAAAGAGAAAATGAGTATGGGGGAGTCATAAGAATGGCTCTTAAACTAAGTTAATATTAATTATTAATTTTAACTTAATGAAGGGTGTGATGCATAGAGATTGAAATAGTAAAGGAGAACATACTCCATGCATCTCGCCCGGCTGGTTACCGTAAGCTTTGTCCTTGGATAATCCGAGCGACCGAAGGCACCGGATAGAGTTCCTTAGAGTTCCATAGGGCAATGGAATTCCGTGGAAAAAACCCAAGGGTAAGATTGGGACCGAGATCATTCGGTCCCAAGCTAGGGGCTAGAAGGCCTCCTTTTAAGGTAACTGCTTCCGGCAACCAGCCGTGCTAAGATGCACGCAGCATGCTGGAATTTAGAAGAATGCAAAGAGACAGCATGATCACTAACAGAACAGTACCAAGGTATTGATCTTAATAGTGGAAACAGCCTATCTGTTTGCGGTATAGGGCTATCAGTGTCATATGATAGCTAGAAGAAGGGGGTGCAAGTATTCTTGACGCCTCCGGGGGTTTCCGGCAAGCCGCCGGAATGCCGGAGTTCGCTCCAGCAGAGTTTCTGGCATTAAGACAGACAATGTTTAAAGTCAAATATATACCAGGGTGGCGGCCGCCGGTACAACGGCGGCACGCCGGCAGGGGAGCGGCGGCTCCGGCAGTCGGAGGATGCCGGTTTGGTGACTGGGATAAGGATGGTTAAAGCGGAACCGGATTGCCGGCAGTAGATGCCGGCACTCCGGCGGCCGACCGGCGAGCGGACGACAAGCTAGGAGGAAGGAGAGCCACCGGTAGGAGCCGGCGGCAGTCGGCAGTCCCCCGGCACACAGGGGGCTGGCGGCAAGGGTAGGGAGAGTCACCAAGGTAGGAGGCAGGTATTGCCGACAGAAGAGGCGGCAAGAGACCAGCACCCGGATAGTGAGAGAGACAGGGGGGGGGGGGGAAGGGATGCAGGAAGTTCAGTCATGGACTCCGGACATCCCCCCCCCCTGAGAGGGTGTACCCATGATAGAGGCAGGCTCTATCATCCAAGAGCAGGGGTCACTGAGGACCGGGAGCTAGGTAGCCCAAGGGAGGGCTAGGGGACACCCAAAAGGGGGGAGAACCCCATATGCAGAACAAATCTAGAAACTAACCCCATAGGACACTATGAAGGTATATGTACCAGAGCGGACTGCACATGGAAGCTCGGGTAGCCCTACTACTCCACCCTAAGGAGGAGTTCTAGGACAGGGGACAGATGGGTATAGACTAACCTAAGCATAGGCTAGGCTATACAAGAGATAGGTGGGGAAGGGAGAAGAGAGAAGTCTTCCAAGGAAGGGTTTCTGTACCAGAGCGGCCACTAGGGAAAGGGAGGACACTCCCTAACCTAAGATAAGGCAGATCGGCTAAAACGGTGCATGAGTACAGTTTCAGCAGGGAACAGAGAAACCTTCCCAACCCAACCTAGAGCAGGGCTAAAAGTCCTGAACTAGGAAAGGAAGAAGACATATCGCTATCGCAGGAAGGTCATAGACAATCCTAGCCATAGAGGTAGGGCTAGCCTAACCTCACTCTCGGACGCAACCCTAAGGGGGGGTCATTCCCTTAGGGAGGACTGAGAGGCGATAAATACTCTATTAGACATTTGATCCCTTTACTCAGAAAAGGAATCAAGGCTAATTAGAGGGAATGCCAAGGCAGGGGATGAAGGAAGCATATAGGGGTCCTACAAGTAGGTTAGGTTAGAAAGAGTCACTAACTAACCTATCCCCTATATGGTCCCTGAAGGCGAAAAACATTTGCATCACGGTCAAAAGTATTGTAAAATAATGCCACTATCTTCATAACTTAGCCTAGGATCACTAATAAATCATGCATGAACACTTATATGCAGGCTCTCTGGCCTGGGGGCTATAGTAGCCGACTGGTATGAGGTCAATCGATGACCGATAAAAAGCGTCGAAACACGATATAAAAGTTCCTAGCTATGAAGACTAAATAAACTAATGTATTCGATTAGTAAATAAGGCCGGAAGCGTTGTTGTGGCTAACTAAATAAGGCATGCATAACAACAACGACGCCATAAAATGGCGGGTCCGGTAGAGGCACAGCTCTGCCACAAAACAGCAATTATCTCGGAAAGTAATATTTACTTTACGGTCAGAGCTTAACTAAACAATACTGGAACCTTGTACTCAACTTTCCAGAAGAAGGCGAGGCCGAAGGTAGCGACATAACGTAGATGCAAATCGATAAATGAAGCACAGGGAAAATCCGTCTAAGTAGGGCAGCTACTAAACAAAGGATGAAGACGGGCGTGACGTCATTTGAGCAATGGCGCCCGTTTGTTTACGTCTCGAGTATCAGTAGTAGCCACGAGTGAGATTGGCTGTGGAGCGGCTCCCAGCTATTCTCAACCCTTACACACCGAAGCATTAACTCTGTTCGGGGTGAAGATAGCTATGTGGCGCGTTCAGACATGCGTCCCCTGTTGATATACGATGTCTTAAAGGGAAACCTTTGGGATACTCGCTCCAGAAGTTAGAATTCTGTGATAACCTGTGGTTAAATTCTCTGGGAATATCTTAGTAGTTTTATACCCAAGGTAGCTACCAAAAAGGAACCTTCCATCAGGACGCCATGGCTTGAGCCCAAAAAACAGTACTATACTGTACTTAAGAGACCTGCATCATGCCAGTCTTGCTAGAAAATTTTTTTTTTTTTTTGACTAGTTGTGCCCAGCTAATGAAACTTTGTTGGTTTCACCTTAGTTATATACAGTAGTATCTTCATACAAAGAAGAAGCCATAACTTTAATTTAATTACTTATCACTGAGTTTCTGTCATCACAACAAATGAAAATATATCATCTTTCATTGTCTGATGCATTACTGTCTTAGGAAGAGGTTAAACTACATCATGCTTCTGCCATCTTGTAATACTGTAGTTGCTTTTGATGGAATCTGGTTTGAAATCCAATCTAATTATATAGTGTGCTCAAGATGGTTATATATCTATACCACATAAGGTCATAATATACCACATTGCACCATTTACGCTCAGCTTATAATGATCCCTGTATTCATGTTGCAAACATAAAAATCAACTTGATGAAAAATTGGATGTGAAAATAGGCCTTTGATTCCTCAGAAACATGACAAATTTAAAGTAATTTGTATTTTTCCTAACGATACAAACTTTGAGCTCTTTATTAGGGAATACTGTATACTTTCGGCAAACCTTGAAGACTAGCCATAAGACTTTTAGTGAGGTGTAACTACCCCACTGTTAGTTAGCGGGGGTAGGGGGGGGGGGTAATATCAGGTACCCCGCTCACACATACACCGGTGTTGTCTCGTCACTTTTGATTGCAGGGAGGATTTACAGGGGGATAGGTGGTGGCGGGCCAAATTTGTATAAAGAGCTCAAGGTTTATATCCTTTGGAAAAATACAAATTACTTTAAATTTGTCATTAGTTCTGACAGTAGATACAAAACCTTTTGCTCTTTATTAGGGAAGACTCACCCCGTAGGTGGGTAGAAGTCCTAACCAACTGGCTGGTTTTGAACCGGGGATTTTTCCTATACGTGCTCTGCAAGTATCAGAGTAAAAACCCTGACACCTCGCTAGACTCCATATGCAAAAAGTACGCTTTAGTGACCTGTGCAATCTGTGCTATTATGTGATACTAATAGCGTGACTCATCTAGGTAAGAATTCTCAGAAACATAGGAATCTTTAAACCAACCCTAGACGTTACCTAATCCCACCCCACTAGGGAGTATGGGGGTGCAACAAGTATTATATCTATACCAGGTTACACAAGGGAAATGGTTTTACCTGCAGACTGAGGAGGCCAGCTTGCAGAGGACCGTAAGTGCCTTTCCCCAAGAGAGGAGAAGATGAAAGAAAGAAAGAGCCAGTCATTCTTAAACATTCATCTCAGACTTAATACTGGGTAACCACTGCCCTCCACCATCTGCTACTTGTCCATCAAGGAGCCTGAAGTGTTTAAATCACTTGTGCAGCCACCACACGGCCAATGGAGAACGTCACCAAGTTCATAATGATCACGTCTTGCAGGTAGTGGGCGATGAAGGTTGTCTGACACTTCTTGTAGGACTTGTGTCACAGAGTAGTTTTTCTTGAATGCTAGGGACATACCTATGTCCCTAGCCCCTAATGTCATGAGCTCTAGATCGTCTATCTGAGAAGAAGGATCAGATATAATGTTCGGTCTATGACCATCTTAGTATCTCCAATGCTAAAAGCTAAAGGGTCTCCAAAAAGGTACCGCCTTGTTTGTTGTAAGTAAGCCACTACCGCGGTGCTGTCGCTCAGCAACACTACTGAGTGACCTGCCAGGAACTGATGGAACTGCTGAAGGGCTGGGAATGCTGCCCTTATCTCTAGGAGATTTATGTGCTGGTACCTTTCGGACTCTGATCAGAGCCTGAAGGCTGTGTGGTGCAGCATGTGGGCGCCCCCCCCCCCCTCTTTTGATGCACCTAAAAAGAGCATCAATTCCAGGGAAGGGATGATAAGGTCGATCACTCAGCGGAGATTGCTGTCTGTCACCCATCATCTCAGGTCCGTCTGCTGCTCTGGCCCCATAGGGACCCATATTATCTGGAGAGTCTTTGTACTGAACCCACCTCGATTTTCGCTACCAGTGAAGTGATCGGATTCGTAGGAGGCCATTGTGGACTAGACGAACCGGGGACGTTAGGTGGCCTATGAGATATAACCAATGCTGGCTGGGAGTGCGTCTCGGTGAAAAAAGGGACCTGTTACCTTCTTCAGCCACTGGATTCTGTCATCTGATGGGAAGAATTTCTGCAGGGTGGTGTCGTTGATCATGCCTAGGTATACCAGTGTCTGTGATGGGACCAAGGATGACTTCTCGAGATTTCCCACAATCCTCAGATTGCGGTAAAATTAAAAAAGTCTGTCTCGGTGTTGTAGAATGGTAGCCATTGACTTTGCTACTATCAGCCAGTCGTCCTGGTATCTTAGGAGATGGATGCCGATCCAGTGAGGCCAGGTTGACAATACGGTATAGACTCTCGTGAAAACCTGAGATGCTGTTGAAAGACCAAAGGACAGCACCTTGAACTGTTATTGCCTATTGTCGTAGATGATCCTTAGATACTTCCTTCATGAGGGATGTACTGGGATCTGGAAGTATGCATCCCTGAGGTCCAGTGTGCACATGAAGTCTAGTGGTCTTACTGCTTGTCTGACTGTGCCTGCCATCTCCATGCTGAATAGAGTTTCTAGAACAAACATGTTCAGGGCTGAGAGGTTGATTATGGGTCTCCAGCCTCCAGAGATCTTTTTCACAAGTAAGAGTCGACTGAAGAAGGCAGGGGAGCTGCAAGGACCTGGAGAATGCCCTTCTCCAACATGGTCTAGAATTTGGATCCCTTCGTGCAGGAGGTCGATGGAACTGGACTGAGTCAACAGAGGGAAAGATTGCATGAATGGCACGTGATACAGTGAATAAATCACGGAGATTGTCCAGGGTTTGGCCCCGTGCTGCAGCCACCTCCGCTACTGGGATTTCAGGCATCCCCCACTGTTGGACAATTGGGAGGATTGCCCTCCCTAGCGAGAGCAGCTTCGATTGCCACCTCTACCCCCTTTGCCTCCTCGGTTGGATTTGCTGCCCTTTTGTTCCCGGGCCGGAATGGGCTTCTTCGATGAACTCTTGGAAGAGCCTGTGTTCTTGTTGATGGTTTGTGGTCTGGATGATTGCTGCTTTCTCAGAGGAGGAGCTGCTCTATAGGATCTGGATATCATGGCCCTCTGAAGGAGAGAGTCCTAGTTAGACTTTCTCCAATGATCAGCCACCCTTTCGACGTCATCCACACTGAAGAGGGAGGGTCCCTCCAACATCGAATTCTGTAGTTTGGTCACCTTCACCAACAGAGCCTGTGGGATGATTTGATCATTACAAATACCATTATCATTAATTGCTGTGACATAAAACAGGGTCACCTTGTCATTTGATATAGCTCTCAGGTGTATGGGGGTGTCAGGAGGTGTATCACCTCTAAAGAGTGTAATCACATCCCTATAAGATGGCCCATTCAAGTACATTTTCCACCACTGCCACCTAAATTCTCTCTTTTTGGCTCAAAGCATCATAGCCTGGCACACCATCTCAACTGATGGGATTACCCAAGTGAGTGGTCTTCTCCCTTGAGCCAAAGGAGACTTTTTAGACCTAGAAGATGAAGTCTGCACTCTGGATAGGCATTGAGGCAAGAGCTAGAATACTTACCACTGTGACTCTTCGGCAGTCCCTTACAGTAGAGAAGCCTGATAGTCATCTAGGTTCCCCTGGCTAATCTTACATTGGACGGTCTACCAATTTTATGAGATTAGGCTCTTGTCAAAGCTTCCAACTTACTATAACATACAATAGAGTGTTGTGGTGACTTATTGGAAATGTCCCTGCCTGGCAATCTGCCGAACTGGGGTTTGAATCCTGCTCAAGCTCGATAGTTTCTATAGTGTCTGTAACATCAATATTCTTGTGAGCTAAGGATAGGGGGTTTGGGGAAGCTTACAGGTCTACCTGCTGAGTCATTAGCAGCCATTGCCGGGGGATCACTGGTCCTAGCTTGAATGGAACGGGGTCTTGGGCACTGATCATATGTATATATGGTTAGTCTTTAGGGCATTGTCTTGCTAGGCAGGACTTTGTCACTGACCCCTGCCTCTGCCATTCATGAGTAGCCTTTAAAAAAAGACAGGTTGTCACAGGGGAGACGTGACCACAGTGGCAGATACTGTTAGGTGTTGAATGGCCTTCTCAGACCTAGCACTGAGCCATGTATCTCAAAATTTCAAATCTCATTATTAAGTGGCAGAGAACTAATTCTTTCAGATGTTTTAGCCATAATTAAGTAAAATAGAATAAATGTCTTCATAAATAATTACAAAACAGACTTTCAAACTTACAAGCTGGTTACAGAAGACACGCTAGCATAAGGCCTGCTTCATCTCATCCCAGCAAAAAGAGAAATACAGTATTACTCGGACCTGTAATAATAGGAATAAGAACTTGCCGTTATAAATTCCTTATGAAAAAAAAAAAAAACACGAGCAAAGAATTCCAACAATGCGAGTAATTTCAAAAGTTTTTTCATCACAAGTTGTGTTAACTGAAAAAACCTGGATTAGTTTTGGATAAATGTCAATGTTATTTTTTTTTTTTTACTTTTTAATTTCTCCTTTTCCTTCGACTGAAGTTTTGAAAAGTTTATAACACGATTCCTTTGAAGAACAAGAAAACGCCCTTGAGGGTATAAGCTACTTGGACCTCTCTCTCTCTCTCTCTCTCTCTCTCTCTCTCTCTCTCTCTCTCTCTCTCTCTCTTGTCAATGATTAGTGTCCAATTTGAAATTGATTCTTTAACAGTTGACTAGAGAACTCTCTCTCTCTCTCTCTCTCTCTCTCTCTCTCTCTCTCTCTCACACAATTCCTTTGAAGAACAAGAGAATGTCCTGGATAGCGTAGGCTACTTGGACCCCCCCTTTCTCTCTCTCTCTCTCTCTCTCTCTCTCTCTCTCTCTCTCTCTCTCTCTCTCTCTCTCTCATAAATACCTAGCCTTCTATTTCTCATCCTATCAGGTACCTCTTTAATTTCAGTACATTTTTCTTACATGGTAAACCATACTTTCCACACCACTCGATGCTCCGTATCACAAAGACAGTAAATGAAATATAATAAAACAGGATATGGACATAAAAGGGATAAATAAACATTGATAAAGAAACACACAGAGAACTTTCTACCCTTGTTCGCAGAGAAAAGTTTTTTTGTGTTTTTTTTTGCGATTGAATAAATGTCTGTTACAAAAGAGGCACCCGACACTAACATTCAATTTCCCTGCCATTTCCCCGGGGTGAAATTGTCAGTATTTTGGGAGCTATCGTCTCCTGGAGGAAATATTTTCCGAAGACTTCTCGTGAAAAATGGACGCTCGGTTATACACTTTTCGTCTTGCTTGGGTAAAGTGGTGTTGAGGGCAGACTTTGCTTTTTATTTTTATCTCCATTTCATTCTTTGTATGCTATTCTTTTTATGCTCTTTCATTCACATACTAGAAATCAGAAAGACTGGAGATATTAACGCTCTAAAGAGGAAATAAGTTTTAATTCTCTTACTAAACATTGGTTGCTGACACTGAAATGTGAAAAAATCGATAAACTAAAACCAAAAATAATGTTATGCAATGTGTACAATGATGAAGATGGTGTAGTAAATGCTTTGATTCAAAGAAATCGTTGCCTGGACCAAATTCAAAATATAGAAGAGAAGATAAGTGTAGTCCTGAAGAAAAATGCTTCAGGTGGGACCACCCAAAATGCTCTGAAATGTGATCCTGAAGTTCGGATCACATAATGGGGACAACGTTTCGTTACGATGAGGGTACTTGTAACATACGTGATAGGCTGTGTTGCCAGATGGGTTAGTCTAAAAATCCTCAGAATACATGATAAAAAATCCCCAAAATTCATGATAAAAAAACCCCAAAACTACCCAAAAATCTCCATTTCCACAAATGTATTTTCTTCTGATCATGTAGGCTTTACTAATATAGAAATTACTAACTATACTTCATGTAACAGCAAGTAAACTAATTGCAACAATATAAAGGTTTAATCATCTTTGACTTTTCTTCATAGAAATTTGTACAGAATATCCCCACGAGACACCCAAAATCCCCAAATCTAGGGATAAATCCCCATATCTGGCAACACTGCAATCTTTTTCAAGATGCCTGGCTCTGACAGTGGAAGCAGGTGATCACGTGGTACCTATCACTACCACGTGATCACCTGCTACCACTGTCAGAGGTAAGGGCGTCTTGAAAAAGATTGCAAGGCGAACAATGATGAAAAAGTCTGCAGGGAAATTTTCAGGAAAACATTCCACCAAGGAGTGTCATTTACAAGTGTCAAAGTGTATTAACTGCACAACATTAAACGAACCAAGTGACCACATAGTAAATTCTAGAGAATGCAAAGCTTATGACTTGGAATTGAAAAGACTTACAGGAAATACTGATCATGGTTACTAAGAAATGTCATAAACTGTAGCTATGTCAATATACAATCTGTAGGTAATAAGACTTCAAATTCGAGAATTTATAAACGAGAAATATTTGGACATACTAGCATTATCTGAAACATGGTTGAATAAATTGGACAAGGCAAAGATCACTTAAATGACAACCCCCCCCTCCCCCCACACACCTTCTTTCACATACCGAGAGAGGGTAAGGCTGGTGGGGGTGTCGGACTAATTATTCATAAGGCCGGGAGCACACTAGCGACTCTGTGGCGCCACAAAGCCACAGCATCGTGTGGCGGGGATGTGGTCTCCCATAGGTTTCCATTGTTTTCAAAGCCACGCCATGCCTGTGGTGGGGATGAGCGACAGAGAGCCACAGTCGCTAGTTTGCGCGGCAAAACTTGAAAACAATGGAAACCTATGGGAGACCACATCCCCGCCTCACGATGCTGTGGCTTTGTCGCGCCACAGAGCCGCTAGTGTGCTCCAGGCCTAAAAGTTATTCCGTGAGTCGTATAACAGTGACGAAATAACAGTAAATGAACAATACGTGATATGAAACGTTAAGTGGAGGTCCTGTAGAGAGTGGGGTTCCCCTGCTGTATGGGACCGGAAAAGCAGCCGTCAAAGTAAAGAAAAACTGAAGATATTAAGGCTTTAAAAAAGAGGAAACTAAAGACTCGTTTTTCAAAGTGCTTCGATAAAGTGGATTTGACAATAAACGAGCAATATGTGTTGTTAAAAGCTCAATATCTTGGAATGTATATGATAAAATTGATTACTAAAGGTCCTGTACAGAGTTGGATTCCCCTGCAGTATAGGAACAGATATCTAGACCGTGCCCTACTCTATAGGACCAGGAAAGCAGTCCTTTAAAGTAAAGTAAATTATCGTTGTTTCCTTAGTGCAGTGACCACTGCTGTTGTAACACTACATTGTCAATAAACAATAATTTTTTTTTTCGTTTTGATCTCTTTACACATTTCATATCTTCTACACGATTGTTTTTGTAACGCTCTCTCTCTCTCTCTCTCTCTCTCTCTCTCTCTCTCTCTCTTTACCCTCTTGTTCCCATTGTCTCTTTTTATTTTATATTTATCCTCTTATACATACCGTTATTCTCGTTCATCCACTCCATAATATATATATATATATATATATATATATATATATATATATATATATATATATATATATATAATATATATATATATATATATATATATACATATCTATGTATATATATATATATACATATATATATATATATATATATATATATATATATATATATATATATATATATACAGTATCTATGTATGTATATGTACACACATATACACTAAATATACATAGAAATGAGGTGTGCGTGTTTATATACACTATACATGTGTGTTAAAGTCTCGAGAAATGAAGCGTGCATGTTTACGTATATTTCCCACAAATAACTAAAGCAAGGTGCCATCACTCATTCCTATTCTTTTCAACAACACAAAGTCTCCTTCAAGATGAGTTATTATAAAATACTGCAAGCTTGTGTGTGTGTGTGTGTGTTTGTGTGTCTTTCTCTGGCTTCGCAACGGATAATAAATCACACTTATTACCCCAATTTGGGCAACTGACTTGTCTGAGCCAGAGAAGGGTAAACAAATTGCTTCGCGAACAGATACAAGTTAAATTGATATCTGTTATCTGGTGATTTAAGGTCTAGCATTTCTCATTTGGCCACATAACAAGTAGCGAATCTCATAAAAAGGATTATTTTTTAATGTAATACAATAAATAACCAATATCGTTTGATAATTCATTTAGTAAACGGTAGAGGTTTCTTATTACTGCCCGAGGAAAGACCCAGTGGGTTGGGTTATAGTTGAAATTGTATCCAAAAGCAGAGGAGAACCTAGTTAATAGTTGTGGACTCCTTGGGAGGATGAAATGTTCCATTAGATAAATGAAGCTCTTCATATGTGTGTGTGTATATATATATATATATATATATATATATATATATATATATATATATATATATATATATATATATACACGCACACACACACACACACACACACACACATATATATATATATATATATATATATATATATATATATATATATATATATATATATATATATATATAAATCAACACCAACAACAAATGAAGCTGTTTCTAGTCCACTACAGGACAAAGCTGTACTAGTCAGTACCACCCATACTAGGTTGGTTTGCTATAAGCGATTAGACTAAAGTTTCCCATCATCACCAGTCAGGAGTGGCCAACTAAAATGCCAAACAATACACATGAATAAGATTATATATATATATATATATATATATATATATATATATATATATATATATATATATATATATATATATATATATATATATATATACATTCTGAAAAATATATAAAATTACGTAAATAAACGATAAGTTCAGATAACTATTTAGACTATTATTATTATTATTATCATTATTATTATTATTAGCCAAGCTACAACCCTAGTTGGAAAAGCAACATGCTATAAGCCCAAAGGCTCCAACAGGGAAAAATAGCCCAGTGAGGAAAGTAAACAAGGAAATAAATAAATGACGAGAAAAAATTAACTAGCGTACATCTAACTTTGAAATACCAACTGGGCTAACCAATTTTTCAATATCCATCAAATCTCATTTCCATAAAATTTTTGTCTGTCTCTCTACGCTAGAAACCACGACTGGATTTCACGTTAAATTCTTTCTAAATACTAAATTCCTCACCCACTCGCCTTCTGTTCAATTCCTCAGTAGTTTTCGTCTGCCTTTTTTGAAGATTGTTCCCACTTTGAGGAATTTCCTTTTGCGGAATTTTGGAGGAGGAGAGATCGGGCTTATTGTGGAGTTTTTCCGACAAGCAGCCCCATTACATAACACTCGTTACAGTCTCTGTAATTCCTTATGTTTGCTGTGTTGGTAGGTTCTCTCTCTCTCTCTCTCTCTCTCTCTCTCTCTCTCTCTCTCTCTCTCTCTCTCTCTCTCTCTCTCTCTCTCTCATACACACACACAATATATATATATATATATATATATATAGAGCAAAATACACAGGAAACAGGAAAGTAAAAAACTAAGTACCAAACGCTTTCGTGTATTACGTACACTTCTTCAGGGTACAAAGTGTACGTAATATTTGTCACGTGCAGTTATATATATATATATATATATATATATATATATATATATATATATATATATATATATATGTACATATCCCTTTAAATATAAGTTGAATGCATTTGTGTATGGATAACTACATTTTGATTGAACTAGATGTACATCAACATTCTTTATAGCTTAATTATTCATATCTCCATACTATAATTAATGCATAAATGCATAAACATAATACATTTCTGATATACACACACGAGATGAAGGCATTTAGATATTTTTCCACGATAACACAAAAATTAATATTCCACCATAAGACAAAAATTAATATTCCACCATAAGACAAAAATTAATAATTTAGTTACCTAATTAACCGTTTGTTTGAAGGCTGTTTTCCGGTCCCATACAGCAGGGGAACCCTACTCTCTACAGGACCTCCACTGTCGTTTATTATTATTATTATTATTATTATTATTAATATTATTATTATTATTATTACTTGCCAAGCTACAACCCTAGTTGGAAAAGCAAGATGCTATAAGCCCAAGGGCTCCAATAGGGAAAAATAGCCCGGTGAGGAAAGGAAATAAGGATATAAATAAATGATGAGAATAAATTAACAATGTATCATTCTAAAAACAGTAAGTGTCAAAACAGATATGTCCTATATAAACTATTAACAACGTCAAAAACAGATATGTCATATATAAACTATTAACAATGTCAAAAACTGATATATTATATATAAACAATAAAAAGACTCATGTCAGCCTGGTCAACAAAAAAGCATTTGCTCCACCTTTGAACTTTTGAATTTCTACTGATTCAACTACCCGATTAGGAAGATCATTCCGCAACTTGGTAACAGCTGGAATAAAACTTCTAGAATACTGTGTAGTATTGAGCCTCAGGATGGAGAAGGCCTGGCTATTA
>NC_090742.1:59697108-59709608 GCF_036898095.1 Palaemon carinicauda | reverse complement strand
TAAAAAAAAAAAACTAGAATATCAAAAAATGAAACAGCCTGTTAAGCCCTTTGTAAGAAACCATGATGAGAATAATTGTTCAGTCTCATGTAATAGTGGAGACCTCTCTCTCTCTCTCTCTCTCTCTCTCTCTCTCTCTCTCTAAAATGCACCTCAGACCATCCAAGACTGGAAGATGCAAAATTTAATTTATCTGATGTTCGACTCTTGTTTTAAATTCGTTATTTGCCTCTTTCGTTTGAGAGTGACTATTCTTGCTACATTAAGGGTCGGTTGCCTAATGCTCACTCTCCAAAGGCATCCTCTTCCACTGAACCTCTTCTCTCCATATCATCCTTCATCTTATCTCGCCATCTAATTCTTATTCTTTCCAACTGTTATCGCTACATTAAGGGGTCGGTTGCCTGATTGCTCACTCTCTAATGCCTTCTATCAACGCATCCTCTTCCACCAAATATCTTCTCTCCATATCATCCTTCATGTTATTATTATTATTATTATTATTATTATTATTATTATTATTATTATTATTATGAGAGAGAGAGAGAGAGAGAGAGAGAGAGAGAGAGAGAGAGAGATTTTATCTCCTGCAAAAAAATCATAAAAATTTTTGACAGAGAAAGAGAGCTTTACCTTATTGCCTAATTCTATGTTTGGGTTCCCCAGGTCCCTCAGTGTGAGGCACCTCGTATATCCACCAGAGAGTTGCTAATGCATCTTCCGGTGTATTTTGCTTCTTCCAGTCTTGGATGGTCTGGGATGCATCTTAGGTAGAGAGAGAGAGAGAGAGAGAGAGAGAGAGAGAGAGAGAGAGGCCCCCATTATTACATGAGACTGAACAATTATCCTCATCATAGTTTCTTACAAAGGGCTTAACAGGCTGTTTCATATTTTAATATTCCAGTTTTGTTTTTTGTTTTTTTAGAATTTATAACATTCTATATAAATAGAATAAAAATAAAACTATTTTTAATAAACAAAGACGTGTTTGTGAGGACACAATCGAAATTCTCAAAATGGTCAGTCCATTAAACTTATATTGAAAAAAAAAAGTTAAATCCCTAATTTTTGCTAATGTCTGACATTTAAAGTCTATAATAAATACCTTGAAATTCTATAATTTCTATCAATATTCTGTCAAATACATAAGGATATTTGAGCTTGAATATTCTGGCTTTCCCAAACGGATAAAGGAAGGAACATTATCATATATTATATTTATTATTATATATTCACACTAGGGAAATCATTGGGAATTTCACGGGGGGGGGGGGGATTATTTTACCAGGATATCACAGTATTGCATTAAAGGTACAGTAACTTATTTAAGAATTATTCGTTCATTTAAAAATTCTTAAGAGAAGAAATATGTCACTGGTTCATATACATTATTATTATTATTATTATTATTATTATTATTATTATTAGCCAAGGGCTCCAATAGTGAAAAATAGCTCAGTGAGGAAGTGGAATAAGGAAATAAATAAATGATGAGAATAAATTAACAATAAATCATTCTAAAAAAAGTAACAACGTCATAAACAGATATGTTCTATATAAACTATGAACAACGTCAAAATCAGATATGTCATGTATAAACTATAAATACACACACACACACACACACACACACACACATATATATATATATATATATATAAACAGCAACAACAACAACAAATGCAGCCGTTTCTAGTCCGCTGCAGGACAAAAGCCTCAGACATATCCTTACTCATGTCTGGGGTTTGGCCTTTTTAATCACCACGCTGGCCACTGTAGATTGGTGATGGTGGGATACTTTAGTCTGATGGCTCATAGCAAACCAACCTAGTATGGGTGACCCAGACTAGTACAGCTTTGCTGATCATGACTAGTTTTAGAAAGTATCTAGAATTGCGCATGGTGATATATATCATCATCATCATCTCCTCCTACGCCTATTGACGCAAAGGGCCCCACTTAGATTTCACCAGTCCTCTCTATCTTGAGCTTTTAAATCAATACTTCCACATTCGCCATGTCCTACTTCACGCTTCATAGTCTTCAGCCATGTAGGTCTGGGTCTACCAACTCTTCTAGTGCCTTGAGGAGCCAAGTTGAAAGTCTGTATATATATATATATATATATATACTCTCTCTCTCTCTCTCTCTCTCTCTCTCTCTCTCTATATATATATATATATATACACACTAAATGATAATAAATCCGAAAGTACACAAGTGATGAAAAATATTGTCAGTATATAACCATCATATACATTATTAATGTGCGTATTCTATTATAAACTAAAACAATACACGTATTACAAAATCCAGCTTGATACTGACTTCACGTTCAATACGCGTATCATACAGACCCTTTTAACAGATTAACGGCTTCTAACACTAACCCTGTATTGTACAAGTTGAGAACGCGACACGTGCTCTAACGTTGTAATTCAGTTTCAATACAGGTATCATACGGAGAGAGAGACAGTTCTCGGGAGCGCAGAGATTATCCGAGTCTGATCTAAATCTTGTTCTGTACAGGAATCAGATTTGATTTGGCTTTGCTTTTATGCAATCAGGGATTCTGCCAATATCAACTATCCTCTTACTGAGTTCGCAGTTGTCCACTGTAGAGATTTTTCAATGATTATTATTATTATTATTATTATTATTATTATTATTATTATTATTATTATTACGATTCTTTTTAGCAAAAATATCAATTCTATTTATCAAAAAGTATAGATTCTTTTTAACAATATTTAAAGATTTTTTTAATCAAAAAGTAAAAATTTTTTTTAACAAAAAATAAAATTCTTTTTAACAAAATGTAGATTCTCTTTTTATCAAAAAGTAAATATTCTTTTTATTTAAAAATTAAAGATTATATTTTAATAAAAATTAAAGATTCTTTTTAATAGAGAAAAGATTCCTCTTAATAAACAGTAAAGATTCTTTTTATTGAAAAGTAAAGATTATTTTTTTAACAAAAATAAAGATTCTTTTAATCAAAAGTAGATTCTTTTTAACAAAAATTAAAGATTCTTATTAATAAAAAGTAGATTCTTTTTATCAAAAAGTAAAGATTCTTTTTATCAAAAAGTAAAGATTCTTTTTAACAAATATTAAAGATTCTTTTTAACAAAAAATAAAGATTCTTTTAATCAAAGAGTAAAGATTCTTTTTATCAAGAAGTAAAGATTTTTTTTAGCAAAAAGTAAAGAATCTTTTTATCAAAAAGTAAATATTCTTTTTATCAAAAAGTAATTATTCTTTTTAACAAAAAATAAAGATTATTTTATCAAAAAGTAGATTATTTTATCAAAAATTAGATTCTTTTTAATAAAAAGTATAGATTTTTTTTAACAAAAAATAGATAATTTTATCAAAAAGTAAAGATACATTTAAAAAAAAAAAAAAATATATTCATTCTTGGGCAACTAACCTCGAATATCATAAAAACACCAACAAAAACTTAATTGATTACAAAAGGAATACTGTACAAGAAAACAAACTAATATTTACTTAAGATATTAAAATGATAACCGAAATAATAACTATGAATCTATATAAGATCACAGCCATAATAAAAGGTCAGGTCAAAGTTCGCGAAATAACGACTTAACTTTGTTATGGGACAAAATGTTTTACGCCAGCTAAGTTCAGATGTGTCTGACACGTGTTGCAAAGTTTCAAACGTTGACGAATGAATAACAGCTGTGGCTTGCTTGCTTTTGTTTTGGGAGGAAGGCTTTGTGTATGAGTTATGCCAGGCTGACACTTGCACAACTTTTTGCCACGAATTTGTCGTGACAAGTCATCATTTTTTGGCACGAACTGGAAAATAGAAAAAAAAAAATTACCTCAGAATCACAGCTCACCTGTCCACATTGACACGAACTGGCACGACGAGTTCACGACGAGTTCATGCATAGTTTTAGCATAGTTTGCGCACTTCCCGCATCGTCCCGACGAGTTCACGAACAGTACGCGCATAGTTCACAAAATTTTGTCGTGACCAAAATTTTGAACATTTCAAAATTCTCGTCACGACATGCCACGATGTCACGACAGGTTCACGACGAGTTCACTCCAGTTCACGACGAGTTCACGCCAGTTCACGACTCGAGTCGTGACAATGCGTGCCACAAATTCGTGCAAGTGTCAGGGTACCTTTAGTTATTTACGATGGACATTGTTTTTCCGCTGCGCTTTTGTTTTTCGAATAATATCTGAGAATTTTAATTGCCTTCTGGGCTTTTAGTTTGTGGTGATGTCTGTGAATGCATTATATATCTAAAAGGGATGTAAATATATCCCTTATATAATAGAGAGTAAGTCTCTCTCTCTCTCTCTCTCTCTCTCTCTCTCTCTCTATATATATATATATATATATATATGTATATATATATATATATACTAAAATTACAAGAATTAAAAGAAGGATAAAAATTTAGTAAACAAAATGAAATTATGAGAAGTAAAATGCCACTTTCTCTAAAAAGAAAAGTTATTTAATGAGTTGGTCCTACCAGTATTAACTTGTGCATCCAAAACTTGGAGTCTTACTAAAGCCTTAGAACATAAGCTAGTTACAACTCAAAGAGCTGTGAAAAGAATAATTGATTGGATTAACACTTCAAAGACAGAAAAAAGGGCAACGTGGATACGAGAGCAAACTAAAGTAGAGGCTATTCTAACAACATGTAAGAAAAAGAAATAGACAGGACATATAATGAGAATGAGAGACAATAGATGGACATTAAGAATAACAGAATGGGTACCTAGAGATTCTAAAAGAAGCAGAAAAAGGAGGTGAAGACGATGGATTGACGAACTACGAGAGTTTATAGGCGTCGACTGGCACAGATAGACCATAAACAGTCGCAAGTGGAAGGACATGTATGAGGCCTTTGTTCTGCAGTGGACTGGTAACTGCTAATGATACACACACACACACACACACACACATATATATATATATATATATATAGAGAGAGAGAGAGAGAGAGAGAGAGAGAGACTGGGAAGTAGACAGATTATACTATACAGATAAAAGTGCCCCCTAATTATTTATATATACAAAAAAAATCATAAGTACTGATAGACTACATCGAAATAAGAAATAACTAACGTAAGTTATTGACAACAACAACAACAAAGACAGACATTTCCAGTGTGGTATGTGGCCTACTTACACGATAATAAGAGGCCATACTACGCATGCGCAGAGAAGGCTGTTTGAAGTTTGAATGTATCGTCAAACTTCTTTGAAAAACGAAAATTTCTTCTGTAAAGCGAGACGAGAATCTTTGAACGCAATGTATCCTAAAGGTAATATCCGGATTGAGAGAGAGAGAGAGAGAGAGAGAGAGAGAGAGAGAGAGAGAGAGAGCTACAACGATTTTGGATATCAAATTTTTTAGTCCATCTGCAGGAACTCCATTTACTCTTGGGTAGAGCGAATTAGTTTGAGAGAGAGAGAGAGAGAGAGAGAGAGAGAGAGAGAGAAATCAAGTCTACTTCGTTAGCTTTGAATGCCATTATGCTACTATGAGAGAGAGAGAGAGAGAGAGAGAGAGAGAGAAATCAAGTCTACATCGTTAGCTTTGAATGCCATTATGCTACTATGAGAGAGAGAGAGAGAGAGAGAGAGAGAGCCTTACCTTATTGCCTTACATTATTTTTTGTTTGGGTTCCCCCAGGTCCCTCAGTGTGAGGCACCTCGTATATCCACCAGAGAGTTCCTAATGCATCTTCCGGTGTATTTTGCATCTTCCAGAGAGAGAGAGAGAGAGAGAGAGAGAGAGAGAGAGAGAGAGAGAGAGAGTGTAAACTCGCAGAGAAATTGTTGCTCGTTGTACCAAAGATTTAGTGACTCTCCAAGAGCTAGTATTAACCTAGTTGAGAGAGAGAGAGAGAGAGAGAGAGAGAGAGAGAGACAACATCGATGACAGGTAGCCTCGGTTTTAATCAGCATGACAAAAATAACATACTGTACACTATTCTTAGAAAATCAATTGAGAAAAAAACTTTCCTCTGAAGATAATACGTCCCTCTTTCTCTCCTTATTAAGTTTTGCTTTTATTTCGTGAAAAAATTCGACTTCACTGAAGCCTCAGGTAAAAATTTCCCCAACAAAGTTAGCGAGGAAAATTCCAGTCGAAAATTGGAAGCTGGAAAAAAAAATGCAAGAAAAGGAGGTTTGTTTGTTAAGTCTGATAAGGAAATAAGACTATAGTCTTTTGTTTTGATTGGGATGATGTCCTGGGTTGGTGTAGTACTCAGGCTGCAGACTTTTGGGACTGGGTTTGATCCTGGATAAGTCTTAAAAGAGGGTACTTAGGTGTAAATGGGTAGCAAAAGGCTGAATTAATTTGGAACCATTCTTATCATGGTAAAATGGTGTATGATGAAATACACACACACAGGTATATGTACAATACATATATGATATATATATATATATATATATAAGTATACATACATATATATATATATATATATAAGTATACACACACACACACACATATATATATATATATATATAAGCTCTCTCTCTCTCTCTCTCTCTCTCTCTCTATATATATATATATATATATATGATAAATTTTACACATTTAAACGTGGCTAAATGGTACGGTCACTGTCATACAAGCATCCTGGACCAGGGTTCGAAACCCGGCCGGTCAGATGCTATTGTCTTTGAGAGATTTCGCCTCGAGGATCTGATCCCGAGGTCGTTAAGAGAATCCAAACATTAATGAATTAAAATATATATATATATATATATATATACACTTGCATATGACACAGAAGGTCATACATCCAAGAGAAGGAAAAAGGTACGAGATATCAGAAAGAGAACATTTAAAAATGAAATGTCCCTCTAACATTAAAAAACAAATAATCTCTCTCTCTCTCTCTCTCTATCTCTCTCTCTCTCTCTCTCTGCAATGACGCATAGCCCTTGGCGGGTGAAATCAAATGGATATGAGAAAGTTGAACGTGGGCGTAATATCACCTACTTTATTTTTCATAGACATTGCTGTCAGTCGCTGGGGTGGTGGGGAAAAGCCGTGGAAAATCTCACTACTGTACCACCCCTCGCTTGAAATATGGCGTTTAATATCCGCAGAGTTTATCACTCTAATGTCAGTCATGATTTGAGATGAAATGGAAGAATGTTTTAAAATGTTTAATCTAATGCTGCTTATCTAAGCTCAATATATTTTGGAATATTTATAATTTAACTTACTATAAATATTCATATGACTGATCTAATAGTGTTATATCACTGTTACACACAACAAAATTGTGGTCTGTTCAGTTTCTTCGTCTCCAGATTTTTCTATATCAATGTTTGATAGGTTACTCGCCGCGCGGCAAGTGTGTGCTACGGTACACTTCCTCAAAACATGGTGTGTCAGGAATTTTTGTGTCCAACTGTACATTAATATGAATAATTTACCGTATATATATAATTTTGATAGTTTTTAATATCTAGCTTTTTTAATTCGTAGCTTGGCTAATAATAATAATAATAATAATAATAATAACAAATGGTCTTTGAAACACAAGGACATTTTTCTGTAAGGTAATATCAATAAGGGATTAAAAAACCTAACAGACACTTTAAGGGTTGTAGTGGCTGATGTGGTAACGTCTCTGACTGGTGAACGCCAGACTGGGGTTCGAGTCCCGCTCTAACTCGTTAGTTTCTTTGGTCACTTCAACCTCACCATCCTTGTGAGCTAAGGATAGGGGGTTTGGGGGGAGCCTAAAGGTCTACCTGCTGAGTCATCAGCAGCCATTGCCTGGCCCTACTTAGGCCTAGCTTGGGTGGAAAGGGGGCTTGCTCTAGGGCATTGTCCTGCTTGGTAGGGCAATGTCACTGTCCCTTGCCTCTGCCATTCATGAGCAGCCTTTAAACCTTTAAATTTAAAATGTATCGAACTGTAGACCTAACCGCGCCAGGACTCCTCGCTGCTGGGAGGAAGGACGCTAGTGACTGGTACAACACACGAACCTACGCTACCGTGGTCTAAGCGATGTCAGGCAGGGCAGCCGATCGGGACTACGGTCTACCGCAAAGCCAAAGCAAAGTCCTTAAAAAAAAGGCAACTGTGCTTACCGTCATATATATATATATATATATATACTGCATATATATATATATATATATATATAGTTACTAGAAGAAGATAGCTTGAAATACAGCAGCCAAGAATAATCCTCAAACTGACATTAGACTTTTCAACTCCTTCAGCCTTTCACGAAACAAATCCGTAGAGACGACCTTGGGAAATTAAGGAGATGGAACATAGTGATGTCATTGTAAAATTGAGAAGAACATGATCATTTAAAAGCTGCAAACCTCCGCCAAAGCTGGTTTAAACTGCGTGCAAAAACGTCCTTTCTCCGTTGGTTGCATTCCTATCTCTCCCAAAACATTCAGTTTTCGTTATACTCTTATTAAAGAACATGATTATTTAGAAGCTGCAAACCTCCGCCAAGGCTGCCTCAATCTACGTGCAAAAATATCCCTCTCCTATTGGTTGCATTCCTATCTCTCCCAAAACATTCAGTTTTCGTTATACTCTTATTAAAGAACATGATTATTTAGAAGCTGCAAACCTCCGCCAAGGCTGACTAAATCTACGTGTGAAAATATACCTCCTTCCTTGGTTGCATTCCTATCTCTCCCAACACATATTCAGTTTTCGTAACACTTAAGAACAGGATCAATTAGAAGCTGCACATCTCCGCCAAGGCTGACTAAATCCACGTAGGAAAATATACCTCCTCCCTTGGTTGCATTCCTATCTCTCCCAAAACGTAGTTACGATGTTCATTTTGTTAAAATAAATCCTAAACACTCATAGCTAATTACTTAACAAACTAAACAATGAAACAAGCAAATGACCCAAAATGATAATCTCAAGAGACGAAAATGATTGAAATGTATATAATTTGTAATAAAATTAATTAATATTTTCATGCGTTTCTTATATTCTCTGATATTTGATCACTGCTTCAATTATTACTTTCCATGACGATTCATTAATATTGCAAGATTCAATTTAATTAATTGTAATTATGGAAATGGACTGATTTGAATGGTTGGGTAGTAATGCATATTGTGAAACTAATCGTAATTGTATTGAAAAATAAATTAGTTGGAATAAATAATAAACTACAATAAATATCATCTTCACTCGGTGTAATAATGGTTATATAATATCTGTTTATGCAATTATTATTATTACAATTATTATTATTATTATCATTATTATTATTATTATTATTATTATTATTATTATTATCATTTGCTAAGCTACAACCCTAGTTGGTAAAACAAAATGCTACAAGCCCAAGGGGTCTAGCAGGGAAAAATAGCCCAGTGAGGAAAGGAAATAAGGAAATAAATAAACTGCAAAACTAATAAAGAATTAAGAACATATTTTTAAAAACAGTGACATTATTATTATTATTATTATTATTATTATTATTATTATTATTATCTTTATTATTATTAGCTAAGCTACAACCCTAGTACGAAACGCAGGATGCTGTAAGCCCAAGGGCTCCAATAGGGAAAAATAGCCCAGTGAAGAAAGGAAATAAGGAAATAAATAAACTATAAAAGTAATAAATGATTGAAATAATATATCCTAAAAGCAGTGACAAAAGTATTATCATTATCATTATTATTATCATTACTAGCTAAGCTACAACCCTAGTAGGAGAAGCACGAGGCTATAAGCCCAAGGGTTCCAACAGGGAAAAATAGCCCAGTGAGGACAGGTAATAAGGAAATAAATAAACTACATGAAAAGTATTAAACAATTAGAATAACATATTTCAAAAACAGTGACAACATTAAAACAGATCTTTAATAAATAAACTATAAAAAGAGACTTATGTCAGCCTGTTCAACATAAAAAAACATTCGTCGCAAGTTTGGCCAAGAGATTTTATTTTACTGGTTACCGCTTCTTATGAAACTCAACTTTTAAAGGTTTAAGGCCGCTCATGAATGGCAGAGGCAACGGACATTGACATTGCCCTATCAAGCAGGACAATGACCTAGAGACTGACCATATATACATATGATCAGCGCCCAAGCTCCCTCTCCACCCAAGCTAGGACCAGGGAGGGTCATGTAATGGTTGCTGATGTCTCAGCAGATAGAACTATAGGGTCCCAAAGCCGTCATCCTTAGCTCACAAGGTAGGTGAGGTTGCAGCGACCAAAGAAACTAAGGAGTTAGAGCTGGACTAGAATCCCAGTCTCGCGTTCACCAGTCAGGGACGTTACCACATCGGCCACCACAACCCTAACAACATTCCATAACAAACTTTTTATATTTAGCAGATACCAATGAAACCAGCTGGCTCTAACCCCGACGTACATACATACATACATATACCAAAGGCACTTCCCCCAATTTTGGGGGGTAGCCGACAACAAGAAAAAAAAAAAAAAAAAAGGGGACCTCTACTCTCTACGTTCCTCCAGCCTAACCAGGGACTCAGCCGAGTTCAGCTGGTACTGCTAGGGTGCCACAGCCCAACCTCCCACATTTCCACCACAGATGAAGCTTCATACTGCTGAGTCCCCTACTGCTGCTACCTCCGCGGTCATCTAAGGCACCGGAGGAAGCAGCAGGGCCTACCGGAACTGCGTCACAATCGCTCGCCATTCATTCCTATTTCTAGCACGCTCTCTTGCCTCTCTCACATCTATCCTCCTATCACCCAGAGCTTTCTTCACACCATCCATCCACCCAAACCTTGGCCTTCCTCTTGTACTTCTCCCATCAACTCTTGCATTCATCACCTTCTTTAGCAGACAGCCATTTTCCATTCTCTCAACATGGCCAAACCACCTCAACACATTCATATCCACTCTGCGGATGAAAGACCACAATTTCACAAAGAAAGAAAGAAAGAAAAAAATATTGCCTGTCACCGAATAGGGCTAGGGAACATATTATTGATAAAACTTTGCGGAATAAAAACCACAATTCCAACACAAAAATTATTCATATATCATCGAATAGCCAACATATTATCGACAAAACTCTACCGGATAATAACCACGTCAACGTAACAAAGTTTCCTATGTCAAGTCACCGAAAAGCAAATAAATTATCGATAAAACTCTACGGGATAAAAAAGACAATTTCAACATAAACAATTCCTAATAGCTAACATACTATTGAGGATTTGAAGCCACAAATTCATCTCTGGGTTTTGTTACCAATCTGTGGAATTCGAATCTCCCCAAAGACATTCCCCATCCTAGTCCCGGACCCTTAAATTCCCCCAAACCAGCCATCCCAAATTCCCCACCCAGAAGGAGCCATTAGTTTTAATATTGCGTTTCCTGGGATTCATATTTTCGTCCGTCTTGAATTTCGTGACATCTGCCAGAGATTTTGCAATTTCTCGAGGCATATTTTATTTTGCAAGCACGGGATTCCTCGAGTGCTTTCTGATTTCTTGTTGTTGTTTTTTTTTATTTTTTTATGTAGGGTTGGTGCATTCTGCTTTTTTACAAGCAGGGATGTAAATTGGTTTGTAATGATATTAATTATAACGATGATGATGATGATGATAATAATAATGATAATAATAATGATAATGATAATAATGACAAGTAAATCCACAATAATAATAATAATAATAATAATAATAATAATAATAATATTAATAATAAAAACAATAATAATAATAGCAATAATAATAAAAATAATAATAATAATAATAATACTAATAATAATAGTAATAATAATCATAATAATAACAGCAATAATAATAATAATAATAACTAAACCCCGATAAAATAATAATGATGCTACTAATAATAATAACAACAACAACAACAATAATAATGATAATGATAATAATAATAATAATAATAATAAAAATAATAACAATAACATCATCAACAACAACAACAATAATAATAATAATAATAATGAAATGATAATAATAAAAACAATAATAATAATAATAATAATAATAATAATAACAATAATAATAATAATAACAACAACAATTCACATATTAACAAAAAGCGGACGAACTGAACGCGAAGAATAATGAAATAACATCAATAAAAACTGAGCTGTCTCCGTCTCTAATGCAATCACGGCGGTTGCGATAAATCTGCATAAATTATAGCTAATCATAGAGACATATCAACTAGATGAGCCTCCGACGTTTTCTTATTACGCGCCTGACAATATGGCGGCCATCTTGATTTGATCGCTGGAATTATTTACCAGGAGAAAGAAATGACTAATTATAATGACTAATTCGTTAGGGATGGATTAAAATCGCTGGTTTGATAATGCAAGCAGGGGCGTAATTGGTAATTTGAAATTGGTCTTTTATTCTGCGAATGAAATTGGGTCATTAAATAGGATGATATTGAGTTTATATTGAGTAATAATTTTATAGGAAATAAAAGTCTGGTTTAAAATCGCTGGTTTGATAATGCAA
>NC_090742.1:59620664-59625664 GCF_036898095.1 Palaemon carinicauda | reverse complement strand
TCTTGTTGCATTCTGGTTTCAGGGGAGAGATTGATTGACAATGTTCTGTTTGCAAAAGATGTTGCAATTCTTTCAGCCTCCTCATGTGGGTGTGGGTGTGTGGCAATTGGAGTCTTCCTCTTTTTTCCGGCTACTCTGCGTGGCCATTTCCAAAGCTGAAATAGAGTGGTGTATCCTGACAGGCTTGAACACCATTCCATCCATTTTTCAATTCTGATTTCATGGATTCTTTCATTTGTTTCAGTTCTGACTGTTTGTAGTAGCTCTCTGTTTTCTACTGTGGATCTCCTTCTGTATATTTTTGTGACTCTGTTTAGTCTGGTTTTTAGTCTTCTGACTTCTGGGCAGTAGTACCAGGAGTCCTTGTATGCGTAGTTACCTTGTGCTGTTTTTAGTGGCATAGCTCTGTTGGCTGCATTGTGAAAGGCCTCAACTAGGTCTTTTTCTAGCTGATCTGTGTCCTCTGGAGGAACGTAGCTGACTGTCCATTCCTCTATGGCTAATTGAAAACAGACCCAGTCTGCTAGATCCTGATTCCATCTTGGTGGAGGTGGTGGAATAGGAGGTAGTTGTTGCATCTCCAATTCTGTTACTGTGGCAAAGTGATCACTAATCAGGGTTGAGTGTACTTGCCACTTGGTTAGATGTCTTATTGCTGTTGTGATAAAGGTCAGATCCAGTCTGCCTCCTCTTACATGTGTTGGATGCCCTGTGTTTAGGAGGGTAACGCCTTCAAACTCCTCTAGGGCGAAGGCTATGTGTTCCCCAGAGGGATTTGTTCTTGATGGGGATGATAAAATGGGGTGGTGTGCATTAAAATCCCCACAGATAATTGTTGGTGTTCTTTCTGCGTGAGCAAAGAGTTGTGTCAGCTACAGCTCTCCTGTGTCTTCCCTGTTCATTTTCCTGTATATGTTGTATATGTCAATTTTTTGATTCAGTAGTGTTATTGTTACTGCTATTGTCTCTATGTTGATACCGCAAGGGATGGGGTTATGTAATCTTGTTGTTGGTATGCTTGTTTTAACTAGTGTGGCTAGGCCTCTGTCTGTGCCTATCTGTGGTGTTGTGTAGGCATTGTAGCCTGGTATTTTGATCTTCCTTTCTGTTGTTAAGTGTGTTTCCTGTAGCAGGATTATGTCTATGTCCTCTGTTTTGCATACTGCAATTAGGGAGGATATTTTAGGTCTTACTCCGGCTGAGTTCCAGTTAAGAACTCTTATACCTGGTTGTATGTTGAAGAGTACTGTCTTGGGTCCCTGGAGGCAAAGGCAATTGCCTTGACCTCAGTGGATGAAGTGGATGAGGTGGATGGGATGAGAGTGGATGAAGGAGTGATGGATGGAATGCATGGGATGATAGGGGTGGGGTCTGGTGCTGTGGATGTGGAAGGTACAGGTGATTGGGGTGATTGAATGATAGGTGAAGAGTGAGAGGTGATCTGCTGGATAGCATGAGAGGGGGGTTGGGAGGACTTGGTCTTAGAGGCGAAGTCTAGCAGGACTTGTTCAATGCTAGCTGCAATAGCTTCTGCATTTAGTTTTCCAGTCACTGCCTGTGTGACTAGGTTGGTTAAGGTGGTTCTTAAGACCGTGGTCTTAATGAAAATAGTCCTGGGCATTGGTTTTGGCCCTTGGGTTGTAGGTTTGGGAGCTCTTGGTGTGGATCTGGCTCTAGAGGTGGATCTTGTTCTGGAGTGCTTCCTTAGCTCCTCCTGCGTGTAGAACCTTTTCCTAGGTAAAGGTTTGGGGGCCGTTCTTCCTCTTGATGGGTCCCTTTTATCCTTGAGGAGGGCAGCAATTACCCTTGCTACTCCTTGAGGGCATCCCCAGGCCATTGCAGTGTGTCCTTTTTTGCAATTTGAGCATTTGGCAACTGTAGGTATTCCTGCAGCCCTCTTGTCGATACACTCCTGTGTGGGGTGTCTTTGGCTGCAGACTGCACAGGTTGGGACCTTAGCTTGGCACTGGTCCTTGTGGTGTCCAAATCTTTGGCAGTTGTAGCATCTAAGGGGATCAGGGTAATACTTGTTTACCTTGAAGCTGCCAAAGAGGCCTAGGTCCACTCTCTTCGGGTGTGGTCCCTTGAACGTTACCAGAATGGCTTTAGTAAAGAAGCCTGCTTTGTTCTTCATTCTTTCTGCCGCAGTGATATTAGGCAGTTTCAACAGGTGGCTTTCCATCATGTCAGTTGGGTAGCCAACCACAACTGCTTTCTTGATTTTTTCCTCTTCCTTGAGCTCTTGCAGCTTGATGTCTGAGGTGCTCCTTAGAGTGATCAGAGCTCGTGAGTCCTTGGTGGATATGGTCCACTGGCATGTCCTGTTTGGCTTGGCAACCATTTGGATTTTCTTATATTACTGCCCAAAGGCTGCAATTGCCTTGAAGGCCTCTGATGAGTTTCCTGCCAGGACTCTGAAGAAGTAAGTCTTGTTTTCCCTGGCTGGCTGGTCGTTGATCTGTCCGTTGGGGTTCCCTTGTTGTTGGGTATGCATTGTATCATTAAATCTTGCATGATTCCTTCTAGGTAGCTTCTTTTTCCTATTTACTTCGGTCCAGGTTTGGTTTCCTTGCTCGTCTGAGTCAGTATCTAGGGTCATTCTCTTCCTATTCGTTGGGTCTGTGGTCAGTTCAGGGCATGGTTGGAGATCCGGGTGCATCAGCACCTCTTCAGAAGCCATGGCTTCTAATTCTATTCCTGGGAGTTCATCAACAGATCTCCAGGATAAGTCCTTTGTAGGTTGAGAGGTAGGGGTTGATCAAAAGATCGAAAAGACAGACAGTGTGTCTGGTGGGGTTGTCCAACCCTTTAAGCCCTAAGGCCCCAAACAAAGTTACAGTAGGAGTTATAAGAACGAAATAAAGAATCTGAAAATGGAACACAATTTCGTTAGTTATATGGGGGATATGCTAACTATCCTATTGCTAGAGCAGTGCTGAAACTAACTCTTTTTAGCTATGTACTAGCCTGCACAAATAGCTGTTGGGGAGCCTTCTTACTGCGTTCACGCACTAAGACGGCTAGATCTGGGTCCTTATATATCCCGGCTCTGGTTCGTAGAGAGGGGCCTCGAATTTTGATTGGTCAAGCGGAGGTTGTAAGTTCGGGTGGCAGATGTACGACGAGCTCGGCTTGGCCTCCCAGGCTGAGAGGTAGGAAGGAATCCTGGATCCTGATTGGTCAGGACACGCGCCGAGCCAGCCAAAAAGTCAGGCAGGCTCCTCTTTCGCTCAGTGGACTGGGCTGAGAGAGGTATCCGAGCTCCCTGATTGGCTGAGGCGCGCGCCGAGACGGGCTCAAAGTCAGTCAGCCCATTCCAACGCTCAGCAGGCTGAAATTCCAGGCCATGTTCGCCGCCAAAATCAGCATTCGGCCAGACGATTTCTCCATTTGTAGGGGTGTCAGGATCGGGGTTGTCATCATTCTGGGGGTCTTGTTCTTGGTTCCTAGCGTTGGTACGTCGACAGGATGGTAGGAGGAACATTTCTTGAGTCGTATTCAACGCTGGTTTCTCGTTCTGGATTAATAAAGCTTCCAAAATTCGTAAGCGCCTGCTGTCCGTGGCGCTACCGATAATGTATTGGCGACGATGTCCGCCTTGACAATGAATGGGCCAGCTTGAGGGATGGAGGAGAAGCCCAGCTCGCTACTGGCGTCCCCTTCGAGGTTGACAGCGACCCCGAGGACGAGGACGCCCCTGATGACGACGCCCCTGATGACGACACCCATGATGATCGACACCCCGATATCGACAACCCCAACCATGAAGAGGACCTTGGAGGTGGCTTGAGCTACCCCAACAACATCATCCATGCCCTACAAGTCCTTAAGGAGAAGGACTTGAAGAAGAGGAGGAGGACCATCTTGAAGAAGCTGGTCACCCTTAATGGCGGAAAGCTGCGGATCCCAGAGGTCCGCCAGGAATACATTAACATCTCCAGCTACGTCCCTACGCCAGCCCAGGAGCAGATTCTCAAGATGGGCCTCAACTGCCACTTCATCACCCGACCGAGACCTACTGACAAACGCCTGGAGATGGAATTACTCCTAGATTCTATCCTCAACCTCCAAGAACGTGGTGCCCTCCGGACGACTGACGCCCTTCAGCCGCTTCTGCTCGCCGAGGCCCTTACTGATAGGGGCAGGTACAGCAGCGGCATCGTCTCTAAGGAGATGAGAACTGCTGCTAAAGAGCTCAAACGAGTTGCTGAGGTTACCGTCCGTCGGGCCGACAAGACAGCTGCCTTTGTACTCATCAACACCCACGAGTACCACGAGAAACTGGACGCCATCCTCGCCGACCTGACCAAATTCGAGTGCCTCACGAGCAACCCTGTTGAAGAAATCAAGAGGGAAGCAAATCGTACCATCCAGGCCATTAATGCTGCAACTAACCTCTACGGCAATGTTAAAACCCACAAACAAGGCAACCCACTCCGACCTATCATCAGCCAATGCCCTACGCCTACATACCAGCTGGCCAAGAAACTGAACACGATTTTGACGACATATGTCCCCGACCGCCACTGTGTGGCCTCCTCTGCCGAATTTCTAGAGAGGATGAAGGACGTCCGCGACGAGGGGGTCATAGCAACGATGGACGTCGAATCTTTGTTCACTAATGCCCCTGTCGACGAAACCATCGACCTTATCGCCGATAGAGTCTACAGGGACGAGACGACTCCTGAATTAAATATCCCAGAGCAAGCCCTTCGGACCCTCCTTGCCATTTGCACTAAAAGGGCCCCCTTTACTACTCATCGTGGGCACTTGTACTTACAAAAGGATGGCGTGGCGATGGGCTCGCCCTTGGGCGTACTCTTTGCTAACTTCTACATGGGAGTAGTAGAGAAGAGGGTATTCTCCCAACTCGAGTGCCCCCTAGTTTACTTCCGTTATATTGACGACACTTTCATCAAAGCTACTTCCACCGAAGCCGTCGAGAATCTAAGGAGGACCTTTGAGGACAACAGCGTCCTCCACTTCACCCTTGAGAACAG
>NC_090742.1:59526942-59570164 GCF_036898095.1 Palaemon carinicauda | reverse complement strand
AATTATTATTATTATTATTATTATTATTATTATTATTATTATTATTATTATTATTATTATTATTAGAGGTGCACTTCCTCTAACAGCTTCCATATTTACTGCCGAACTGTATGGCATACTAAACGCTATTGAGAAAATAGCTTTTGAAGAGGAGGGTAATTTTACAATTTTTAGTGACGCAAAGAGTGTTCTTCAAGCTTTTTAAGTTTTTAATTTTAGTAACCCTCTGGTTTTAAAGATTTTAGAATGGCTTTTTATTATTGGACGGAGAGGTATAACAGTTTGATTTTGTTGGGTTCCAGCACATGTAGGTGTGTCTGGGAATGATAAGGCATATTTACTAGTGAAGAATGCGGCATCTGAGTTGCTTCCAAGGAGGTATCGCATTCCCTGTAATGATTGCCTACCTTACATCAAGAAACTGGTTTGTAATAAATGGCAACAGCATTGAGATAGTCTAGATGGTAATAAAATGAGGGAAATAAAAAATATCTTATCACCTTGGAGGTATAACTGAATACCCCGAAAATGGGAGACAACTGTCGTTTCCGTATTGGTTACACGGATGACACGCGAGTTTCTGCTGAAGGGCCAACACCAACCGTATTGCGAGGACTGTATAGTACTTTTAACAGTGAGGCATTTGTTGTCCGAATGCCCTAATTATAATAAATCAAGAAATTGATATCCGTTTGAGGCTCGAGGTGAGGATGGCGGGTTCATCCTTGCCAAGATTCTTTGACATGATGTCTCCTACTATGAGAGCGGCATTTTTAGATTTATTCCAGAAGCAGGTTTTCAGAAAACTATTTAACTATTATAATGACTTCTTAACTTTTATTGTTTTAATAGAATTCTCTTTTATTCATATATTTCAAATGATATCGGTGTCAATGACTTAAGATGTCAGGATGCCAGAAAACTTTCAATCAATCAATCAATCAAACACTTGTTATCTATTTCATCTTCTCAATATTACTTCGACCTTCTCCTAATTTTATAAACTTTCTTTTGTCTTGCTCTCCTAACTCTATGATGAGAGAATGCCTTGTCGAAGTCATCGTGCTTCAACAGTAAATACCAATCATATTGTGACGACTTTTTGGTACCCTTGCCATTGAGGCATTTGTTGATCAAATGCCCCCTCATAGTATCTGTTTAAGGCTCAAGGAACATCCTTTCTAGCTTCTTGGACATGATGTGTCCTACAATGCTACCCTGTTAATGAGAGAATCCCTTGATGAAGTCATTGAGCTTCAGCACGACATATCATTCCCGTGCCTAAACTTGGTAACTGGCAAGAGGGTTCTTGAACTTGGGGAAATTGCTCCCCCGGTTTGAATCCTAAATTTCTCTCGCTCTCATCTTGTTCTTTCTCTGAATATTACTTTGACCTTCTCCTTATTTTATAAACTTTTTGTGTTGCTGTCCCAACTCTATGAAAAAAGTTTCCCTTAAATATGTGTGTATGTCATGTACATATATATATATATATATATATATATTTATTTTTTCTTTTGGCTTGGATGTTTCTGTATCTATTATAGTCGCTGGCATGAATGTTTTTACATCCGTTATTGCTGCCTGCTTCAATGAATGGGAGGAGGTGTTGCAGTTGGGAGGTATTTGCATGCAAAGCTATATGTGAGAGTATTGGATGATCTCAGCCATCCTGAAGATGGACTGGACCTTCTTGGCGGAACTATTCACAGCTGTTTGGTCTTTGGAATCCATTGGGATCTGATGCTTGGGGTAGGACTCCTGGCTTCTGGCTGGAAGCCCATCATTACAGGTATGGGGAGGATTATTGCATAGTTGCTTGGTCTCAGTCCTAACAGGTAGGTTCAGCTTACACCTGTGCCTCTATATCTGTTTTAATGCTATCCTTCGGGTAGGGTATGGAGTGGACCATCGGGGAAGTATATTCTCATTGTGCTGATAGTGGAGAACGCAAATTCCCTTTCCGATGGTGATACTTTTTTTATATTCTCAAGAAGGTAAATCACCCAACTCGCAAATAACAAACTACACTCTAAAATGGATCTTTCTAATGACAAACCCCCCCTCCCCTGTATATGCGGAATCTCCCCCGACACTGTTGACAACCGCTGGCAAGTGTATTAAGGAAAACTCAGTTGATGAGCTTTGAACTGGAAAGGGCCATTCTGCTGATATTCCAAAATCGAGTAATTTGGGTAACACGAGGAAACTTCGAATCCTTCATGCTATCCAAATTCCAATAGACACAAACTATGATAATCTATTTAAAGCATTTGGGTGCTATGGATGTATAAATGAAATAAAAATGAAACTTGAAGTTGAAAAATGGGATTCATGGATATCTTACAGTAGTTATGTTGAAGTGTTTAAAGCAATTAGTAATTTTAATGATATTGAAATTAATAACTTGAATATCATGGCTGCACTCTGCGATCAGGTACCAAAGGATTTGTATGTATATAGGGCTGCCGACTGGTTGGAAAAAGACACTGATCTAGTTATGCCTTCCCAGAGAAAGCCAAAACCACCAATGTGGCTTGTAGCTGAATTGAAGGGAGTTACATGGAATTATTTCAAAATATGCAAATTGATTCAGAAAAAAAGTATGAACTATTGCACCAGGGGGTATATTTCGTTTTGAAAAAAGTATTTCCCTTATCCATGCCAAATCAAGCACATATTCCGTAATACTGCCCAACCAAAAAACAAGTAATGATATTAAGTTAGATGTCCAGCCCCACATAAATTTTAGCTACAGAAGGGGAGTAGTTTTTAAGAAAGATTTATATGAATTTACAGAGGAGGAGATACTGGCCATGTGTCCATTAAATATATGGAAAATACACAAAGTTGCAGTTACATCAGTGAGTATCCTTACAGTACTTTCCAGGATGCATATTTACCTATCCATATTACTATTGAAAATGAAATTATTAAAGTAAGACCACTGCAATGTTTTAATTGTTTTAAATTTGGACACCTGTCCAAAGTTTGCAAAATGAAAAAATGTGTTGTATTTGCTCCAAATTTTACCATGGAGATAGTGCACTTGAGGCCAGGTGTTTAATTGCAACTTGAATCATAAATCCACTGACAGTACCTGTGAGCTGTATAAGTTGAAAGCAGCTGCCCTCAACAAATCATATTTAGAACATATAAGTGTGGGACATGCCAAAAGACTATTAAACATAACATGTAGCAATGCTAAGACATTAAAATCAAACCCACCTAGTACTGACAATAGTTAGAAAAAAAGAAATATACCATCTGATGAAAAGCTGAATGACAGTACTGTAAACATATTACCTCCCGAGGCTTTACCACGGTGTATTAGTACTGGGGCATTGCCCATCTCTGTGCAACCTTTGTCCCCCAATACAAAAAATAGTACAAACCTCTCTCAGGCCATACCCTTGCCCGATTTCATGGAGGGTCCACCTTAAAACAACTTACCTGATGCACCTGTAGTGGGAAAGGGGCAAAAATCTAGAACCTCACCATCTATTAATTACAAAAGAGAGAGACCTCCATCTCTCTCACCCCCTGCCATTAGCAATACTAAAGTTATGACATCAAATAAATATGTTTTGTCTGTTGATGTTTCTGATGAAACCTAAGATAACTTGAATAAGTCAGAAGTTTGAGTTGAAGTGCGCCATCTGCCTCAAAAAATAGATCAAAAGGATACAAAGAGAAAGACAAATGTAAAAGAACCCTACAGTAAATATTGTTAGATTAAAGACTGCCAATTGAAAGACCTCATCCAAGATGTCTTCCAGAAATAATCCATAGTTTTCTCCTTCATTTTGAATTGGAATTGTCAAGGATTAAGGACCAAATACTCCATCCATCCATATACCAAGGCACTTCCCCCAATTTTGGGGGCTAGCCGACACCAACAATGAAACAAAACAAAAAGGGGACCTCTACTCTCTATGTTCCTTCAGCCTAATCAGGGACTCAACCGAGTTCAGCTGGTACTGCTAGGGTGCCACAGCCCAACCTCCCACATTTCCACCACAGATGAAGCTTCATAATGCTGACTCCCCTACTGCTGCTACCTCCGCAGTCATTTAAGGCACCGGAGGAAGCAGCAGGGCCTACTGGAACTGCGTCACAATCGCTCGCCATTCATTCCTATTTCTAGCACGCTCTCTTGCCTCTCTCACATCTATCCTCCTATCACCCAGAGCTTTCTTCACACCATCCATCCACCCAAACCTTGGCCTTCCTCTTGTACTTCTCCCATCAACTCTTTCATTCATCACCTTCTTTAGCAGACAACCATTTTCCATTCTCTCAACATGGCCAAACCACCTCAACACATTCATATCCACTCTAGCCGCTAACTCATTTCTTACACCCGTTCTCTCCCTCACCACTTCGTTCCTAACCCTATCTACTCAAGATACACAAGCCATACTCCTTAGACACTTCATCTCAAACACATTCAATTTCTGTCTCTCCATCACTTTCATTCCCCACAACTCCGATCCATACATCACAGTTGGTACAATCACTTTCTCATATAGAACTCTCTTTACATTCATGCCCAACCCTCTATTTTTTACTACTCCCTTAACTGCCCCCAACACTTTGCAACCTTCATTCACTCTCTGACGTACATCTGCTTCCACTCCACCATTTGCTGCAACAATAGACTACCCCAAGTACTTAAACTGATCCACCTCCTCAAGTAACTCTCCATTCAACATGACATTCAACCTTGCACCACCTTCCCTTCTCGTACATCTCATAACCTTACTCTTACCCACATTAACTCTCAACTTCCTTCTCTCACACACCCTTCCAAATTCTGTCACTAGTCGGTCAAGCTTCTCTTCTGTGTCTGCTACCAGTACAGTATCATCCGCAAACAACAACTGATTTACCTCCCATTCATGGTCATTCTCGCCTACCAGTTTTAATCCTCGTCCAAGCACTCGAGCATTCACCTCTCTCACCACTCCATCAACATACAAGTTAAACAACCACGGCGACATCACACATCCCTGTCTCAGCCCCACTCTCACCGGAAACCAATCACTCACTTCATTTCCTATTCTAACACATGCTTTACTACCTTTGTAGAAACTTTTCACTGCTTGCAACAACCTTCCACCAACTCCATATAACCTCATCACATTCCACATTGCTTCCCTATCAACTCTATCATATGCTTTCTCCAGATCCATAAACGCAACATACACCTCCTTACCTTTTGCTAAATATTTCTCGCATATCTGCCTAACTGTAAAAATCTGATTCATACAACCCCCTACCTCTTCTAAAACCACCCTGTACTTCCAAGATTGCATTCTCTGTTTTATCCTTAATCCTATTAATCAATACTCTACCATACACTTTTCCAACTACACTCAACAAACTAATACCTCTTGAATTACAACACTCATGCACATCTCCCTTACCCTTATATAGTGGTACAATACATGCACAAACCCAATCTACTGGTACCATTGACAACACAAAACACATATTAAACAATCTCACCAACCATTCAAGTACAGTCACACCTCCTTCCTTCAACATCTCAGCTTTCACACCATCCATACCAGATGCTTTTTCTACTCTCGTTTCATCTAGTGCTCTCCTCACTTCATCTATTGTAATCTCTCTCTCATTCTCATCTCCCATCATTGGTACCTCAACACCTGGAACAGCAATTATATCTGCCTCCCTATTATCCTCAACATTCAGCAAACTTTCAAAATATTCCACCCACCTTTTCCTTGCCTCCTCTCCTTTTAACAACCTTCCATTTCCATCTTTCACTGTCTCTTCAATTCTTGCGCCAACCTTCCTTACTCTCTTCACTTCTTTCCAAAACTACTTCTTATTCTCTTCATATGACTGACCCAATCCCTGACCCCACCTCAGGTCAGCTGCCCTCTTTGCCTCACGTACCTTGCGCTTTACTTCCACATTTTTCTCTCTATATTTTTCATACTTCTCTATACTATTATTACTCTGCAGCCATTCTTCAAAAGCCCTCTTTTTCTCTTCCACTTTTACCTTCACTCCTTCATTCCTCCATTCACTGCCCTTCCTCATGCTGCCTCCAACAACCTTCTTGCCACATACATCACTTGCAATCCCAACAAAATTTTCTTTTACTAACTTCCACTCCTCCTCTAAATTACCAGTTTCTCTTACTCTCACCTGGTCATATGCCATTTTCAACCTTTCTTGATATTTACTTTTTACCCCCGGTTTTATTAGCTCTTCAATCCTCACTACCTCCCTTTTACATCCACCTACAAGTCCCTGATTTTTAAAAAAATCGCTTATGGGTGTGAAATATACTCCTCAGCCACCCCAAGCCAATTGAAAGTATTAAATTCAATACCTCACGCTGTTATTAGATTGTCCACAGGAGTATTAGAACTTCGCCTATCAGAAGTCTCCATGTTGATGCTGGAGAATTACATTTAGACCTTTACCGAAAGTCTTCTATTGTTTGTTATTGGTTGAGGTTTCAAAGACTTCATAATTCTTTAGCCTATCAGACTGCAAGCCTTATAAAGCACACATCATACTTTGAGTTATACCCAAACTCTCCTCAACCTTATGGTATTCTGGTTAAATAATTAATAAACAGTCTTGATATAAGCAGAAGTAAAGTGCATCCATTTATGCTATTATTAATGCCTCCATGGAAATTACCAGAGGTATCTTTTTGCAAAAAAGAATATGACTGACTTAGAATCCAGGTCTCTTTTTATGGAACATGTTGCAGACCACAGGGGATCAACTACTGATGGCTCCAAATTGGATACTGGCGTTGGTTTTGAATTACTGTATATAGTAATGCTTTTAACTGTAGAGGTGCACTTCCTCTAACAGCTTCCGTGTTTACTGCCAAACTATATGCATACTAAATGCTATTGAGAAAATAGTGTTGGAGAAGGGGGTTAATTTTACCATTTTTATTGATGCAAGGAGTGTTCTTCAAGCTTTAGAAGTTTTTAATTCCAATAACCCTTTCATTTTAAGTATTTTAGAATAACTTTTTTATCATTGGACTGAGAGGTATTAGTTCAACCTTAGGAATTTATGGTTATTAATTGATTGATTTGAAGTTTTCTGGCATCTTGACATGGAAGGTCATTGACGCCGATGCTGTTTGTTATAAATGATTAAACAGTTCAATTTAGCTGGGTTCCGGCATGCGTAGGTTTGTCTGGAAACAAGAAAGCAGATTTATTGGCTAAGAATGCTGCAGCTGAGTTGCTACCAAGAAGGTATCCCTTTCTTTGTGATAATTGTTTACCCAACATTAAGAATTTGATTTCCAATAATTGGCAACAGCATTGGGTTAGTTTAGTTAGAAATAAGATGCGAGAAATAACGAATGTTATATCCCCTTGGAAGTATAATATGATGCCTCGAAAGTTGGAGACAATTTATTGTCTCCGCATTGGTCACACTCGGTTGACACATGAATTTCTGCTTACGGGGCAATAGCAGCCATATTGTGACGATTGTTTGGTAACCTTGTCAGTGAGGCTTTTGTTGACCGAATGCGCGACTTAGTGTAGCGATAGAAATAGGTATCTGTTTGAGGGTCGAGGTGAGGATGGCAGGTTCATCCTTTCCAAGATTTTTGGACATGATGTGTCCTCCATGCTAGTGGTATTTTTAGCTTTATTTCAGAAGCAGGTAATCTCTAAAAGCTATTTAGCTTTTAAAATGACATCTTTGCTGTTATCTTTTTAATTGAATATTCTTTTATCACCGATAACGTTGTCTATGACCTTAGATGTCATGATGCCAGAAAACCTCAATTCAATCAATCAATCAACAGGAGACTCGATACATTCACTATCGGTCTTGTGGTGGCTGCTCAACAAGTGGTTCAAGAATACCTCAAGCTCCTTGGTGGACAAGTAGCAGTTGGTTGAGGGCATTGGTTACCCAGGTTAAGACTGGGATGAATGAGTGTATGTCTGGCTTTTCCTTTCTTTATCTTCCCTTCCGTTGGGATACAGCAACATGGATCCCTTTACACGCTGGCTTCAACCTCTGCAGATAATTATCACTTTCTTTGTGTAGCCTAGTATAAATTATAAATTTATATAATGTCCCCTTCCCCATTGCTTTCTGCGAGGTAAGCAGTGGGATACCTCTTTTTTTTTCATAAATAAACTCGGAAGGTGTTCATATAAGACAAAAAACTCTATTACACTGAATTGTACAAGCCACGCTTATACTCAATTTGTATATTTTAGCGAGCTGTCTAGGTTTTCCCTAGGCCACAGTCATATTCTGTACTAGGTAAAACTGGGTGGGGACTTCCACCCACCTAAGAATGAGTCATCCAAATAAATAGAAGTTTTCAATATTAATCTTACCCGATAATCATGTAGCTGTCAACTCTGTTGCCGACAGAAATCTACGGTCGGGATACGCCAGTGATCGCTATACAGGTGGGGGTGCACACAACAGCGCCATCTGTGGACAGGTACTCCAGTACTTCTTGTCAACACCACCTCAATTTTTCCTCTGTCGTGCCTCCGGCTAGACCTACATGGATACGCTGTTGATTCTGGAGTTATTATTCACGATTTGGTGATGTATTTGCTCTAGAGTTTAGCCTTCGCTATTCAGGAAGCTATATCATTAGCTTAGCTAGTTTTTTGGAATTAATTTGATTTAATTTTGGTGACGAAGAGAGTATGAACTCTCTTTCTCTTTTAAATGGCCGACCCTTCCCTTAGACGGAAGTGTTGGTGTCGAAGAGAGTACAGTGAACCCTCGCTACTTCGCGGTTCGACAATCGCGGATTCACCACTTCGCGGGGTTTTCCCATAACCCATATATATATACATATCGCGGATTTTCCGGAAAATTCGAAAATACCGCGAAATCTGAAGATAACCAAATACGATATTTTGTTACCTGTAATTCCATTAATACTGTAATTAGTAATATCTGCTCTTACTGATTGTTCATTGCATTACATATGATATATAATTCAGCACAGAAAGAAATAAAACACGAAAAGAGAATGTGATCATACGATAATTCAGTACGTAGTAAAATTAAATCGAACATGAAACGCAAATCAGATGCAGTCATACCATATTAGAATGGTGTGTACTGTAATGGATGTGCTTCTTTTCCATGAATCTTTTGTATGTATACGTACGTAGTACAGTACTGCATCCAATAATATTCTTTGTTGCAAAAATCACATTTCGAATAAGTACTGTAAGCGTACGAGAGAGAGAGAGAGAAAGAGAGAGAGAGAGAGAGAGGCGTAAAATAGCGTACGTACGTAAATTTTTATTATTATTGTTATTATTATTATTATTGTTGTTGTTGTTAATAAAATTATTATTGTTATTATTTTTAATCATTATTATTATTATTATTACTGTACAGTATTATTATCATTATTTATTATTATTACGGTATTGTACTTAATCTACGTACGTTCAGTATGCGCGGGGCATCTTCTATGAGTAACCAACGCACCATGTACTGTAAGACGGGCTGTGATTGGTTCAAGCGCTGATAGATGACGAATCAAAACTCAAGTTTTGTTATCTAGCCTGTGATTGGTGTTTTGCCCGCATCTTCTACCCGCAGCATCACAGTTCTCGCGGGGCTGCATCGTTCACTTTCTCTTTCCGCGTATTGCTGAGTAGACGTTCTTAACTTTGTGAAGTTTAATCTGTGCTGTGTGCAACTGTTTTAAGTTGAACTTTTTGTTGAACTTTCTGTTACAATGGCTCCCAAGCGTTCTGCTTCTAGTAAGGCTGGTAGTGAGCCTAAACGCCACCGAAGAATGATGACGATAGCTGAGAAGGTTACGCTTCTCGACATGTTAAAAGATGGTAGAAGTTACGCGGCCGCCGGCCGCCATTTTGGCATCAACGAATCCACCGTTCGCTACATCAAGAAGGACGAGGCGAACATTAGAAAGACTGCTGCAATCACCTTTAGCAGATCAGCGAAGCGAGTCGTTACAACGCGTAATAAAACGATCGTACGCATGGAAGGTGCTTTAGCTGTGTGGATTGCCGACTGTCGGAAGAAGAACATAGCGTTGGATACGAACACCATCCGAACAAAGGCTTTGAGCTTGTATGAGAATTTTGCGGCAAAGGAACCTCATGACGACGATGGCGACCATGCTGAAGAAGATGATGATGTAGATGATCCTCAACCAGGGACCTCCACTGATTCCCAGCGTCAGAAACAACGTTTTTCCGCCAGCAAAGGATGGTTCGCGAAGTTTCAGAAACGCTTCGCCCTGAAAAGCGTTTCCCTGCATGGGGAGTCTGCTTCCGCTGACACTGCCGCTGCTGAAACTTACGTGAACCAGACTTTCAAGAACATTATCGCTGAAGGTGGATACAAGCCGGAACAAGTCTTTAATATGGATGAAACCGGCTTGTTTTGGAAGAGAATGCCGTCGCGAACTTTCCTGTTCAAAGAGGAAGCCAAAGCCTCTGGCTTTAAGGCATTCAAGGATCGCGTTACCCTCGTGATGTGTGGCAATGCTGCTGGATTTTTGTTAAAGCCGGGGCTTATTTATAAGTCGAAAAATCCTCGCGCTTTGAAAAACAAAAATAAGAATCTCCTTCCCGTGTACTGGATGCATAATCAAAAAGCATGGATTACGAAGATGCTGACCTCCAACTGGTTCCACCAGTGTTTCATCCCGCAAGTCCATGAATATCTCTTAGAGAAGGGCTTGCCATTCAAGATCCTTCTCCTTATGGATAACGCTGGTGGACACGCAACTGACCTGTCGCGTGAGGGCGTTCAGGTTGAGTTCCTGCCACCCAACACCACGTCATTAATTCAACCAATGGACCAGGGGGTTATCAGGGCGTTCAAGGCCCTCTACACGAAGAATACCTTGGCGGACCTCGTTGCGTGTGTGGATGCTGCCCAAGATGACGAGGATGAAGACTTCAACTTGAAGGCGTACTGGCGGCAGTACACCATAGCCACGTGCCTGCAGAATATTCAAAAGGCACTTCAAGAGATGAAACCTGCAACCGTAAATGCGAGCTGGAAGAAGCTGTGGCCCGATATTGTTTACGACGACAAGGGATTTACTCCGTCGGAAATCCAACACTCTGCAATACGGAAATCTGTGCAGTTGGCTGCCATAATTGGGGGTGACGGGTTTGGCGACATGACGACTGAAGACGTCGACGAGTTGTTGGACTGCCATTCCCAGCCCCTAACTGACGCAGACCTCGAAGACCTGACGAAATCGGCAAGTGAGGAAGAGAGTGAGGGTACCCAGGAAGAGACCCAAGAAAATGTCGAAGAAACGGGCTTAACATTAGAACGGCTCGCCAAGTTCTGCAACCATATGAAGGAGGCGAAAGAAATGTTGCAAGAGTGGGACGAGGATATGGTTCGCTCGATGCAATTCTGCAACAAGGTTGATGACATCACGACTCCCTACAGGATGCTCTTGGATCGAAAAAAGAAGCAGCGGCAACAACTTCCGATCACAATGTTTTTTCAGCCTCGCAAAAAAGAGCCAGTTCCTCCTGCTAGTACGCCTTCGGAAGAAATTGAAGAAGTTGAAGAGGTGTCCCAGGAAAAGACACCTCCGTCTGAAGAGACGTAAAATACTATCATTGACTGCACAGTAGAACACATCATCAGCTTCATCATCATCATTTCTACTGTGCAGCAAATTCATCGCCATCGTCATTCAAGTTTTTCTTGAACTTCTTTCGTGGTGAGTACAGTAACAATCTTTATTTTTTACTTTAACCTGTTTTATAGTTTAGTAATGTACGTACTGTATGCATTAAGTTAAAGGGAAGGTTTTAAAAGTCTACATGTTGTAACCTATCATATTTTTTTTGTTTAAAATTTACATTTACGTACGTAAAACAATCTCTCTCTCTCTCTCTCTCTCTCTCTCTCTCTCTCTCTCTCTCTCTCTCTCTCTCTCTCTCTCTCTCTCTCTCTCTCTCTCTCTCTCAAATTGTTTTCCTGCTTTGCTACGTACAAGTACTGTATAATTTATATTTGTAAGGTAACATATTTTGTAAATGCTTTTACTGTAAATACTGTATGTACTGTATCATTATTTATCACTATCATCATGCGTGTTAAATGCCTTGTTTGTTCTGAGCGTGGTTGTTTACTGAGCGTACACGCCGTCGTTTCAGGCGGCGTCATAAAGAAAAAGATTTCATTTGGAAGTCCTAAGAAAAATACGTAAACTAAAACATTGGTAATAAAAAAATCAACATACAGTACTGTATAATCAATATAATCGATGCAAAAACTAACCATACGTACATATATGTGTACACTAAATGAGTTTGTTTCTTCATTATGATCAGAGATGAACGTAAACAAAACATTGGTTGCCATTTTTTATCGTGCTTTTTAGGTGTTTAGGAAACACATGATATAAAATCGCCTTTAATATTTGTGCCTGTTTTAGTTTAGGGTGCTGTAGTACATGCATTAAGTGTTCTGTACATTAAAGGGTGGTTTGTTAACAGTACTACGTACAAGGGAAGGTTTTAAAAGTCCGAATATACATGTTAAATAAATAGGTAAATATGCTGTCACTACTTCGCGGATTTTCACCTATCGCGCCCGCGTCTGGAACCTATCTACCGCGATAAACGAGGGTTCACTGTATAGACTCTCTTTCTTAATTTTGCTTAACAAAGTTATAGATTTATTTTATATCTCTCCGCCTTTTATAGGCTTCTTCGATTAACTTCCTTTTATTATAAACTTATTAAAATTAATTTTTATGTTTTGTTTATATGCGACCTTTCCTAATAGTAGGCGGTCTTTTCTTGGAACCGAAGTTAATTAACATTGAGCCCGTCATTTCGTTTTTACCTGTTAACATTTTATGCTATTTTAATGTTTTTGAAAGATTTTCTTTGATAGTCTCGTACTGTTTTCAAAGTTGAACTAACGTTTTGTTTTGTCTCTGCAGTTGTTGACGTTCAGAACGTTCAACTTGCGCTCTATCGTTACGATAGAGAGAGAGTTCACGGTTTCACGTTGCAGTAAGAGTAAACCGATTCTAGCGTTTTGTTCATTCTTTCTTAGCTTAAATGGTTTTAATTCTAATAAAGGAACTTTTTATTTGGGAAATCTTTCAGTTTTTTTCCTTTAACAATAATATGTTTTAACGATATATATAATTGGGCTCATCTCTCAGGTTCTAAGTCAAAAGAGAGAGAGAGAGAGATAGAGACGGAGGGAGAGAGAGGAGGGTAAACGTTTCGTTCAAGCGGGTAACGTTGTTATTGTTTTTGCTCTTCTCCCTAGTCTCTTTAGGGGAAGAAGGTAAACGTTTCTAGAGTTTTATTCTTGTTCCCAGGCTTTATGCGGTGAGAGATTTTAAACGTAGTTTATTTGATCTAGTGTTTAGTCTCTTTTCCAGCCACTGAATTATTTATCTTTCATTATGTTTTTCTGTTACATTGTAATACTGTTTTCGCAATTACTAACTTTTAATGAAGGATAGAATTGCGTGTTTCAGGTACAAACCACTTAAAGTTTCGAGTTCAGTGAAATAAGTGCAAACAGAAAATCAAAAGTGATAAAGTGATAAGCGCAAAGTGTTACAGTGTTGCGTTCGAGGGTTCGTCTGTTCGTGCCAGTTGTTCGCCTAGTCTGGGACCTCTTACAAGCTCCCAAGCCCAGGGGAGAAGTAACGTCGAAGGACTTATGGGTTCATCAGGCCTTGATCGACGAACAGACGTTTCCCTCCGTGGTTTCGGGTGTAACCAACTCACGTAGCCGACGTGATCACCCCACCCACACAAAGACGAGAGAGCCCATTTATTCCTCGTCTGCGGAAGAGGTTTCTCGCAGAAACCATGGACCAAATCTTGCAGCTTTTAAGTGCAAGTCGGTCCCTTCCGCGCAAGTCCAACTCCTAGGTGTAGCCATTAACACTGGGTCAGTTCGGACTTGCTGCAGTACGACAACTGCACACCTCCCAGAGAGGCAAGGTGGTACCGCAACAGGCAGTAACTCCGTCTGTTGCCGCACCAGCTGTTTTAGACCCTCAGTCTCAACGGATAGTAGCTCCGTTTGTTGTTGTCTTTCATAGACCCTAGTGGTCTATGCTGCAGACAATGCAGTCTCAGCTTGCGGTTTTGATGCAGGAGTTTCGGGCAGAGAAGGTTAGCACACCTCCTCCTGCGAGCGCTCCTCCACCTCTGCGCAGTCCACCCTGCCAGATGTATGATGTTGAGGCTCCTCCTGCCTCCATGCGTGAGCTGCCGCATTGGGAGTTGCCAGGTACCAGCGCTTTGCAGCAACCTCCACTTTCCTTGAGGCAGGAGCCTCTTGCTATGCGGCAACCTCCTCAACCCTTGAGGCAGGAGCCTCATGCTTTGCAGCAACCTCCTCTACCCATGAGGCAGGAGCCTCATGCGTTGCGGCAACCTCCTCCATCCTTGAGGCAGCAGCCTCATGCGTTGTGGCAACCTCCACCATCCTTGAGGCAACAGCCTCATGCTATGCGGCAACCGCCTCAACTCTTGAGGCAAGAGCCTCTCTCTGCGCAGCTACCTCCTCAACCCTTGAGGCAGACGCAACTCTTGAGGCAGGAACCTCATGCTATGAGGAGCCTCATGCTATGCGGCATCCTCCTCAACCCATGAGGCAGGAGCCTCATGCTATGCGGCAACCTCCTCTAACCATGAGGCAGGAGCCTCATGCTATGCGGCATCCTCCTCAAACCATGAGGCAGGAGCCTCATGCTATGCGGCATCCTCCTCAACCCATGAGGCAGGAGCCTCATGCTATGAGGAGCCTCATGCTTTGCGGCATCCTCCTCAACCCATGAGGCAGGGACCTCATGCTATGGGGGGCCTCATGCTATGCGGCATCCTCCTCAACCCATGAGGTAGGAGCCTCATGCTATGCGGCAACCTCCTCTACCCATGAGGCAGGAGCCTCATGCTATGCGGCATCCTCCTCAACCCATGAGGCAGGAGCCTCATGCTATGCGGCATCCTCCTCAACCCATGAGGCAGGAGCCTCATGCTATGAGGAGCCTCATGCTATGCGGCACCCTCCTCTAACCATGAGGCAGGAGCCTCATGCTATGCGGCAACCGCCTCAACCCATGAGGCAGGAGCCTCATACTATGCGGCATCCTCCTCAACGTATGCGGCATGAGCCTCATCCCTTGCAGCATGAGCCTCATCCCATGCAGCATGAGCCTCATACCATGCAGCATGAGCCTCATCCCATGCAGCATGAGCCTCATCCCATGCAGCATAAGCCGCACGCCATGCAACATGCTCTGCTTACCTTACAGCATGCTCTACATACAGCATGCTCTGCATACAGCATGCTCTGCATACCTTACCGCATGCTCCTCAGTCACACATCTTTGGTTGTTGCCAACTCACAAGACTGTCAAGCAGTTTCATAACGTTGCCTTCTGGTCTGCTGCTTTTGCACCAGTGAAACCCTCACTGAGAGAACTTAGCTTTTCTCGGATATGGTTCCTGTAGATGAGAAAGTGCTATTCTCCCTCCTTCTGATATTCCCTTGAGGACTCTGTCATTTGGAGAGGAGCCTTTAGCTGCTTAGCCTCCTATGGACTTTTATTTAAGCATAACATGCTTCCAGGGAGGGTAATGGTTCCACTTCAGTCGCTAACCCCGTCTGTTACCACACCTGCTCCCATAGACCTTGAGCTTTGTTGCAAGACATGCAGTCCAAGCTTAGTCCTTGTTAGAGGATTTTTTGTTTACGGAGTCAGTGTGTCACTGGGAACAACCTGATAAGGAGTTGTCTGTACGACCCAGACAGTCTAGACAGTTTCGGGTTGTCGCTGTACTTCCTCGCTTCCCCATGGTTGACAGTTCACAGACTGTGCAGCAGAACCATGATCTTGTGTCCGGCTCCGTCAGACGACTGGCTTTTAAGAGCTCCCACAAGTCGTCGCTGTCTGGAGATTCTCAGATGGACTATGGATCTGACCAAGGAACTGGGCCTCCTGGTCAATTTTGAGGAGTCCCAGCTCGTCCCATCCCAGACCATTGTCTACCTGGGTATGGATCTTCAGAGTCGAGCTTTTCGGGCTTTTCCGTCGGCCCCAAGGATCTACCAAGCCCTAGAATGCATCCAGAGCATGCTGAGAAGGAACCGATGCTCAGTCAGGTAGTGGATGAGTCTAACAGGGACACTTTCATCGCTGGCCCTGTTCATCGAGTTAGGGAGACGCCACCTCCGCCCCCTTCAGTATCATCTAGCTGCTCACTGGAGAAAGGACATGACGCTAGAGACGGTCTCAGTTCCTGTTTCCGAAGAGAGGAGGTCTACTCTCACGTGGTGAAAGAACAGCTTTCTTCTCAAGGAAGTCTACCTTTGGCTGTTCAGAAACCCGACCGCCGTCTCTTCTCTGACGCATCAGACACGGGCTGGGGTGCGACTTTGGACGGACAGAAATGCTCGGGAACATGGAATCAGGAGCAAAGGACACTTCACATCAATTGCAAGGAGCTGTTGGCGGTTCATCTGGCCTTGATAAACTTCAAGTCCCTCCAGCTTAACAAGGTGGTGGAGGTGGACTCTGACAACACCACAGCCTTGGCTTACATCTCCAAGCAGGGAGGGACTCATTCGTGGAAGTTGTTCTAGATCGCAAGGGACCTCCTCATCTGGTCAAAAGATCGAAAGCTCACGCTGGTAACGAGGTTCATTCAGGGCGATATGAATGTCATGGCAGATCGCCTCAGCCGGAAGGGTCAGGTCATCCCCACAGAGTGGACCCTTCACAAGAATGTTCGCAGCAGACTTTGGGCCCTGTGGGGTCATCCAACCATAGATCTGTTCGCTACCTCGATAACCTAGAGGCTCCCGTTGTATTGTTCTCCGATTCCAGACCCAGCAGCAGTTCACGTGGATGCTTTTCTGCTGGATTAGTCCCATCTCGACCTGTATGCATTCCCGCCGTTCAAGATTGTCAACAGGGTACTTCAGAAGTTCGCCTCTCGCAAAGGGACACGGCTGACGTTGGTTGGCTCCGCTCTGGCCCGCGAGAGAATGGTTCATAGAGGTACTGCAATGGCTGGTCGACATTCCCAGGACTCTTCCTCTAGGAGTGGACCTTCTACGTCTACCTCACGTAAAGAAGGTACACCCAAACCTCCACGCTCTTCGTCTGACTGCCTTCAGACTTTCGAAAGATTCTCAAGAGCTAGGGGCTTTTCGAAGGAGGCAGCCAGAGCGATTGCCAGAGCAAGGAGGACATCCACTCTCAGAGTCTATCAGTCTAAAGGGGAAGTCTTCCGAAGCTGGTTCAAGGCCAATGCAGTTTCCTCAACCAGTACCACTGTAACCCAGATTGCTGACTTCCTGTTACATCTAAGGAACGTAAGATCCCTTTCAGCTCCTACGATCAAGGGTTACAGAAGTATGTTGGCAGCGGTTTTCCGCCACAGAGGCTTGGATCTTTCCACCAACAAAGATCTACAGGACCTCCTTAGGTCTTTTGAGACCTCAAAGGAACGTCGGTTGTCCACTCCAGGCTGGAATCTAGACGTGGTCCTAAGGTTCCTTATGTCATCAAGATTTGAACCTCTCCAATCAGCCTCTTTTAAGGACCTCACATTAAAAACTCTTTTCCTCGTGTGCTTGACAACAGCTAAAAGAGTAAGTGAGATCCACGCCTTCAGCAGGAACGTAGTTTTCACATCTGAAACGGCTACATGTTCCTTGCAGCTCGGTTTTTTGCTAAAACGAGCTTCCTTCACGTCCTTGGCCTAAGTCGTTCGAGATCCCAAGCCTGTCCAACTTGGTGGGGAACGAACTGGAGAGAGTACTTTGCCCAGTTAGAGCTCTTAGGTACTATCTAAAAAGGTCATAACCTTTACGAGGACAATCAGAAGCCTTATGGTGTGCTATCAAGAAGCCTTCTCTTCCAAGGTCTAAGAACTCAGTTTCTTACTAATTCAGGCTCCTGATTAGGGAAGCACACTCTCATCTGAAGGAAGAAGACCTTGCTTTGCTGAAGGTAAGGACACATGAAGTGAGAGCTGTGGCTACTTCAGTGGCCTTCAAACAGAACCGTTCTCTGCAGAGTGTTATGGATGCAACCTATTGGAGAAGCAAGTCAGTGTTCGCATCATTCTATCTCAAAGATGTCCAGTCTCTTTACGAGAACTGCTACACCCTGGGACCATTCGTAGCAACGAATGCAGTAGTAGGCGGGGGCTCAGCCACTACATTCCCATAATCCCATAACCTTTTTAACCTTTCTCTTGAATACTTGTTATGGGTTGTACGGTCGGCTAAGAAGCCTTCCACATCCTTGTTGATTTGGCGAGTGGTCAATTCTTTCTTGAGAAGCGCCGAGGTTAAAGGTTGTGATGAGGTCCTTTAGTATGGGTTGCAGCCCTTTATACTTCAGCACCTAAGAGTCGTTCAGCCTCCTAAGAGGACCGCTACGCTCAGTAAGGAAGACGTACTTAATAAAGGCAGAGTAATGGTTCAAGTCGTCTTCCTTACCAGGTACTTATTTATTTTATGTTATTTTTGAATAACTAATAAAATAAAATACGGGATACTTAGCTTCTTTGTTAACATGTATGCTGGTCTCCACCCACCACCCTGGGTGTGAATCAGCTACATGATTATCGGGTAAGATTAATATTGAAAAATGTTATTTTCATTAGTAAAATAAATTTTTGAATATACTTACCCGATAATCATGATTTAATTGACCCACCCTTCCTCCCCATAGAGAACCAGTGGACCGAGGAAAAAATTGAGGTGGTGTTGACAAGAAGTACTGGAGTACCTGTCCACAGATGGCGCTGTTGTGTGCACCCCCACCTGTATAGCGATCGCTGGCGTATCCCGACCGTAGATTTCTGTCGGCAACAGAGTTGACAGCTACATGATTATCGGGTAAGTATATTCAAAAATTTATTTTACTAATGAAAATAACATGTTTGTTAGTATGGGAACAAATGACAAATTTGGAGATAATTTATATTTTTCCTTAACTAATACAATCCTGGAGTTATTCATATAAATTGTTCTGCCATCACCTGTCCCCTAGAAGTCCTGCCTGGAATCAAAAGTGACGTACCTCACTGCTGTGAGAGTATATATATATGCGGCTGGGTACCCCCCAGCCACCCCCAGCCTACCTGCTCAAGTGGTTGGGCATGGTTGCCACCTCGCATTTTAAGTCTATAGATAATTCAATTAAATAATTCTAGGTTTGTATTAGGGTAAAATACAAATTATCTCTGAATTTGTCATTTTGAAAGTTTAGATTTTTTAAGGACATCTTTGCTTAGATGGTTTTAAATTTAATATTATTTTATTCTTTATAACAAACTATATAGGTGTCAATAATGTATGATTTCGGGAAGCCAGAGAATTTTAAATCAATCAATTAATCAATCAATCACTGTTTTAGGATTCTAACTTTTTGTAGAAACATGATTTATAGATAAGATTCAAGTTTCTATATTTCACAGATTTTAACCTCATAATTTATTTTTTTGTATCAATTATATTTAATTTATATTTTATTTGAGTTTTTTTTATTAATACAAGTAATAATTATTGTTCCCAATGTTAATCGGGCCATCGCTGTATGAGTCAAGTTTGATTCATTTGACTGTTTAATCTGATATTTATGATAATGATAGATAAAGTAAGAGAATTCAGTGATGTTGAAAATACAAAGAATTGTACTAGCATCATACATTGCTATTTGAATTATTAATTACCATCATCCTCTAGATGTATCATTTCTGATTACTATTATACTTCAGGGTTTTATGATACAAACTGGTGATCCAACTGGAACGGGGAAAGGTGGACAATCTATTTGGGGTCACAAATATGAAGATGAAGTAAGAGATGATTTAAAGGTAAGAATATGTTACTTCTTAACTTTGTTATATTGATATTTATGATTTAACCCTTTGATCCCCAGGCATAGGACATATTTTACCTCTGCATTTTTAGTACCATCTTTGTCATACAACCTGATTTATTCCCTATTGTAAAGTTTTTTGTGGTTAGTGTGTTTTGGAACATAGTGTTTTGAGACAAGTGGTACGGTTCCCCCCAGTCTCCAGTAGGTAGATATTGATTTAAGTGTCCATCAAAGTGCTGGTGTGTGTCTCATATATCTGCTATTTTGATTAATTTTTGTTTAAACTTTCAGGTTACAATTAAATGTCACATAATGATCTGGTACCATGCATAAGGGCAGAAATGTGGCAAGTGTCTGGATGTTATGGTTGTTGCAGAAATTTGTAACTATAAGTCAATACAAATAGTGATAGAATGAAAGAATTGCCTATAAAGAAACATGTTATGCTTATAATCAAATTATATGATGTGCAGGCAGTGGTTATACTGATTGATATAGGGAGAAAATATACAATTTGGTCTCTGTACTTGCCTTCAAATGATAACATTTCACAGAGGTAATTCAACAACTCCCTCAATCTTTTTTTTTTTTTTTTATACTTGTAGATTTAAATGGTAAACATCCTTTCAGGGGTGATGTTTTAGCAAACACCAGGGGTAATATTATATCATCAATTATGGGAAATGAGGATACTGGACTCCTTAATACAGGAGAGTCCACACAATTTCACGTTCAGACAGGTACTGTGTCATGCATTAACTTTCAATTTCAAGGTCAAACTGTCTACTTGATTTTGATTGGAGGATGTTAGGATGATTGGCGTACTAGCGATCATGAATCAATCATCATAAATCCCAACAATAGTCCCCCTTGACAAAGATCGCCACGATGGAATCTTGACACGGCAGACTGGGTTAAATTCCATGGGCTTAGTGAAATTGAGGGGAGTGCAGAATAGTTTGAAAGTGTTGATGATGCCATAAACTTACTGAATGGAACTCTCCATACAGCAGGAATAAATTGGATTCCCAAAACAACAGCCCCCAGATGCGGAAGCCTTGACGAGGATGGGGGCTTAGGGATTAGCAGATGGCCTCTGATGTATAGTGGGAACTGCTTTCCCACTGGACCTTGGTGCCCAATTGTTGATCCAGCTAAATTGGTCAGCACTTTCTCTTTTCCTTTAGGTCATTTCTTTTATTCTCCCATCTCTTCCTCTTGGGCATGAACCTGTTGACGACTTTGGCTTGTTTGATTATAGTTTGACTGCTTCTTTTGTTTTGGCTCAGTGTGGGATGGATGACATGCCCTCTCAACTTGTACAATTTTAGATGACATCACTCTCTGGCAGACCTCTTTGGGTGCAGACCATGTCTGTTAAGAGTCGGGCTCCAGTGATCCAGTTTCAAGTCCTCATATTTGTTGGTGATGGGTGACACCAGGCACTGGAGTCATCAGTGGGAGGTGCTAACTACCCCCACTGACCAGTGCATGCTCACCTAAAGAGAGGTAGCCCCTCTCTAACAGACAACTGGTCCCTGCTAATGCCTTTTCTCTTGTTGGGCCACGTGTGATAGGAGGACCGACATCCTCTGATAAGAGGTGGATAACCCGGCTTGCTTCTTCAACACAAACCAGCCCCTCTGTTGACGAACTGGAAACTGTAAAGGACCATTTTTGGGAAGGTCAAAAACCAGGTAATTTGGGTAATGTAGGGAATCTGCAAATTCTTCATGTCACCCAAATTCCCATGGAAAGTAATTATGATGTACTATATAAAACATTTCAGTGTTATGGTAGTATCAAAGAAATCTGAATGAGACTTGAAAATGACAAGTGGGATTCATGGATATAATTTGATAATCATGATGAAGCATTTGATGCAATCAGAGATGTTATGAATATTAGGATTAATAATTTGAATATCAAGGGTGCTCTTTGTGATGGGGTACCTAAGGCTTTAGGTATATACAAACCTACAGATTGGATTGACAGAGATATAGAGGGGGTTTTACTCTCCAAGAGGAAGCCAAAATCACCAAAGTTGCTTATTAATCAAAAGGGAGTACAAGGAATTATTTTAAAATATGCAAATTTCTTAAAAAAAAAAGTAGTTACCATCGCACCAGGAGATATATCTCGTTTTTGAACGAACAGTTTACTCACAAGTGCGAAATCAGAAACACCATCCACTATATTTTGCAATCTAAAGACAGTGAATGATGACATAAAGTTGGATGTGAAGCCCCATCTAAACTTCAGTTATGGAAGAGGAGAAGTTTTCAAAAGATTTTTCAGAAGAAGAGATACTGGCCATGTGTCCTTTAATTGTGTGGAAAGTGCATAAAGTTCCTGGAACATCAATGATTATCCTTACTCTCCAGGATGCTGATGTGCCTTTCCACATTTACATAGAAAATGAATGGATTAAAGTTATAACTTTTAAGCAGAAGCCATTGCAATGTTTTGATTGCTTTTGATATGGGCATTCTTCTAGTTTGCAAGAATGAAAATTTTTTTTAGTGCCTGCTCCAACATTTACCACGGAGAATGTGCACTAGAGGCTAATTGTTTGAACTGCAATTTTAATCATAAATCTACTGATAGGAGCTACCAGCAATGTAAGTTAGAAGAGGCTGCCCTCAATAAATCCAGTATCAAACACATATGTGTGTTGCATGCCAAGAGACTATTGAGTAAATAAACAAGTTATGCAAAGGTATTGAGACCCTTTGGATTAATAGGCACAGGAGGAGATGATGATGATGATGATTGAAATTAGGCGGAAAAATTACGCAGGAGACATCCAAACCATCTATTACTGCCAGTATTCCCCAAAAGATAAATTTGCCATCTTCTGGTAACATGCTGCATGGTAGGGAAAGAATGTCATTTACGTCTTTGTTCATCTCTATTAAACCTTTGTCCCCCATCACAAAGGATAATACTAACCTCTCTCAGGCTATATCTTTGCTTTATTTGATGGAGGTTTCACATAAAACCAAGTTATCAGGTGCACCTGTAGTGGGGAAAACACCAAAACCTGATAAATTACCACCTGTTAATAGGATAAGAGAGAGACCTCCATCTCTCTCACCCCCATCCATTAAAAACACCAAAGTTATGACATCAAATAGATATAATATTCTGTCTGTTGATTTTTCAGATCAACAAGAAAACTACTTAAATCAATCAAAAATTCAAGTTAAGGTCCACCAGCCCCCTCAAGAATTAGGTGAAAAGAATGTCAAAAAGGCTAATGTAAAACCTACAGTAACTTATCAAGATCCACATTAAGAAGCCTACAGAAAATATTGTTAAATCAAAAATTGTCAATGGGAAGATCTCATCCAAGATGTCTTACAGAAAATAATACATAGTTTTGTCCATTTTGCAATGGAATTTTCAGGGTTTAAGGACCAAATATGAATAACTCACAATCCTCATTCATGAGCACTCCCTTATAGTTGTATGTCTACAGGAGAGCAACCTTGATGCTAATTCTCCATGTCTTCGAGAGTATGTTAGCTAGAGGACACCATATGATCGACAAATAGGGAGACATGGCGGCAGTCTTTCATACGTTCGCCGAGATGTTCCCTAAATTTTTCACTCATTTGTACCCATCTGGGTACACTTGAGGCCAGGTGTTCAAATTGCAATTTGAATCATAAATCAACTGATAGGAGATGCGAACTGTATAAGTTGGAGGAAGCTGCCCTAAACAAATCAAGTTTAGAACACATAAGTGTGGGACATGCAAAAAGAATGTTGAATAAATCAACCAGCTATGCAAAGGCCTTAAAATCAAAGGTAAATTTACCACAGGAGACAGCAACCCCACCTAGCACTGCCAGTAATTCTAAGAAAAGAAATACAACCTCTGATGATAAAGTACTGCATGACAAAGTAATCGTATTGCCTTCTGAGGCTTTGCCACAGCGTATTAAAAATGGGTCATTGCCCATTTCTGTACAGCCTTCGTCCCCCATTACCAACAATAGTACTAACCTCTCCCAGGCCATGTCCTTGCCTGATTTGATGGAGATGCCACCTGACACCAAGTTACCAGGTGCACCTGTATTGGGGAAGGTGCAAAAACCTGGTAGCTCAAAACCTACTAATCGGAAAAGAGAGAGACCTCCATCTCTCTCGCCCCCTTCCATAAGAAATATCAAAATTACGACGTCAAATAAATATGATGATTTGTCTGTTGATATTTCTGATCTGGAAGTCAATTTAAATAAATCGGAAATTCAAGTGGAGGTCCACCAACCTCCTCAACAATCAGATCAAAAAGACAAAAAGAAAATCATAAATTCTAAACCCAATCTATCAAGACCTTCTTTAATAAAACCACCTAAAAATAGTGTTAGATCAAAAACTGCTAATGGGAAGACTCCATCCAAGGGGTCTACCAAATTATACACCATAGTTTTTTCCTCCATTTTGCAATGGAATTGTCAGGGTTTAAGGGCCAAATATGAAGAACTTAAGCTCCTTATTCATGAGCATTCCCCCATAATTATTTGTCTACAGGAGAGCAAACTTGATCATAATACCCCTTGTCCTCGCGAATACATTAGTTATAGGACACCATATGATCACCAAGTGGGGAGCCATGGCGGAAGTCTCATATACGTTCGTCGAGATGTTCCCCAAGTTTCTCTGTCTATTCGTACACCTCTGCAGGCAGTGGTTGTACAGATCGACATAGGGCGAAAATATACAATTTGTTCTCTGTACTTGCCTCCAAATGATAACATTTTGTATGACAACTTAGTGGAGGTGATTCAACAACTCCCTCAACCTTTTCTTTTACTTGGAGATTTGAATGGTAGACACCCTTTGTGGGGTGATGTTTTAGCAAACACGAGGGGAAATATCATATCATCAATTGTGGAAAATGAAGATGTGGGACTCCTTAATACAGGAGAGCCCACACACTTTCATGTCCAGACAGGTACCTTGTCATGTATTGACCTAGCAATCGTAAGCTCTAATTGCCTAATCGACTTCGATTGGAGAACATTAGATGATTGGCATACTAGTGATCACGCACCAATCATTATAAACACCAACAATGGTCCACCTTTACCGGGATCGCCACGATGGAATCTTGACAAGGCGGACTGGGATAAATTTCGTGAGCTAAGCGAAATTGAGGGGGATGCAGGACAAGTTGAAAATATCGATGATGCCATAGACTTACTGAATGGAACTCTCCATACAGCAGGAGTCAATTCAATTCCAAAAACAACAGGGTTATTCAAACGACGACCAGTCCCGTGGTGGTCTCCAGAACTAACTGCCCTGCACAGAGCCACAAGAAGATCTTTAACACTATTGCGTAGACGCAGAACTGATGAGAATTTAATTATGTACAAGAAATGTAGAGCACAGTTCCGTCGTGCCATGAAAGAAGCAAGGCGCCAGTCATGGATGTCTTTTGTTTCCTCCATTAACAGTAGAACACCACCATCTTCTGTGTGGAGAAAAGTAAAAAAGATAGCTGGCAAATTCACCCCCAACCCACCACCAGTGTTGAAGGTGAATGGCCAGTATGTAACTGAAGCAAATGAAGTTAGCAATGCCCTGGCTAATCATTTTTCAAATGTATCCAGCAAGTGTGAAGGAGCCCCTGGTCACCAGTATAGGAGCGCTGAAGAAAAGAAAATTTTAAATTTTGCAACAAGAAGGGAAGAGTCGTATAATTCTCCTCTCACTGAAAGAGAATTTGATTCCTCACTTGCTCATTGCAATGATACAGCCCCTGGACCCGATGGAATTCCATATGCAATGATTAAACATGTACATTTTAATACAAAGCTATTTATTTTAAATATTATTAATAGAATATGGCATGATCATAGTTACCCAAGTGTTTGGGAACTAGCCATTATTTTAGCCTTTTTAAAACCCGGTAAAGACAAGTTTTTAGCAGCAAACTATCGTCCTATTGCATTGACATCTTGTTTATGTAAAATCATGGAGAAGATGGTCAATGCAAGGCTGATGTGGTACCTTGAAAAGAAAGGTATTTTATCACCGATTCAATGTGGATTCCGAAAAATGCACTCAACGACTGATGTGTTGATACGACTTGAGTCTTCTATTTGTGAAGCCTTTGCTTCCAAACAGCACCATGTTACAGTATTTTTTGACCTTGAAAAGGCATATGATACCACATGGAGATATGGTATACTTAAAACCATTCATGAATTGGGATTGAGAGGAGAGCTGCCACTATTTATTCAGGCATTTCTTTCACGTAGAGTTTTTCAAGTGAGAGTGGGGGAAACACTATCTGAGAGTAAGTGCCAGGAAGAAGGAGTTCCTCAGGGTAGTGTGCTGAGTGTAACCCTTTTTGCACTAGTAATTAATGGGATATCCTCAGCCATTCCCCAGGATGTTCTCTCAACATTATTTGTGGATGATCTCTCAATATCATTTGCTGGCACCAGAATGGCAATGGTTGAGAGAAAAATCCAACTCTCTATTGATAAAATTATCCAGTGGGCTGACATGAATGGATTTAAGTTCTCGACAAGTAAAACTACCGTTGTCCATTTTTGTCGTATCCGGGGAGTACATCCAGACCCGGATATATACATTAAAGGTCAACGGATACCATGTGCAAGAGAAGCTAAATTTTTAGGTTTGATATTTGATTGTAGGCTGACATGGGTTTCTCACTTAAAAGCATTAAAAGCTAAATGTGTTGAAGCTCTCAATATCTTAAAAGTATTGTCCCATACATCGTGGGGGGCAGACCGCAATACTATTTTAAAATTATACAAGGCCTTGATTTTTTCCAAAATTAGTTATGGTTGTGAGGTATATTCTTCAGCCACCCCAAGCCAGTTAAAAATATTGGACTCGATACATCATGCAGGTATTAGATTGTCTACTGGAGCTTTTAAAACCTCGCCTATCCCAAGTCTCCTTGTTGATGCTGGAGAGTTACCTCTAGACCTTTACTGAATGTCTTCCATTCTTCGGTATTGGTTTAGATTGCAAAGACTCCCTAACTCTCTCGCCTTTCAGACTGCAAGCCTTGTAAGACACGCATCATACTTTGAGTTGCACCCAAAATCTCCTCAACCTTATGGCTTTCGGGTGAAACGATTATTAAATAGTCTGGATATAATTAGAAATAAGGTACTTCCATTCAAGTTATCACCAACGCCTCCATGGAAGTTACCAGAGATATCTTTTTGTAAATATTTTATTGGAGATAAGAAGAATATGTCAGACCTAGAAGCCAGGTCTCTTTTTAATGAACATGTTAGAGAACATAGAGATCAACTTTTATCTATACTGATGGCTCCAAATCTGATGCTGGCGTTGGATTTGGAGTACATAGTAATGGTTTTAATTGTAGAGGTGCACTTCCTCTGACCGCTTCCATATTTACTGCCGAACTGTATGGCATATTAACCGCTATTGAGAAAATAGCGTTGGAGAAGGAGGGTAATTTTACAATTTTTAGTGATGCAAGGAGTGTCCTTCAAGCTATGGAAGTTTTTAATTCTAATAACCCTCTAGTTTTAAAGATTTTAGAATGGCTTTTCATTATTGGACGGAGAGGTATAACAGTTCAATTTTGTTGGGTTCCAGCACATGTAGGTGTGTCTGGGAATGAGAAGGCAGATTCACTGGCTAAGGAGGCTGCATCAGAGTTGCTGCCAAGAAGGTATCCCATTCCCTGTGATGATTTCTTACCTGACATCAAGAAATTGGTTTGCAATAAATGGCAACAACAATGGGATAGTCAAGATGGCAATAAAATGCGAGAGATAACAAATGACATATCTCCTTGGAGGTATAATATGATGCCCCGAAAATGGGAGACGTCTCTTTGTCGTCTCCGTATTGGTCACACTCGGTTGACACACGAGTTTCTGCTGAAGGGCCAACGCCAACCGTATTGTGACGACTGTGTAGTACCTCTAACAGTAAGGCATTTGTTGACCGAATGCCCCAATTATAACAACTTGCGGAATAGATATTTGTTTGAGGCTCGAGGTGAGGGTGGCAGGTTCATCCTTGTCAAGATTCTTGGAAATGATATGTCCTACCATGCAAGTGGCATTTTTAGATTTATTTCAGAAGCAGGTCTTCTGAAAAATATTTAACTTTTATGACATTCAACTTTTATGATTTTAATTGAATACTCTTTTATTTTTTATTTTATTTTATCTTTTATTTTTGTATACATAAATTAAATGTTACCGGCGTCAATGACCTCAGATGTCAGGATGCCTGAAAACTTTAAATCAATCAATCAATTGTACCCATCTGGAGGCAGTGGTTGTACAAATTGTTGTATGGAGAAAATACAAAATTTTCTCTTTATTTGCCTCCTAATGACAATATCTCGTAAAATGATTTAGTAGAGGTGATTCAACAACTCCCTCAACCTTTTCTCTTGTTGGGGGAATTTTAATAGTAGACATCCTTTATGCGGCAATGTTTTAGCAAACACAAGGGGCAACATTATATCATCAATTGTGGAAAATGAAGATGTGGGACTACATAATACAGGGGAGCCCACGCACTTCCATGTTCAGACAGGTACCTTGTCGTGTATTAACCTATCAATTGCAAGCTCTAATTTCCTTCTCGATTTCTATTACAGTGAACCCTCGTTTATCGCGGTAGATAGGTTCCAGACGCGGGCGCGATAGGTGAAAATCCGCGAAGTAGTGACAGCATATTTACCTATTTATTTAACATGTATATTCGGACTTTTAAAACCTTCCCTTGTACGTAGTACTGTTAACAAACCACCCTTTAATGTACAGAACACTTAATGCATGTACTACAGCACCCTAAACTAAAACAGGCACAAATATTAAAGGCGATTTTATATCATGTGTTTCCTAAACACCTAAAAAGCACGATAAAAAATGGCAACCAATGTTTTGTTTACGTTCATCTCTGATCATAATGAAGAAACAAACTCATTTAGTGTACACATATATGTACGTATTGTTAGTTTTTGCATCGATTATATTGATTATACAGTACTGTTTGTTGATTTTTTTATTACCAATGTTTTAGTTTACGTATTTTTCTTAGGACTTCCAAATGAAATCTTTTTCTTTATGACGCCGCCTGAAACGACGGCGTGTACGCTCAGTAAACAACCACGCTCAGAACAAACAAGGCATTTAACACGCATGATGATAGTGATAAATAATGATACAGTACATACAGTATTTACAGTAAAAGCATTTACAAAATATGTTACCTTACAAATATAAATTATACAGTACTTGTACGTAGCAAAGCAGGAAAACAATTTGAGAGAGAGAGAGAGAGAGAGAGAGAGAGAGAGAGAGAGAGAGAGAGAGAGAGAGAGAGAGAGAGAGAGAGAGAGAGAGAGAGAGAGAGAGAAATTTTAAACAAAAAAAATATGATAGGTTACAACATGTAGACTTTTAAAACCTTCCCTTTAACTTAATGCATACAGTACGTACATTACTAAACTATAAAACAGGTTAAAGTAAAAAATAAAGATTGTTACTGTACTCACCACGAAAGAAGTTCAAGAAAAACTTGAATGACGATGGCGATGAATTTGCTGCACAGTAGAAATGATGATGATGAAGCTGATGATGTGTTCTACTGTGCAGTCAATGATAGTATTTTACGTCTCTTCAGACGGAGGTGTCTTTTCCTGGGACACCTCTTCAACTTCTTCAATTTCTTCCGAAGGCGTACTAGCAGGAGGAACTGGCTCTTTTTTGCGAGGCTGAAAAAACATTGTGATCGGAAGTTGTTGCCGCTGCTTCTTTTTTCGATCCAAGAGCATCCTGTAGGGAGTCGTGATGTCATCAACCTTGTTGCAGAATTGCATCGAGCGAACCATATCCTCGTCCCACTCTTGCAACATTTCTTTCGCCTCCTTCATATGGTTGCAGAACTTGGCGAGCCGTTCTAATGTTAAGCCCGTTTCTTCGACATTTTCTTGGGTCTCTTCCTGGGTACCCTCACTCTCTTCCTCACTTGCCGATTTCGTCAGGTCTTCGAGGTCTGCGTCAGTTAGGGGCTGGGAATGGCAGTCCAACAACTCGTCGACGTCTTCAGTCGTCATGTCGCCAAACCCGTCACCCCCAATTATGGCAGCCAACTGCACAGATTTCCGTATTGCAGAGTGTTGGATTTCCGACGGAGTAAATCCCTTGTCGTCGTAAACAATATCGGGCCACAGCTTCTTCCAGCTCGCATTTACGGTTGCAGGTTTCATCTCTTGAAGTGCCTTTTGAATATTCTGCAGGCACGTGGCTATGGTGTACTGCCGCCAGTATGCCTTCAAGTTGAAGTCTTCATCCTCGTCATCTTGGGCAGCATCCACACACGCAACGAGGTCCGCCAAGGTATTCTTCGTGTAGAGGGCCTTGAACGCCCTGATAACCCCCTGGTCCATTGGTTGAATTAATGACGTGGTGTTGGGTGGCAGGAACTCAACCTGAACGCCCTCACGCGACAGGTCAGTTGCGTGTCCACCAGCGTTATCCATAAGGAGAAGGATCTTGAATGGCAAGCCCTTCTCTAAGAGATATTCATGGACTTGCGGGATGAAACACTGGTGGAACCAGTTGGAGGTCAGCATCTTCGTAATCCATGCTTTTTGATTATGCATCCAGTACACGGGAAGGAGATTCTTATTTTTGTTTTTCAAAGCGCGAGGATTTTTCGACTTATAAATAAGCCCCGGCTTTAACAAAAATCCAGCAGCATTGCCACACATCACGAGGGTAACGCGATCCTTGAATGCCTTAAAGCCAGAGGCTTTGACTTCCTCTTTGAACAGGAAAGTTCGCGACGGCATTCTCTTCCAAAACAAGCCGGTTTCATCCATATTAAAGACTTGTTCCGGCTTGTATCCACCTTCAGCGATAATGTTCTTGAAAGTCTGGTTCACGTAAGTTTCAGCAGCGGCAGTGTCAGCGGAAGCAGACTCCCCATGCAGGGGAAACGCTTTTCAGGGCGAAGCGTTTCTGAAACTTCGCGAACCATCCTTTGCTGGCGGAAAAACGTTGTTTCTGACGCTGGGAATCAGTGGAGGTCCCTGGTTGAGGATCATCTACATCATCATCTTCTTCAGCATGGTCGCCATCGTCGTCATGAGGTTCCTTTGCCGCAAAATTCTCATACAAGCTCAAAGCCTTTGTTCGGATGGTGTTCGTATCCAACGCTATGTTCTTCTTCCGACAGTCGGCATCCACACAGCTAAAGCACCTTCCATGCGTACGATCGTTTTTATTACGCGTTGTAACGACTCGCTTCGCTGATCTGCTAAAGGTGATTGCAGCAGTCTTTCTAATGTTCGCCTCGTCCTTCTTGATGTAGCGAACGGTGGATTCGTTGATGCCAAAATGGCGGCCGGCGGCCGCGTAACTTCTACCATCTTTTAACATGTCGAGAAGCGTAACCTTCTCAGCTATCGTCATCATTCTTCGGTGGCGTTTAGGCTCACTACCAGCCTTACTAGAAGCAGAACGCTTGGGAGCCATTGTAACAGAAAGTTCAACAAAAAGTTCAACTTAAAACAGTCGCACACAGCACAGATTAAACTTCACAAAGTTAAGAACGTCTACTCAGCAATACGCGGAAAGAGAAAGTGAACGATGCAGCCCCGCGAGAACTGTGATGCTGCGGGTAGAAGATGCGGGCAAAACACCAATCACAGGCTAGATAACAAAACTTGAGTTTTGATTCGTCATCTATCAGCGCTTGAACCAATCACAACCCGTCTTACAGTACATGGTGCGTTGGTTACTCATAGAAGATGCCCCGCGCATACTGAACGTACGTAGATTAAGTACAATACCGTAATAATAATAAATAATGATAATAATACTGTACAGTAATAATAATAATAATAATGATTAATAATAATAACAATAATAATTTTATTAACAACAACAACAATAATAATAATAATAACAATAATAATAAAAATTTACGTACGTACGCTATTTTACGCCTCTCTCTCTCTCTCTCTCTCTCTCTTTCTCTCTCTCTCTCTCGTACGCTTACAGTACTTATTCGAAATGTGATTTTGCAACAAAGAATATTATTGGATGCAGTACTGTACTACGTACGTATACATACAAAAGATTCATGGAAAAGAAGCACATCCATTACAGTACACACCATTCTAATATGGTATGACTGCATCTGATTTGCGTTTCATGTTCGATTTAATTTTACTACGTACTGAATTATCGTATGATCACATTCTCTTTTCGTGTTTTATTTCTTTCTGTGCTGAATTATATATCATATGTAATGCAATGAACAATCAGTAAGAGCAGATATTACTAATTACAGTATTAATGGAATTACAGGTAACAAAATATCGTATTTGGTTATCTTCAGATTTCGCGGTATTTTCGAATTTTCCGGAAAATCCGCGATATGTATATATATATGGGTTATGGGAAAACCCCGCGAAGTGGTGAATCCGCGATTGTCGAACCGCGAAGTAGCGAGGGTTCACTGTAGATGATTGGCATACTAGTGACCATGCACTAATCATTTTAAACACCAACAATGGTCCACCTTTACAGAGATCGCCATGATGGAGTCTTGATAAGGTGGACTGGGATAGATTTCATGAGGTAAGTGACATTGATTGGAATGCAGAACAGTTTGAGAATATTGATGATACCATAGACTTGCTGAATGGAACCCTCCATACAGCATGAGTCAATTCAGTACCCAACACAATAGGGATATTCAAAGGACAACCAGTCCTGTGGTGGTCTTCAGAACTAACTGGCCTGCACAGAGACACAAGAAGGTGTTTAACTCGATTGCACAGACGCCGTACAAAGGAGAATTTAATTATATACAAGAAATGTAGATCACAGTTCCGTCGTACCTTGAAAGAGGCTAGGCGCCAGCTTTAGGTGGTTTCTTTTTTTTTCCTCCATTAACAGTAGAACACCACCATCTCTGTGTGGAGGAAAGTATAAAAGATAGCAGGCAAATTCACCCTAAACCCACCATCAGTGTTAAAGGTTAAAGGACAGAATATGACTGGAGCAACTGAGGTTAGCAATGCCCTGGCTGATCATTTCTCATATATATCATGCTAGTGTGAAGTAGCTGCTGGTCACTAGTATAGGAGCATTGAAGAAAAGAAAATTTTAAATTTTGCAACAGGAAGGAAAGAGTCATACAATTCTCCTTTTACTCAAAGAGAATTTGATTCCACCATTGCTCTGTGTAATGATCCTTCCCCTGAACTATATGGAATTCCATATGCAGTGATTAAACATGTACCTGTTAATACCAAGCTGTTTATTTTAAGCATTATTAACAGAATATGGAATTATCATAGTTAACCAAGGGTTTGGGAACCAGCCATTATTTTAGTCATTTTAAAACCCAGTAAGGGTAAGTTTTTAGCTGCAAACTATCGACTAATTGCATTGACATCTTGTTTATGTAAGATCATGGAGATTAATTGATTGATTCAAAGTTTTCTGGCATCCTGCCATCTAAGGTCATTGATGCCGATATTTATTATATAGAATGAATACAAGAATATTCAGTTAAAACCATAAAAGTTAAGATGTCATTATACTGTATAAGTTAAATAGATTTCAGAAGACCTGCTTCTGAAATAAATCTAAAATTGCCGCTCACATAGTAGGACACATCATGTCCAAGAATCTTAGCAAGGAAGAACCTGCCATATCACATTAGCCTCAAACAGATACCTATTTCTCAAGTTATAAAAAATGCCTCACTGTTATAGGTACCAAACAGTTGTTGCAATACAATTGGTATTGGCCCTTCAGCAGAAACTCGTGTGTCAACCGAGTGTGACCAATGCCAAGAAGACAAAGAGATGTCTCCCACTTTCGGGGCATCATGTTATAACTCCAAGGAGATATGGCATTGTTGCTTCTCTCATTTTATTGCCATCTAGACTATCCCGGTGCTGTTGCCAATTGTTACAAAACACTTTCTTGATGTAAGGTAGAAAATCATTACAGGGAATGGGATACTTTCTTGGTAGCAACTTGGATGCAGCATTCTTCGCCAGTAAATCTGCCCTCTAGTTCCCAGACACACTACATGTCCTGGAACCCAACAAGATCGAACCATTATACCTCTCCTTCCAATGAATAAAAAGCCATTCTAAAATCTTTAAAACTAAAGGGTTAATAGAATTAGAAATTTATGAAGCTTGGACACTCCTTGCATCACTAAGAATGGTAAAATTACCTCCCTTCTCCAACGCTATTTTCTCAAGAGCAGTTAGTATGCCATACAGTTCGGCAGTAAACATGGAAGCTGTTAGAGGAAGTCTATCTCTACAATTATAACCATTACTATGTACTCCAAATCCGACACCAATATTAGTGCAAGACTGATATGGTACCTAGAAAGAAGGGTATTTGGTCACTTGTCTATTGTGGATTTAGAAAAAGGGACCGATTGATTGATTGATTTGAAGTTCTCTGGTATCCTGACATCGAAGGTCTTTGATGCCGAGAAAAAGGGACTGAATTACTGAGGTGATGATACAACCGGAATCCTCTTTTTTTATCTTGAAAAAAACATGTGGTATTACAAGGAGATATGGTACAGGTAGGGCATCACTAATCCGGCAACTTTTGGACCAGGAGGGTTCTGGATTATCCATTTTTCAGGATTATCCATATATTACAGGTAGTCGTTGCCTTACGTCTAAGATAGGAATGTATGTAGAACTGAAAAGTGAAGTTTCTGTATATTTAATATTATGCCTCTTGATTTGGCAATGATCTAAGTCATATTTTATCAATATTTTCCTACTGTATATCATTATTTTATTTTCTTGTTCAATAGAATATCTTATGCTCTATTAAAGCATTTTTGTATTCTATTTTTCAATTTTGGGAATTTTAAACATCAAAAATTACTTAACATTCTGTTTCCCTCTGGTTATGATCAGCTAATCTGTATCGAAAGATTGCACACATAGGAGAGGCGTAAATTTTATATAATTTCTTGATTTATTCTAAATATCTTCATGATGAATATTACGTCACCAACATCTATGCTGCAGGATATCACAGTTTTCATACAGTTTGCTTTTACAGTAGCCATTATTATTAGTTATCATGCAGACGCTCTCACTCTTTCTCTGTGCAAGTGTATGTGTGACAGGATGTGTGCGGGGCATGTATGGGTAGTCCATTTTTAAAGCTTCATATAATATTTAAATGTTTATTCATTATTAAGCCTTCATCTCTCTCTCTCTCTCTCTCTCTCTCTCTCTCTCTCTCTCTCTCTCTCTCTCTCTCTCCCTCTCCCTCTCCCTCTCCCTCTCCCTCTCCCTCTCTCTCTCTCTCTCTCTCTCTCTCTCTCTCTCTCTCTCCGTATTTTGATTTTTAATTCACCGTTAAATCTTCATATTTATTTAGACATCATTATAAAGGATAAAGTAAGTAAAACAAAGTTGATAATAACATTATTATTACATATTTGTTGCTGAAAAAGCTAACTTATAAACAGATGTGTACATGTGTTCATTTGTTTGTTATGATCAGTGATGAAACGTAAACAAAGCAGTGGTTTCAGTTTTATATTGCGTGTTTAGCTAAAGCATGATAAAAAATTGTATTTATTTAATTTATTTAGGATTTTTAAGTATACAACAAAAGCTAGACTAAGCACCCATGGTATTGTAATTTGCCAGTCGTCTTACACAGCAGATATGACCCAAATTCATTCAAATTTGACCTAATTTTCGACCTCGTCGTAGCTAAAAGTTGTCTTATGCGCAGAAATATATGGTATGTTTCTGCTTGTGTAATGTACAGCTAGACTGTTTCCAACAACATACATTATGCGTAAATACACAAAAAACTGTTTTCCTGAATCTGACCTGCTGAAATGAGGGTGCATCTTATAGGCTGTCAAATATGGAAATAAATATAAGGTATTGGTTTATGTTCTGGTTTGTTTACGTTGGGAACAGCGCTGCCAATGGCCAGTAGCAAAAACAATTGAGAAACAGTGCCACCAACCAAGCGGCTAGTAGCAAAAAATAATGCTGGTTAACTGATGTTTCTGGATTAAAGATGGCTGGGTTAGTGATGGTCAACCTGTATACTTAAAACCATTCATAATTTGGGATTACGAGGAGAGCTACCATTGTTCATTCAATCATTTATTTCCCATAGATTTTTTTGAATGGGAGACACTATCCGAGAGAAATTGTCAGGAAGGAGTTCCCCAGGATAATGTGCTAAGTGTAACCCAATTTGGTGGTAGGTTGGCCAGGGCACCAGCCACCCGTTTAGATACCACCGCTAGAGAGTTATGAGGTCTTTGATTGTCCAGACAGGTACTATATTGGATCCTTCGCTCTGGTTATGCATCATTTTTCCCATTGCCTACACACACACACACACACACACACACACACACACACACACACACACACACACTGAGTAGTCTGGCCTATTCTTTACATATTCTTCTCTGTACTCATACACCTGTCAACACTTGAGATTACCAAACAATTCTTCTTCACCCAAGGGATTACTGTAATTGTTCAGTGGCCACTTTCCTCTTGGATAAGGGTAGAAGAGACTCTTTAGCTATGGTAGACAGCTCTTCTAGGAGGACACTCCAAAATCAAACCGTTGTTCTCTAGTCTTTGGTAGTGCCATAGCCCTTTGTACCATGGGCTTCCACTGTCATGGGGTAGAGTTCTCTTGCTTGAGGGTATGCTTGGGCACACTATTCTATCCTATTTCTCTTCCTCTTGTCTTGTTCAAGTTTTTATAGGTTATATAGGAGGTACCCCACAGATGCTGAAGCTTTGATGAAGAGGGGGGGTGAGGGGGGGGGCTTAGGGATTAGCAGGTGGGCTCTAATGAATAATGGGAACTACTTTCCCACTGGACCTCAGTGCCCAACTGTTGATCCAACTAAATCAGTCAGCACTTTCTCTTTTCATTTTGGTTATTTCTTTTATTCTCCCATCTCTTCCTTTTGGGCTTGAACTTGTTGACGACTTTGGCTTGTTTGATTATGCTTTGGCTGCTGCTTTGAGTTTGGCACAGTGTGGGATGGATGGCATTCCATTTCCACATGTACCAATTTAAACGCCATCACCCTCTGACAGACTCATTGGGTGCAGACCAAGTCTGTTAAGAGTCGGGCTCTAGTGATCCGGTTTTTAAGTCACCCATATTTTCGGGTAATGGGTGACGCCAGGCATTGGAGTCGCCGGTGGGAGGGGCTAACCACCCCCCCCACTGGTCAGTGTACGCCCACACTTGAGAGAGGCAGCCCCTCTCTAATAGAGGTCTGGTCCCCCGCTGAAACCTCTTCTCGTGTTGATCCACATGGGATAGGAGGACTTACATCCTCCGTTAATAGGTGGATAACCCGGCTTGCTATTTTCCAAAAAACCAACCCCTCTGTTGATGACCTGGAAAATACAAACATTGATCTCGGTACAGACTGCTCCATCTCGGGTTCTAGTATTGTAACATTGGAACCTAATTTGTGTTATGTAAAGAATGATAAGAAAACACTAGAAAAGAAGAGAGATATAGTGGGAAATGATGACAGTACAGTACAGATAAATATAGAAAAGTAGAAGTATGAAGTAGTGAATTATGAAAATATATTTATCTTAGAATTTGAAAATGGAAAAAATTAGCGTTTAAATGTTTTTAAAGCTAACAGGGAAATAGTTACATTATGTGAAGGGCAGCCAAAAATTTTAACCCCAGGGAAATGGAAGTCTCTTGATAGAGACACTATCCCCATTACAAGGTGAAAGGTTAAAAACACTTACAGCATTGGATGGTCATAGTGTAAAATGCATTTCACACACTACTTTCAACCAGAGTAGAGGTGTGATATATGCTCCAGAATTGCTGGACATAGAGGAAAAAGAAATTGAGGATGAACTGAAAAGTCAAGGAGTAGTTAAAGTAGTCAGAATGAGAAAGAGAGTTGGAGAACAGCGTATTCCTCTTGCTACTTTGATTATAACAATTGATCAATGCAGATTACCAAATGTTATAAAAGCTGGTTGGCTATCTTTGTAGGTGAAACCATATATCCCTTAACCATTGCGATGTTATCATTGCCAAATGTATAGCTATTTAAGCCAGAAATGCAAGGAAAAGCTAAATAATAAGCCAGCTGTTTGTGCCAACTGTGGAAAAAAATAGTCATGGAGTATGCATAGAAAATCCAAATTGTATACATTGTAGGGAAGCACACCCAGATATATCCTATTTAAAAGCTGTGTTAAGTTTATTTTTGAAAAAGAAATTCAGGCCATTAGGACCATGGAAAGGGTTACTTTTAAAGAGGCTTGTAAAAGAGCTCTTTAAAAAGCAAATAAGTCCAGGGCAACCTTTTTCAATGGTTCTGAAGAAAAACTTGCCAAAGCACAGGGACAAAAATTATATCTCCACTTCTAAGATAAAGAAACAAATGGAAGTAGTTAAAGAGGTTGAAAATCCCATCGAAAATCTATATCCAGAAATTGTAGAAAAATCAAAACAGAAACGTAATGATCTGAAAGTTATTCAAAAGCCAACTACTCTGATTCTAAACAATAGTACAAACCTCTCTCAGGTCGTGTCCTTGCCTAATCTGATGGAGGTTCCACTTGAAACCAATTTACCTGGTGAACTTGTATTGGGAAGGTGCAAAAACCTGACAGATCACACCTTTTAATCGAAAAACAGAGAGACCTCAATCTCTCTCGCCTCCCACCATAAGGAACATTAAAGTCACAACTTCAAATAGATATGATATCTTGTCTGGTGTTCTTTCTGATCAATTGGAAGGTAAATTGAACAAATTAGAAATTCAAGTTGAGGTCCACCATCCTCCTCAACAATTAGATCAAAAGGAGACACAGAAAAAGAGGAACACAAAACCCAATATGTCAAGATCCTCTCTTGAGATACCACTGGGAAATATTATTAGCTCAAATATTGCCAAATGGAAGACTTCATCTAAGGTGTCTTAAAAAAATGAAGCATAGTTTTTTCCTCCATTTTTTAATGGAATTGCCAGGGTTTAAGGGCGAAATAAGAACAACTTAAGCACCTCAAGCACCTCATACGTGAGCACTCCTCTATAACTGAATGTCTACAGGAGAGCAAACTCGATGCTAATACTCCTTGTCTTCGAGAGTATGTTAGCTATACGACACCATATGATCAACACGCAGGGAGCCATGGAGGAAGTCTTATATACGTTCATCGAGATGGTCCCCAAATATCTTTGTCTAACTCAACCCCTCTGCAGGCAGTGGTTGTACAGATTGATATAGGTAGAAAATACACAATCTGTTCTCTTTACTTGCCTCCAAGTGATAAGATCTCATATGATAATATAGTAGAGGTGATTAAACAACTCCCACAATCTTTTCTCTTACTAGGATATCTTAATAGTAGACATCCTTTATGGGTGATGTTTTGGCAAACACAAGGGGTAATATTATATCATCAATTTTGGAGAAGGAAGATGTAGATGTAGGACTCCTTTCATGTTCAGACATATACCTTGTCTTGCAGTGACCTATCAGTTGCAAGCTCTAACTGTCTTCTCGATTTTAATTGGAAAACATTAGAGGATTGGCATACTAGTGATCATGCACCAATCATTATAAACACCAATAATGGTCGACCTTTACAGAGATCGCCCTCGATGGAATCTTGATAAGGTGGACTGGGATAGATTTTGGGAGTTAAGTGAAATTGAAGGAAATGCAGAACAGTTTGAAAGTGTTGATGATGCCATAGACTTATTTAATGGAACTCTTCACATAGCAGGAGTCAATTCCATTCCCAAAACAACAGGGATATTGAGATGACGACCAGATCCCTGGTGGTCATCAGAAGTAACTGCCCTGCACAGAGCCACAAGAAAGTCTTCAACTCGATTGCCCATGTGCCGTACTGATGAGAATTTAGTCTTATACAAGAAATGTAAAGCACAGTTCCGTCGTGCCATGAAAGAAGCTAGGCGCCAGTCTTGGATGCCATTTGTTTCCTCCATTACAGTAGAACACCAATATCATCTGTGTGGAGGAAAGTAAAAAAGATAGCAGGCAAATTCACCCCAAACCACCACCAACCAATGTTAAGGGGACCGTCCGCCATGTCCGCCATTTTTTTTTTCTAATGATCCAAATTACACCATTTCTATATAGGCCTATGTTTTAGACATATAATACCTTCATCATATAAAAATTTCAAGTCATTTGATCAAAAACTTTTGGATTTATTAGCAATAATCATGATTTAAAAAAAAATTAGGTACATTTTTCCCCACTGCTATAATATCAATTGTATTGAAACTTATACCATAAAAACTACTCTATCAACCGAACAATTCTGTCAAACAGAATTTGGATTTTCCTTTTTTTTTTTAATGAATTTTTATTTTTTTTTTCTCGTCTAGACGGAAAATAATCGTAAAAAAAAAAATATAAAAAGAAAATAAAATTTTGTCCGACAGAATTTTGGGAATTTTATTGTTCTTTTCAATGATATCTTTCTCTCTAATATCGAACAACAAATAAGTGAGAAAAATGTACCTAAGTGTGAATAAGTATGTTTTTGAGTTATGAGCTCCCAAAGATTTGCAACAAATTTTTGCTTCTTTGTTTAAAGAAATCAAGATAATATTATTATGATAACTTTTATTGTTTATTCTTACATAAATGCACCCTAAGCCAGGTATTTGAACCCTCAGTTTACTATTCCTATGTTACGAGTTCCCAGCGATCTCTTATTGGCCAGTGTTTTAGTTAGCAGGTTTCAGCTTTTACTCTTATTCATGTTTCCCTCTTTCTTTGTTTTTTTTTTTTTTACTCCACTTACTTTTTGTTCTTTCTATCACCTTATGTAACATTGGCATTGCTATAAAGTTCCAGAAGACGTTGTGAAAGCACAATCTACATACGAACTTCAGGTAAATAAACACATGCATTATAATTTCTATATGTCTTTGGAAACTTTGCTGATGTTCTCGTAGCTGGTAGTTTTCATTTAGCTACCCTCTACCAATGCCTTTCATTTCTGCCAGAAGTACGATATATTGAAACATGAGAGAGAGAGAGAGAGAGAGAGAGAGAGAGAGAGAGAGAGAGAGATCATGAATTTAATTTTGGAGTGATAGCATTTGGTTGATATACTGTAGATGGCAGTTCAAATTGAGAGAGAGAGAGAGAGAGAGAGAGAGAGAGAGAGAGAGAGAGAGAGAGAGAGAGAGAGAGAGAGAGAGAGAGAGAGAGAGAGAGAGAGAGAGAGAGAGAGAGAGAGAGAGAGAGAGAGAGAGAGAGAGAGAGAGAGAGAGAGAGAGAGAGAGAGAGAGAGAGAGAGAGAGAGAGAGAGAGAGAGAGAGAGAGAGAGAGAGAGAGAGAGGGGGGGGGGGGGGGGGGGGGTAAGACATTACGATTCTGCCAAACTCAGTCATGCAGACGACAGTAAGTATGACGTCATAATTTAAAGACCGCTATATCATTATTGTTTGGAAAATGATAGACTATTTTTTCTTTTTATGACCTTGGGTAACATTGCGATTGCTATAAAGTTCCCGAGGATGCTATGAAAGCACAATCTACATGCGAACTTCAAGAGAGAGAGAATTATAGTATTTGTATAAATGGCAGTTTTATATAATTCGAGAGAGAGAGAGAGAGAGAGAGAGAGAGAGAGAGAGAGAGAGAGAGGAGAGAGAGAGAGAGAGAACTGCGATTCTCTCAAACTCAGTCAGATAGACGACGCAGTTAGGATGACGTCATCATTTAAAGACCGCTATATCTTCATTGTTTGGAAAAATGATTGACTATTTGTTCTTTTTATGACCTTAGGTAACATTGGCCTTGCTATAAAGTTCCCGAGGACATTGTGAACACAATCTACATACAAACTTCAAGTAAACAAACGCATGCATTATAATTTCTGTAAGTGTGTGGAAACTTTGGCTTCTGTTCTCTGAGTAGAATTCGTTCAACTACGTTCTCCAATGTCTCCCATTTCTGCCAGATGTATGATAGTTCAAAACATAAGGTAAAAATCGATATAGATATGCAAAAATAACACACAAAGAGGATTTTTTTCAAACTTAGTCTTGCAGACGACACAGTAAGGATGACGTCATCATTTAAAGACTGCTATATCTTCATTATTTGTAAAAATAATTGGCTGAAACTTCTGGAGAGCATGTACGATATGTTTATGCATACATAGAAGCAATAAAATGATTTTCGATTTCTGAAAGTTGTTATGTCAAAACCCCATGGCGGACGGCCCACTTAAGGGTAAATGGTCAGTATATGACTGGAGCAACTGAAGTTAGCAATGCCCTCACTGACCATTTTTCAAATATATCGTGCAGGTGAGAAACAGCTCCTGGTCACCAGTATAGGAGCATTGAAGAAAAGAAAGTTTTAAATTTGCAACAAGAAAGCAAGAGTCATACAATTCTCCTTTTACTGAAAGAGAATTTGATTCTGCACTTGCTACGTGTAAAAATACAGCCCCTGGACCCGATTGAATTTCATATGCAATGATTAAACACCTACCTTTTAATATAAAGTTATTTATTTTAAGCATTTTCAATAGAATATTTCATGATCATAACTATCCAAGTGTTTAGGAAATTGCTATTATTTTAGCCTTTTTAAAACCCGGTAAGGACAAGTTTTTAGCAGCAAATTATAGGCCAATTGTATTGACATCTTGCTTATGCAAAATCCTGAAGAAGATAATCAATGAAGACTGATTTGGTACCTTGAAAAGAAGGGTATTTTATCACCCATTCAATGTGGATTCAGAAAAATGCACTCGATGACTTTTGTGCGGATACGACTTGAGTCTTCCATTTGTGAAGTCTTTGGTTCCAACCATCACCGTGTGACAGTCTTTTTTTGATCTTGAAAAGGCATATGATACCACATGGAGATATGGTATACTTAAAAGAATCCATGAGTTTGGATTAAGAGGAGAGCTACCACTGTTAAGTCATTTATTTCACATTGAGTATTTCAAGTGAGAGTGCGGGAAACTCTATCAGAAAGTAAATGCCAGGGAGAAGGAGTTCCTCAGGGTAGTGTGCTGAGTGTAACCCTTTCTCCACTAGCAATTAATGGGATATCCTCAGTCATTTCTCGGGATGTTCAGGCAACATTATTTGTGGATGATCTCTCCATATCATTTGCTGGAGCTAGAATGGCAATGGTTAGAGAAAAAAAAAACTCAATTGACAAAAGTCTCCAGTGGGCCGATATGAATGGATTTAAGTTCTCGACAA
>NC_090742.1:59501942-59521942 GCF_036898095.1 Palaemon carinicauda | reverse complement strand
ATACAACCAATAGATCAGGAGGTCATTCTAGCCTTCGAGGCCCTCTACATGAGGTCCATGATGGAGGGCCTCATCTCCTTCATCGATGAAGACGACGAGGACTTCAGCCTCAAAAGATATTGGCATTAATACAACATTGCAACATGCCTGGCCAACATTCAGAAAGCTCTTAATGAGATGAAATAGCAAACATGGAATGCAAGTTGGAGAAAATTGTGGCCAGATGCTGTTCATGACTATGAGGGATTTACGCCAGACAAAGTTCACCACTTCGCCGTAGATAAGGCTGTGAGACTGGCACGGTTAGTAGCCAATGAACTTTTCTCTGACATGAAGACGGATGACGTCAAAACACTGATCGAGTGTCACTCAGAGCCCCTTACTGACGAGAACCTTGTCGAAATGCCAAGATCAGCGAGTGAGGAAGAAGAAGAGGCAGCCGACGTTGGCGACGATGACGAAGCTGAAGAACGTGGCCTTACCTTGGACAACCTGCAAGAGCTCTGCAACATGGCACGAGCTCTGCAACAAAGGGCGCAGGAAATCAATGATATGGTCAGAGCCATCGAATTTAGTAACTGTATTGACAGTGTAATGGCTTTGAACAAGAGTATCTTTGCTCAGATAAACAAACGTCAACAACTTCCCATCACGGTGTTCCTAGTGCACCGAAAACCTTCTGCAGAAGCATCAGATACTCCTCCTGCTGCCTCTCCGGCTTCCCACTGAGCCACTATGCCACCTCCTGCAGTTTCTCCAGCTCTATCGGAAGTTGTCGTTGTCGATCCTCCGCCTCTATCAACTGACGATGAGGCGTCACCTGAGGAGCAGTAAAACTCTCATTAATGTGTGCAGTAAATCATCTTCATCTTCTTCACCTCCATCATACTGCACAGGTGTTTCATCGTCATTTATCAAGATCATCATTATTTACCAAAATCATCGTCATTGTTAGAGGTGAGTTACGTATCTTGTTATAAGAATTAAAGAGTTCTAAAAACATATATACAGTATATACACGCACACTATTTATATATACATATGTATGTACATGTACACTTACACTCTATTTATATTATTTATGTATAAATGTAAATATACATACAGTATATGTAATGTATTATATACTGTATTTATATTACTGTATTTATACAGTACAGTACTTAATTTTATGTACAGTATATAATTTATATTATCAATATCTATGTACATGATTCTTTAATGTTCTAATGATAACATATGCCTTTATAAGGTTAATATACACTTATTTTCATTATATGTACATGTACATGTACACAAAAAATGTACATATTTCAAAATAGTGAGGGAACCTACTTCGCGGTTTTTCACCTATCGCAGTTGATTCTGGTTCCCATTAACTGCGATAGGTGAGGGATTACTTTATGTATATATATATATATATATATATATATATATATATATATATATATACATATATATATATATATATATATATATATATATGTGTGTGTGCGTGTATGTATGTATGTATGTATGTATATGTAATTATTTTATTTGTTCATTTATTCATTTATTCATTTTCATTTTATTTAAATGGTCTGGATATTTCCACATTCGTTATGACTGCTGCTTAGATGAATGAGAGAAGGGATCTCGGTTGGGAGGTGTTTGCATTCAAAGCTATATATGCGAGTATTGGATGATCTTAGCCATCCCAAAGATGGCTTGAACCTTTTTGGCGGAACTACTGACAAGGGTTAGGTCATCAGAATCCGAGGGGATCCAATCCTTGAGGTGGGACTCTTGAATTCTAGCCGGAGGCCCATCATTACGGATATGGGGAGGATGATCCCCTATTTTCTTGGTCTCAGTCCTAACAGGCGGGTTTAGCTTACACCTGTGCCTCTATATCTGTTTTGGTTTTATTCTTCGTGTAGGGTATGGAGTGGACCATCTTGGAAGTATACTCTCATTGTCCCGATAGTGGAGAATGCAAATTTCCTTTCCAATGTATGATACTTTCTTAAAATTCTCAAGTGGGTAAACCAACAAAACAATTGAAGAAAATCCCACCCTTATCTATGATTCCTTCAAACACTAACTCCCCATCCCCTGGATATGCTGACTCCCCCCCCCCCCCGGCACTGTTGACGACCTCTTCTAATTTGAATAGGAAAAGTTCTGTTGATGACCTCAGAACGAGAAAGGACCATTCTACTGATATTCCAAAGTTGAGTAATTTGGATAACATGAGGAAACTTCGAATCCTTCATGTTGCCAAGTTCCAATAGAGACAAACTATGATGATCAATGTAATGCATTTGAGTGCTATGGATGTATGAAAGAAATAAGGATGAAACTTGAAGATGAAAATGGGATTCATGGATATCTTACAGTAGTCATGACAGAGCATTTAGTGCAATAAGTAACGTGAATGATATTAAAATTAATAACTTGAATGTCGTGGCTGATCTCTGCTATAAGGTACCAAAGGATTTGGATGTTGATAGGCCTGCCGATTGGTTGGAAACAGACGCTGATTTAGTTTTGCCTTCCCAGCGAAAGCCAAAACCACCAATGTGGCTTGTAGCTGAATCAAAAGGGGTTACTGGGAATTATTTCAAAATATGCAAATTAATTCAGAAAAAAAGTAGGAACAATTGCACCGGACGATATATCTCGTTTTGGAAAAAAAAAATTTTTCCTTAATGCCAAATCAAGTACACAATCAGTAATACTGTCCAACATTAAAACAACTAATGATGTTATCAAGTTAGATGTCATCCCCACCTAATTTTAGCTACGGAAGGGGAGTAGTTTTTAACAGAGATCTGTATGATTTTACAGAGGAGGAGATACTGGCCATGTGTTCTCTAAATGTATGGAGAGTTCACAAAGTCCCGAGTACATCAATGATAATCCTTACGTTCCAGGATGCTGATGTACCTTTCCATATTATTATTGAAAACAAAAGGACTAAAGTAAGACTATTCAAGCAGAAGCCACTGCAATGCTTTAATTGTTTCAAATTTAGGCACCCGTCTAAAGTTTGCAAAATTGAAAAAAAATGTATGGGATTTTCTCCAAATCTTACCATGGAAAATGTGCACTTGGAGCCATGTGTTTAAATTGCAACTCGAATCATAAATCCACAGACAAGAGCTGCGAGCTGTATAAGTTGGAGGAATCTCCCCTCAATAAATCGAATTTAGAACATACAAGTGTGGGACATGCCAAAAGACTATTAAATAGATAAAATACCTATGCTAAGGCATTAAAATCAAACCCACCTAGTACTGCCAATAGCTCTAGAAAAAGAAATATTCCCTCTGATAAAATGCCAAATGACAAGGTAAGGATATAATCTCCTGAGGCTTTACCACTATGTATTAACACTAAGGCATTGCTCATTTCTGTACAGCCTTCGTCCCTACTTACAAAAACTAATACAAACCTCTCTTAGGCGGTTACACTTAAAACCAACTTACCTGATGCACCTGTAGTGGGAAAGGTGCAAAATCTATAATCCCACCATATAGTAATCGTTAAAGACAGAGACCTCCATCTCTCTCACCCCTCTCCATTAGAAACGTTGACATAAAATAAATTAGATATTTTGTCTGTTGATGTTTCTAATGAACCATAAGATAAACCGAATAAAACAGAAATTCAATGTATGGTCCACCATCCGCCTCAACAAACATATCAAAAGGACACAAAGAAAAACACAAACGTAAAATACAACATATCAAGACCATCTCTGAAGAAACCTACAGGTAATAAAGTTAGATTAAAAGCTGCTAATGGAAAGACCTCAGTCAAGATGTCTTTCAGAAATAATCCGTAGTTTTCTCCTCCATTTTGCAATGGAATTGTCAGGGTTCAAGGGCCAAATATGAAGAACTTAAGCTCCTAATTAATTAACATTCCCCCTTAATTGTATGTCTACAGGAAAGTAAGCTTGATCCTAACACTCCTAGTCCTCGAGAGTATGTTAGCTATAGAACACTATATAATCAACAAGCATGGTGCCATGGAGAAAGTCTCATGTATGTTCATTAAGATGTTCTCCCAATACATTTGTCTATTCATACACCCCTGCAGGCAGTGGTTTTACAAATTTGAATAGCGAGAAAATATACGATATGCTCTCTGTACTTACCTCCAAATGATAATATTCTATTTGATGATTTAGTAGAGGTTGTTCAACAAGTCGCTCAACCTTTTCTCTTACTGGGAGATATGAATGGTAGACATCCTTCATGGGGTGATGTTTTAGCAAACACTAGGGGCATTATTATCTCATCAATTGTGAAGAATGAGGATGTCGGACTCCTTAATACAGGAGAGCCCACGCACCTCCATGTTCAGACAGGTACCTTTTCATGTTTTGACCTTTCAATTGCAAGCTCTAACTGCCTTCTTGATTTCGATTGGAAGACATTAGATGATTGAAATACTAGTGATCATGCACCAATCATTATAAACACCAACAATTGTCCACCTTTACAAAGATCTCCACGATGGAATCTTGACAAGGCGGACTGGGTAAATTACGTGAGGTCAGGGAAATCGAAGGGAGTGCAGAACAGTTTGAAAGTATTGATTTTGCCATAGACCTCTTGAATCGAACTCTCCATACACCAGGAGTCAATTCGATTCTCAAAACCACAGGATTATGCAAACGACAAAAGAAATAGATATATGTTTGAGGCTTGAGGTGAGGATGGATGGTTCATCCTTGCCAAGATTCTTGCACATGATGTGTCCTACCATGCTAGTGGTATTTTTAGCTTATTTCAGAAGCAGGTTTTCTGAAAGATATTTAGCTTTTAAGAGGCCAATTTTGCTTCTATGGTTCTAATTGAGTATTGTTTTATTTTTTTTTCATTTACAATAGTCGATATCGGTGTCAATGACCTTAGATGTCAGGATGCCAGAAAACCTCAAATCAATCAATCAATCACCATCAAACAAAAGAAGCCGCCTTTCAGAAGTTGGATACAGAGCATATTAGTTTGTGATATGGTAGTCGAATTCTCACAAAAACCAAGAGTTTTGCCAGTCTTAAAATCTGTGGATACAGGACATCCAGGAAAAAATATATTACCAGTCAAACCGGGTAATGTAAAGGATCCTATCGCTGAATCAACACCTAAGGCTATTACTAAGCCTCGTAATTTAGATTCGGTCCCTTTCGTCAGAAAGGCACCACCTCCTTCCTTTAGGTCTGCCACACCTCGGATGAACATGCCAAATCTTTCATCTCGGATAGCATCTTACCAGATATAGGGGAGGAATCGTTTGCTAGAGGTTCTGCTGGATGTACCTGTCATGATGGAGGTACATAATTTCATAAGCTCTCCATCTTTCAGTCGAAAAAGAGGGAGACCACCATCCCTCTCCCCCCAACAAGAAATACAACAATTCCAGTTGTAAATAAATACGGTATTCTTTCTGAAAAGATGATGAACTTCGAAAATGTTTAAATGTATCAGAGATTAATGTCGAGATGCACTATCCCCCTTGACTAATAATTAAGGAGGCTGCTAAGAGAAACCTTGAACCAAGCTTAGCAAGACCTACTTTTACAAAAAGTGTCAGACATCAATTCAAAAAACTGTAACAGGAAGATTTTTAAGGAATCTTCCTTAAAGTAAATTTTATTTTCTCCAGTTTTAGAATGGAACTATCAAGGTCTGACAACATCTCATATGAATAATTTATTAGAGGGGATTCAACAAATCCCTCGTACTTTTCTCTTACTGGGAGATTTGAATGGTAGACGTCCTTCATGGGGCGATGTTCTAGCAAACACATGGAGTTAATATTATTCCATCAATAGTGGAAAATGAAGATGTGGGACTCCTTAATACAGGAGAGCCTACACACTTTCATGTTCAGACAGGTACCCCGTCATGTATGGACCTTTCAGTTGCAAGTGCTAACTTCCTTCTTGTTTTTTAATGTAGAACGTTAGATGATTGGCATATTAGTGATCATGCTCCAATTACAATTATTGGAAATACGAGCAATGGTCAACCTTTGCAGAGATCGCTACGATCGAACCTTGACAAGGCAGACTGGAATAAATTTCGGGAGTTAAGTGAAATTGATGGGAGTGCAGAACAATTGGGAAGTGTAGATGATACCATAGACTCACTGAATGGAACTCTACATACAGCAGGAGTCATTTCAAAATTCAATTCCAAAAAACCACAGGGTTATTGAATGGTGACCAGTTTGTGGTGGTCTTAAAAACTAAGTGCCTTGCAGAGAGCCACAAGAAAATCTTTGACTCGATTGCGTAGGAACCGTACAGAGGGGAACTTGATAATATATAAGAATGCAATGAATAAAGCTAGGCACCAGTCTTGGGTGTCTTTTGTTTCCCTCATTAACAGTAGAACACCACCATCTTCTGTTTGGTGGAAAATAACATAGATTGCATGCACATTCACCGCCAATCCACCACCAGTGTTGAAGTTGAAGGGTCAGTATGTGACTGAAGCAAATGAAGTTGGCAATGCCCTGGCTGACCATTTCTCAAATGTATCATGGAAGTGTGAAGCAGCTCCTGGTCACCAGTATAGGAGCATTGAAGAAAAGAAAATTTTAAATTATGCAACAGTAAGGGAAGAGTCATATATCTTCTTTTACTAAAAGAGAATTTGATTCAGTACCTGCTAGTTGTAATGATGCCCTTGGACCTGATGGAAGTTCATATGCAATGATTAAACATGTACCTGTTAACACAAAGTTATTTATTTTAAGCATTATTAACAGAATATGTCTTGATCATATATCCAAGTGTTTGGGAACTAGCCATTATTTTAGACTTTTTGAAACCCGGTAAGGATGGCTGCAATTGCATTGATCTCTTGCTTATGTAAGATTATGGAGAAAATGATCAATGTAAGACTAATGTTGTACTTGGAAAAGAACGGTATATTATCACCTATCCAGTGTGAATTCAGAAAAAGGCACTCAATGACTGATTTGTTGATAGGCCTCAAATCTATTTGTGATGTCTACTTCCAAGGAGCACCATATAACCTTTTCTTTTACCTTGAAAAGGCATATGATACTTCATGGAGATATGGTATACATAAAACCATTCCTAATATGGTATTATAAGGAGAGCTTTCAATGTTCATTCAATCATTTATTTCACAGATTTTTTCAAGTGAGAGTGGGGGAAGCTCTACCTGAGAGAAAATGTCATGAAGGAGTTCCCAGAGTAGCGTGCAAGGTGTAACCCTATTTGCACCATCCATTAATGGAATATCTTCTGTCATTCCTTGAGATAAACTCTCAACACTATGTTGTGGATGATATCTCCATTCTAGCTGGAGCTAGAGGGAAAACTTAAACTCTCAATTAACAAAACTATTCAGTGGGCTGATATGTATGGCTTTAAGTTTTCGACAAGCAAAATTACTATTGTCCATTTCTGTCATATCTGTGGATGTCATCCAGACCCGGATATATACATGAAAGGTCAATGGATCCCATGTGTAGGTGAAGCTTAATTTTTAGAATTGATATTTGATTGTAGGCTTATATAGGTTCTTCACGTAAAGTTGTTAAAAGCTAAACGTCTTGAGGCTCTAAATCTTTTAAATTTATTGTCCCGTAAATCATAGGGGCAGACTGCAAAACTATTTTAAAATTATGCAAGGTATTGATTTTTTTCAAAATTAGTTATGAGTGTGAAATATACTCCTCAGCCACCCCAAGCCGAAAAAAGACCTTAGATTCTATACATCACACTGGTATTAGATTGTCCACAGGAGCATCCCTCTTAATGAAAGAATGGCTTGATGAAGTCATTGAGCTTCAGCACGGCATATCATTCCCGTGCTGAAACTTGGTGACGGGTAAGAGGACTCTTGAACTTGGGAAAATTGCTCCCCCAGTTTGAATCTAAATTTCTCTCTCTCTCTCTCTCTCTCTCTCTCTCTCTCTCTCTCTCTCTCTCTCTCTCTCTCTCTCTCTCTCTCTCTCTCTCTCTCTCTCTCTCTCTCTCTCTCTCTCTCTCTCTTTCATCTTTTTCTTCATCTTAAGGTTACTTCGACCTTTTCCTAATTTTATAAACTTTTTCGTGTTGTTGTCCCAACTCTATGAGTAAAATTTCCCATATGTATGTGTATGTATTTACATATGTATGTTTTTTTTTAATGGCATGGATGTTTCTACATCTGTTATTGCCACTGGTGTGGATGTTTCTACATCCATTATTGCCACTGGCATTGATGTTTCTACATCCGTTATTGCTGCCTGCATTGATGAATGGGAGCAGGTGTGACAGTTGGGAGGTATTTGCACTCAAAGCTATATGTGAGAGTATTAGATGATCTTTGCTATCCTGGAGATTGTTTGGAACTTTTTGGCAGAACTATTCTCAAGTGTTTGGTCTTCGGAATCCAGGGGGATCCAATGCTTGGGGTAGGAAGCCCATCATTACTGATATTGGGAGGATGATTCCATAGTTTATTGGTCTCAGTCCTAACAGGCGGGTTCAGCTTACACCTGTGCCCCTATATCTGTTTTGATGCTATCCTTCAGGTAGGGTATGGAGTGGACCATCTGGGAAGTATACTGTACTCTCATTGTGCCGATAGTGGAGAGTGCAAATTTCCTTAATGTTCTCAGGTAGGATTCTTCTGACACGACCCCCCTCCCCTGGATATGCTGACTCGCCCCTGGCACTGTTGATGACCTCTGGTAATTTAGTTAAAGAGAATTCCGTTGACGACTTAGGAACTAAAAAGGACTATTCGTTGAGCATTCGTTGGGCAATACAGGAAAATTGAAAATCCTGCATGTTACCCAAATCCCATTAGAAGCTAATTATGATGTGCTACATAAAATATTTGAATGCTACAGATTGATATAAGAAATTTGAATGAAACTTCAAGATGATGAATGGTATTCTTGGTAATCATTTAATTGTCATGAGGAAGCATTCAATGCAAGCCGTAACATCATTAATATCAAAGTTGGTAATATGAGTATTAAGGGTCCTCTGTGTGATATGGTACCTAAAGAGCTTGTTGTCTTCAGATCAGCAGACTGGATTAATAAAGATATAGAAATAGTCATGCCATCCCAAAGAAAGCCAAAACCACCAATGTGGTTTCTTGCTCAATCTACAGGAGGTACAGAAAATTATTTTAAGATCTGCAAATTTCTTCAGAGGAAGGTAGGAATGATCACACCTGGAGATATATCTCGATTCAGTAAGAAAAGCTACTTGATAAAGGCTGAGACATACACACAGTCTGTTATTTTGTCCAATTTAACGACAGAAAATGATGATATAAAATTGGAGATCAAACTCAATCTAAACTTTAGCTAAGGAAGGGGAGTGGTTTTCAATGGGGATCTATATGAATTTACGGAAGAGGAGATATTGTCCACTATCAATGTGGAAAGTACATAAAGTACCTGGAACATCAATGATTATCCTTACTTTCCAGGATGCTGATGTACCTTTCCACATATACGTAGAAAATAAAAGGATTAGAGTTCCACTGCAATGGTTCAATTGCTTTAAATTTGGGCATCCTTCCAAAGTCTACAAGAATGATAAAATTTGTAATACTTGCTCCAATCTTTACCATGGAGAATGTACACTTGAGGCAATGTGCTTTAACTGCATCTCTAATCATAAATCTAATGATAGGAGCTGTCAATTTTATAAGTTAGAAGAAGCTGCCCTCAATAAATCAATTATTGAACATGTAAGCGTAGGACATGCCAAGATATTATTAAATAAATCTACTACCTATGCAAAGATATTAAAAACAAGAGAAAAATTCTTCTGGAATCATCTGCTCCACCTACTACTGTTAGTAGTTCTCAAAAAAGAAATTCACCATCTACTGATAAAGTGCTGTATAATAAGACAAGAATATCTCCCCTGAAGATTTACCATTGTGTAAAAAAAAAAAAAGACATTGCCCACCACTATCCAACCTTTATCCCCCATTACAAAGGATAGTACTAACCTCTCCCAGGCCATGTCCTTGCCTGATTTAATGGAGACTCCACTTGAAACCAAGTTATCAGGTGCACCTGTTGTGGGGAAGGTACAAAAACCTGGTAGATCACAACCTATTAATCAGCAAAGAGAAAGACCTCCATTTCTCTCACCCCCTTCCATAAGCTCAAAACCTATTTATTGGAAAAGAGAAAGACCTCCATCTCTCTCTCCCTCTTCCATTAGAAACACTTAAGTTATGACATCAAATAAATATGATGTTTTGTCTGTTGATATTTCTGATCAACCAGAACACAATTTAAATAAATCAGAAATTCAAGTTAAGGTCCATCATCTCCCTCAACAATTAGATCAAAAGGACAAAAAGAAAATAACAAGAAAAACCTGAATTTATCCAGGCCCTTTCTAATAAAACCACTGGGAAATAGTGTTAGATAAAAAATTACTAATGGGAAGACTTCGTCCAAAAATTCTTCCAAAAAAATGAAGCATAGTTTTTTCCTCCATTTTGCAAAAGAATTGTCAGGCTTTAAGGGCCAAATATGAAGAACTTAAGCTCTTAATTCACGAGCAATCCCCCATAATTATTTGGGTACAGGAGAGAAAGCCTGATGCTGATACCCCTTGTCCTCGCGAATATATTAGCTATATGACACCATATGATCACTGAGTAGGGAGCCATAACTGAAATCTTATATACGTTCGTCGAGATGTTCCTCAAATATCTTTGTCTATCCATACACGTCTGCCGGCAGTGGTTGTACAGATTAATATAGGAAGAAAATATACAATTTGCTCTCTGTACTTGCCTCCAAATGATAACATATCATATGATAATTTAGTAGAGGTAATTCAACAACTCCCTCAACCTTTTTTTTTTACCTTGTGGGGTGATGTTTTAGCAAACACCTGGGGTAATATTATATCATCAATTGTGGTAAACGAGGATGTTGGACTTCTTAATAGAGGAGAGCCCACACACTTCCATGTTCAAACAGGTACCTTGTCATGCATTGACCTTTCAATTGCAAGCTCTAATTGCCTTCTAGATTTCAATTGGAGGACATTAGATGATTGACATACTAGTAATCATGCACCAATCATTATAAACACCAACAATGGTTCACCTTTACAGAGATCGCCACAATGAAATCTTGACAAGGCAGACTGGGTTAAATTTCGTGAGCTAAGTGAAATCAAGCGGAGTGCAGAGCAGTTTGAAAGTATTGATGATGCCATAGACCGACTGAATGGAACTCTTCATACAGCAGGAGTCAATTCGATTCCGAAAACCACATAATTATGCAAACGACGACCATTCTTGTTTTGGTTTGCAAAATTAACTGTCTTGCACAGAGCCACCAGAAAATCTCTGACTAGATTGCGTAAATGCCGTACTGAATAAAATTTTATAATATACAAAAAGTGTAGAGCACAGTTCTGTCGCCCCATGAAAGAAGCTAGGCGCCAATCTTGGGTATCTTTTGTTTCTTCCCTCAACAGTAGAACACCACCATCTTCTGTATGGAGGAAAATAAGAAAGATTGCCGGCAAATTTACCCCAAGCCCACCACCAGTGTTAAAGGTTAACAGTTAGTATTTGACTGATTCAAGTGATGTTAGCAATATCCTGTCTGATCACTTTTCAAACATATGCAAGTGTTTAGCAGCTCCTGGTCACCATTATAGGAGGATTGAAGAAAAGAAAATTTAAATTTTGCAACAGGAAGAAAAGGGTCATATGATTCTCCTATTACTGAAAAAGTATTTGATTCTGCCCTTTCCACTTGTAACCATACAGCCCCCTGACCCTTGACCTGATGGAATTCCAATTGCAATGATTAAACATGCACATTTTAATACAAAGTTATTTATTTTAAGCATTATTAATAGAATGTTATAATCATAGTTTTCCAAGTGTTTGGGAACTAACCATTATTTTAGCCTTTTTAAAGCCTGGTAAAGACAAGTTTTTAGCAGCAAACTATTGACCTAATGCATTGACATCTTGTTTATGTAAAATCATGGAGAAGATGGTCAATGCAAGACTGATGTGGTACCTTGAAAAGAAGGATATTTTTATCAACTATTCAGTTTGGATTCAGAAAAATGCACTCAACGACTCAACGACTGATGTGTCCTGGTTGATGCTGGAGAGTTACCTCTAGGTCATTACCAAATGTTTTCCATTATTCGGTATTGGTTTAGGTTACAAAGACTCCCTATCTCTTTAGCCTTTCAGACTGCAAGCCTTGTAAAGCACTGAAGATACTTTGAGTTTTACCCAAAATCTCCTCAACCTTATGGCTTTCGGGTAAGACAATTATTAAACAGTCTTGATATAATTAAAGGTAAGGTGCTTCCATTTGAGATATCATCAACTCCTCTGAGGAAATTACCAGAGATATATTTCTGTAAATATTTTATTGATGTCAAAAAAACATGACTGAATTAGAAGCTAGGTCTCTTTTTATGGAACATGTTGAAGAACATAGGGAATCAACTTTTATAAATACCGATGGCTCCAAGTCTCATGCTGGCATTGGATTTGAAGCCTATAGTAGTTGTTTTAACTGTAGAGGTGCACTTCCCCCAATATCTTCCGTATTTACTCCTGAATTATATGGTATATTAACCGCTATTTAGAAAACAGCGTTAAAAGAGGGTGGCAATAATGACCATTTATAGTGATTCAAGAAGTGTCCTTCAAGCTTTAGAAGGTTTTAACTCTAGTAACCCTTTAGTTTTAAAGATTTTAGAATGGCTTTTAATTATTAGCCTGAAAGGTATAACAGTTCTATTTTGCTTGGGTCCAGCACGTGTAGGTGTGAGGAAATGAAGAGACAGATTTACTGGCAAAGAGTGCTGCAGCCGAGTTACTAACAAGAAGGTATCCCATTCTCTCTAATGATTTTTTACCAGCAATTAAGAATTCTATTTATAACAATTGGCAACCGCACTGAGATAGTTCAACCGAAAATAAGAAGAGAGAAATTGCGATTGTTGTATCCCCTTGGAGGTATAATGGGATGCCCCGAAAATTGGAGACGACTTTTTGTCGTTTCCGCATGGGTCACGATCGGATGACACGGGAGTTTCTGCTGGCTGGCCATCAACAACGATATTGTGACGACTGTTTGATACCCCTGACAGTGAGTTATTTATTGACTGAATGCTCCACTTATAACTCAGAAAGAAATAGATATCTGTTTGAGGCTCGGGTAGAGGATGGCAGGTTCATTCTTGGCAAGATCCTTGGACGTGACATGTCGTACAATGTTAGCAGCATTTTTAAATTTATATCAGAATCAGGCCTTCTTAGTGCTATTTAACTTTGATAACATATTTACTTTCCTGCTTTTAATTGCATAATCTTTTAATACTCATAATAAACAAAATCGGCGTCATTGACCTTCAATATCAGGATGCCAGAGAAATTCAAATCATTCATTCCACAGCAGCGTTTAGAACTTCATCTAACCCAAGTGTCCTTGTTGATCCTGAAGAATTACTTTTAGACCTTTACCGAATATCCTCTATTGTTCAGTATTGGTTTAGATTGCAAAGACTCCCTAATTCTTTAGCTTTAGCCCTTTAAGGCACTCGACATACTTTGAGTTGCACCTAAAATCTCCTCAACTTTATGGCTTTTGGGTGAAACAATTCCTAAACAGTCTTGATATAATTAGAATTAAGGTGCTTCCATTTAAGGTATCATCGACCCCTCCATGGATATTACCAGAGATATCTTTATCTGAATATTTTACTGTTGTTAAAAAGAACATGACTGAATTTGAAGCTAGGTCTTTTTATGTAACATGTTGAAGAACATAGGAAATTGACTTTTATATATACTGATGGCTCCAAATCTGATGCTAGTGTTGGATTTGCAGTTTATAGTAATTCTTTTTACTGTAGAATTGGACTTCCTCCAATATCTTCCATATTTACTGCCAAACTATATGGCATACTAACTGCTATTGAGAAGACAGGTTTACAAGAACGGGTCTATTTTACTATTTTTAGTGAAGCAAGAAGTGTCCTTCAAGCTTTAGAAGGTTTTAATTCTATTAACTCTTTAGTTTCAAATATTTTAGAGAGGCTAATTATTCGCCTGGAAGGTATAACAGTTAAATTTTTCTGGGTTCCAGAAAATGAAGAGGCAGATTTACTGGCAAAGGGTGCTGCAGCCGAGTTGCTAAGAAGTTATCACATTCTCCGTAATGATTTTTACTGCAAATTGGTAAAGTTCAACTGAAAATAAGATGAGAGAAATAAGTAATGTTATATCCCCTTGGAGGTATAACATGATGCCCCGAAAGTTGAAGACTACTCATTGTCGTCCCCTCATTGGCCAAACTCGAATGACAAGAGTTTCTGCTGGCTGGCCAACACCAACCATATTTTGATGACAGTTTGATACCCTTGACATTGAGGCATTTGTTGATTGAATGCCCCACTTGTAGCACAGAAAGAAATGGATCTTTGTTTGATGGCAGGTTTATCCTTAACGAGGTCCTAAATGGATTTCTGTTTGATGGCAGGTTAATCCTTAACAAGGTCCTCGGACTTGATGTGTCATACAGTGCTATTGGCATTTTTCAATTCATTTCAGAAACAGATCTTCTGAATGCTATTTAACTTTTATAACCTATTTACTTCTCTGGTTGTAATTTAATATTCTTTTGCTCTCTTTATAATAAATGATATCGGCGTCAATGACTTTCGATGTCAGGATGTCAGAGAACTTCAAATCATTCATTCATTCATTCGGGATTACGAGGAGAGCTACCATTGTTCTTTCAATCATTTATTTCACATAGATTTCTTTATAAGTGGGAGTGGAAATGTCAGGAAGATGGAGTTCCCGAGGTTAGTGTCTTAAGTATAACCCTATTTGCACTAGCCCTTAATGGGATATCCTCTGTCATTTCTCAATATTCTCTCCCAACACTATTTGTTTATAATCTCTCCATATCATTTACTGGAGCTAAAATGGCAATGGTTGAGAGAAAGGTACAACTCTCAATTGACAAAATTATTCAGTGGGCTGATATGAATGGGTTTAGGTTTTCGATAAGCAAAACTACTATCGTCCATTTCTGTCGTATTTGGGGAATGCATCCAGACCCTGATATATACATCAAAGGTCAAAGGATCCCATGTGTAAGTGAAGCTAAATTTTTATGATTGATATTTGATTGTAGTCTTGCATGGGTTCCTGAAGCTCTGAATCTTTTTAAAATATTATCAAATACATCAAGGGGGGAGAGGCAGACTGCAATACTATTTTAAAATTGTACAAGGCCCTTATTTTTTTCTAAGATTAGTTATGTGTAAAATATACTCCTCAGCCACCCCAAGCTGATTGAATATATTAGATTTAATACATCGTGCTGGTATTAGATTGTCCAGAGGAGTGTTTAGAACTTTGCCTGTCCCAAGTCTCCTTGTTGACAGTGGAGAATAACTTTAGACCTTTACCAAAAGTCTTCTATTGTTCGGTATTGGTTTAGGTTGCAAAGACTTCCTAGTTTTTTTTTAGCCTATCAGACTGCACACCTTGTAAAGCACACATCATATTTTAAGTTGCACTCAAAATCTCTGTATGGTTTACAGTATTTGTTTAACAATTAACATACAATCTTGATATAATTATAAAATAAGGTAATTTCATTTAAGGTATCATCAATGCCTCCATGGAAATTACCAGTTGTAGGTTTCTGTAAATATATTATTGGAATTAAAAAGAATATGACTGACTTAAAAGCCAGGTCTCTTTTATGGAACATGTTGTGAACATAGGGTATCGATATTTATATATATATATATATATATATATATATATATATATATATATGTATATATATATTTATATATATATGTATGTATATATAATATATATACATATATATATATATATATATATATATGTATATATATAATGTATATACATACATATATATATATATATATATATATATATATATATGTATATATATAATGTATATACATACATATATATATATATATATATATATATATATATTTATATATATATATATATATATATATATATGCATATATATATGCATCTATAAATATATATATATATATATATATATATATATATATATATATATATATATATGTGTGTGTGTGTGTGTATATGTATATATATGGATGTATATATATGTTTATATGTATATATATGGATGTATATATATGTATATATATATATATATATATATATATATATATATATATATGTATATAAATATGTATATACATACATATATATGTATATATATATATATATATATATATATATATATATACATATATATATATATATATATATATATATATATACATATATATATGTATGTTTGTATGTATGTATGTATGCATGTATGTATGTATATACTGTATATGTTTATATATATATATATATATATACTCATATATATATATATATATATATATATATATATATATATATATATATATATATATATATATATACTCATACATATATATATATATATGTATATATATATATATATATATATATATATATATAAGGGATTTTGACGTAGGAAAAATTTATTTCTGGGCGAGAGACCCGTGCCGCCCAGTGAAATGCTCCTTTTACATCATTTCTAAGGTAAAAACTGCTATGAATTTACCAGAGAAAAATTTGTATAGGAATGCTCGCCTTAATAAGGTGTCGGTATAATACTGGGGCGTGAATAAATCACAACCAGAGGCCTCGCACCATTTAGATATCTCCTGTCAATATCCCCGAACAGCGAGGTGCCGTTCAACATCCTACTACTACTAGCGATCCCACGCCAGTGACGTTACTCCTTATAGCACCCCAGATTGGGGCCCAATTAGGGAGGGATGGGTGGGTTCACTGGGCGGCACGGGTCTCTCGCCCAGAAATAGATTTTTCCTACGTGAAAATCCCTTTTCTGGGCTCCGACCCGTGCCGCCCAATGAAATCGTACCAGAGAATGGGGACCTAAAATGGCTAACTACCTGAAGAGGGAATAACACAAAAATAACATAGCTGATGAATTTTATATTAAAAAATGAGGGATGTGGAAACCCGTAAAAATAAATCAACATGTAAATGACAGTGATAAATAGACATGGTAAACAATCAATAATGAAACTCGTAGGTAAAATTCAACAGATATGAATAGTGGTAATCAAGCTTGGTAATCAAAAATGCAAAGGTAAAAATTCAATCATAGATATGAATATGAGCATGGTACAAAATCCCATCAGGGGATGATAGAGAGAACCAAGCAAAAGTAAATCCATAACAAAGATTTAACATCACAAAAATAAAATCAGCTCGGGGATTTAAGAACAAGTGAAATCGAAAACAATTTGTGAAATTGATCAATGAATAATAAAATAATACGCCATAAGGGTGTATGGCAAACAAAACAGGTAGGAACAATAGGTAAGCCAGGCAGGAGAGAAAGAGGATAGAGCAAGACGTGGTGATTAAGACTCAGTACCTTCAGGAGGAACTATATTCCCTGCAGCTACTGTGGCAAATCTAAGAGCTTCTAAAGGTTTTAGGTAGTGGCGCTTGAAAACTTTAGGGGACTTCCAACCCGTATATTTTGAGAGCTCGTCAAATTTCATATGGTGGAAAAAATTGATTGAGGTAGCCACAGCTCGATTATCATGGACATGTGGGAATGATTCAGGATTAGCTTGTTTAATAAAATAAAGAATTTGTTGTCTGTTTCCCTGTGTTTGTGGTGGAAGTTCTACTTAAGTAGGATTTCAGGGTGGTAACTGGACACAGGGATGGATCCCGAGGAAGTGGAACAATCTTCCAGGGAGACCACCTGTTTTGGGGGTCCTCATTTTTAGCCAGGAAAACTTTGTTAGGGGAGAGAAGGACCTCACCCGAAGAGAGAAACACTATATGACCTGGGTCTCTAGATAAGGCTGACAATTCTGAGATTCTGGAGCCAGAGGTGAGGCTCAAAATAAAAAGTGACTTTCTTAATAATGCCATATAGTTACAGGATTCATTTGGGGTGTCAGAGGCTAGCTTAAGAACATCGTTAAAAAACCAGGAAACCGTGCTAGGGCGAGTTGAAGGTTTTAGTCTGGCACAAGCTCTCGGAATGGATGAGAAATATGAATCCATTAGATCAATGTCAAAACCATTATGGAAGATCTTTTTCAGGGCTGACTTGATTGTAGTAATTGTATTGGCTGCCAGGCCTGATTCGAAGAGAGTTCTGAAGAATGTCACAGTTAGGTTCGTCATTTTCTCAACTTGGGAATCTTTCAAGAACTTAGCTAATTTCTCGACAGCTGAGTCATATTGACGGAGAGTAGATTCCCTTTTGTCAGATTCCAGGAAAATAGTATTCAAAGGATTGATGTTTGCACCTCGTTGGGCTGCAAACTTCATGAAGTCCATAAAGTTAGGGCATTCAGAATCCTTGAGGAAGCGAACACATTGTGAGTTTGTACTGTCTGTGTTAGCACCGGATTGGGAATCCGCCAGGGGCGGAGACCTAGTTCTAGCAACAAGGGGAACCAATTGCTCTTGGGCCAGTTGGGGGCTAGGAGAGCCACTTGACCTTTGAAGGATCTGAGTTTGTGCTGAACTTTCAGCAGGAGATTCACCGGAGGAAACAGATAAATCGTCTGCCAGGTACTCCAATCTAGAATCATAGAGTCCCTGGCATAAGCCTGAGGGTCCAGGTTGGGGGCTACGTAACAATCTAGTTTGCGATTGGATTCCGTCGCAAACAGATCCACCTGGAGACCCGGGACTTGAAATAGTATCCACTGGAAAGATCGATTGTCTAGTGACCATTCCGACTCTAGCGGAGTCGTCCGGGAAAGTGAGTCCGCTACCACATTCCAGACTCCTGCTAGATGGACTGCAGACAGGTGCCACTTATGCAATGCCGCCATGGAGAAGATCTTCAACGTGATGTGGTTTATTTGAGCTGATCTGGAGCCTCCTCTGTTGATGCAGTGTACTATGACTGCACTGTCGAGAACCAGTCTGATATGGAGATTCCTGGCTGGATTGAGACGTTTTAAAGTGAGGAAGACTGCCATGGCCTCTAGGACGTTGACGTGCATTTGTTGGAACACCGGTGACCATAACCCTTGGACTTTCTTGTGTTGGGAGTAACCTCCCCACCCTGTTAAGGAGGCGTCTGTGTGAACGACGAGTCCCGGGACCGGATGTTGTAAGGGAACCGACTTGGAAAGATTCTTGATCTTCGTCCAAGGCTGCAGACTTTTTCTCAGGATTGGGGGAAGGCGAGCACGTCTGTCTCGGCGTTTTGCGGTTGCTCTGGAGTGCCACACTCTGTTTATGTCCTTGAGTTTGGACCTTAGGACAATGTCTGTCACGGAGGCGAACTGTAAGGAACCTAGGATCCTCTCTTGGTTCCTTCTGGAGGTCAACTTTTCCCTGAGAAATTGTTTTGTATTCCTCGCTATCTCCTTCCTTTTGGCTTTGGGGAGGCACAGCGTATGGGAGCACAAGTCCCATTGTAGTCCCAGCCATTGAAACTTGGTCTCCGGGACCAGGCGGGATTTCTCGAGGTTGACTTGGAATCCCAGTTATCGAAGGAAGGTGAGGACTTTGTTCGTTGCTATGCGACAATTCTGGGCATTGTTTGACCAGATTAGCCAATCGTCTAGATAGGCCACTACCTGTATCCCCTGAGTTCGAAGCTCTTGAATTACTGTCTCTGCTAGTTTGGTAAAGATTCTGGGTGCTATGTTGAACCCGAATGGCATCACTTTGAATGCATAGGCTTGTTTGCCTAGCTTGAAGCCCAGAAAAGGACGAAAATGCCTTGCTATTGGATCGTGATAGTAGGCATCTGTAAGATCGATGGAGGTGGTGACGGCCCCATGGGGAAGTAAGGTCTGCACCTGCGAGACGGTAAGCATATGGAATTTGTCGCAACAAGTGAAGGAATTTAAACGAGACAGGTCCAGG
>NC_090742.1:59359587-59489587 GCF_036898095.1 Palaemon carinicauda | reverse complement strand
GGAAGATAAAATTTCAACGAGTACAAATCCTTAAAAAGTTTTTCCTCTTAAGATTAATCATACACATAAAATATATGTATAAAATAATGCTAGCATAAACAACCCTGCTAGCTAAAATATGGCTTCAGGCTACAAATTAATGGAGGCTTATGCCAAACAGCACAGATATAATTGGAGAGTTTTGAAAAACTATCAATGACAGTGTGATAGGATTATGGAGGGAAGGTTCACATCAAAGGAAGACCAGTACCTCCAAAGCTAGTCTATTGGACAATCTAAGATAGCAAATTCTCTTATAATACTGCCTAAACCTGCAACAACTGCCCCAGAAGCAGCAGTAGCTGGGTTAAGGTGGCGACTATGTCTAGCAGCCACGATAAAAACTGACCTTTCAACACCCAAGGCATGTCGACACAAAGCGAGAGAGGCATTGCCAAGTCGACAGGAAGAGAGTGAACAATCCCATATGGAAGGGTCCACAATCAAGGGGAGAGGTACAGGAATGGAAGGCAGCTAATAGGCAACTTGCCAAGACCTGGTCATTATCATTAACTTATGAAAAGAGAGGTTTAGCCCGTAAGATAATGAGAGCCGTACAAGACAGCCAGGGTGCTAAGAATTGGAAGTTCAAAGGATGTCCTGACAACCAGGTAGGATCCAATCGACCAAGTTAAGAGGACAATATTCTTCAGATATGGAAGAGGATAGGAATGAGCAGATGGCCAGTCTAAGGCTGCAGCTAAGGTGACAGAGAGACTGTCCCATAGCCAACACACACCCAGTGCTAGAAGAACTCAAGCCCACAAGACCAAAATGAGTGACAGAAGGCAACACTTCTGTTAAGATAGGCTAACCAAGCAAGGGAGTCAAGAATCCATAGCAAGAGGTACATAGCACAAGATGGAAAGCTGCAGTCACAGAACAGGCAACTGCCAAGACGGCAGAGGAGAACCTTTGCCTTAAAAGGTTCAGGCCATAGGTTGAACTGTGCAGGTAAGCCTAGCATACCTAGCGGTTGAGGGAAAAACTCTAAGGCTACGGTGAGATGACTAGACAAGAAGAACTGTAGTTCCCAGTACATTCAGGTTAAGACCTAATCAGGAAGGGGAAGGGGAAGAGAAAACACCCATGGGTGGTCTCTAAGGCAGCAGAGAGATATAGTCCAGGAAAGGAAAAAATCTTACCCACCTAGGGCCAGGATAGATAACGTACAAGCTATCCCGTCCAAAGATGGCGACGAAAAGTACTTCAGTCCCCAAGAGACTAGATATGGATGGGAACAAAGTTCCACAGCAGGTGACACACTAGCAGGCACAAGGAGAAGGTAAAAGGATGGTGACGGGATATTCAGAAATTGGTAAGGTGGTAGGAAAGAAAGGCCTGACTGCCGCTTTAGAACAGGAATAGTGTTCCAAGGGGTCTGCAGTGATAGGGCACAGAGGACAAGTCCCCGCAACTAGCCATAGCCTACCAAAAACTAAGAGAAGAGCTTATGAATGGGTAAGGCAGCACCAGAGGGTTTACCTTTGAGCATTAGAACAGGCAGGGGGTAATGCGTTCCAATGGGTAAACAAGAAGTAGAGACAGGGAACAAGTTCCTAAGACCTGTGCGGCCTCGCCAAACATAGTGTAAGTGAAAAGTGAAAACAGTCACATTATCCAACTCTCAGAGGGACCGCAGTTTCCACTGTGACGAGTCGACAGCATGGGAGGAAGGTGCACAAGTGAAAATTTATTAGGCATTGTGGTGGGATGTCACAAGAACAACCCCCACACCCTTGAATCACTCTAACTGACAAATTTCTCCTGAATACAAACTTTCCCCTTACGTTATCAGCAGCGGGACTCTTGGATAAAACATACATTAAAACAAAACATAACCTTAAAACTATATTTCTTAAAACTAAAACAATCACTTAATACTAAAAATCATCAACCATATTCCATAACAAAAAATATAATCATAACTTAGTACTACAATCTTAACCTACTGAAAATGGAAAACACATTCAAGTAACCCCATGAAAAATAACTTAAAACTAAAATTAACTGAACCACAAATATAAACGTAATTATTATATATGTATCTGATTGGACACCTTTGTCCACTCAACGGCCAACAGTCTTTTATAGCCCAAAACTACAACTTTGTATCAACCAGAACACTGACAAATATCAATACACAACTGCATTAATTGATGTGGGTCGCGAGCGTTATCATCATCATCATAATCATTATCATCATATGTAATCGTAATACACAGTCCAGGTCATCAACGGTTGAGCAATCCAAAAGGGCAGTCTAAATATAATCTATTACAGGCCAGGTCATCAACGGTTGAGCAATGCAAAAGAACAGTCTAAATACAATCTATGTATTACAGGCCAGGTCAGCAACTATAGATCAGCATTCAAAATTAAGTTCTCCAAATGAGGAATTACGGCCTGAAAAAAAAAAAAAAAAAAAAACACCACTTACGAACACTCCTAGCTAACTAAACTATCGCACTATAATCAAAGATGAATAATAAACTGTATCATTTATTCAGAATCACTCCTAGCAAAGTTAAATGAAATTGTACTTACTGTTGAAATAAATAAACACTTCCACGCTGGTAAAAGAATAATAATGATAATCCAGCATTCACACACAACTGCCTCTAGCTCCAGTCAAATCAAAAAGGGCATTCACCCAAGACATTCGCCACTGTCCTAACCTAGCTAAAAACATAAACAAACAACTTCATTTATAACAACAGTCTTTCTCACAACAACCAATCATTACACTAATTACCTCTTGCTCACTGACACAAACACTCTCTCTCTCTCTCTCTCTCTCTCTCTCTCTCTGCATTTGGCAAACAATAAAAAATGAATAAAAATAAAACAAAAAATTAATCCTCAACATTCCTCCTCCCTTACTTTACCAAATCCGTCTTACACAACACTTACCTGATTTTTCCATAACCCAATCGCAGTCGAGAACAGGGCCTCCATACACTCTCTCATTCCCTTCTTCCATATCGCTATCATTCATTGTCCTAATCCGATTCCCATCTATACCCCTATCGTCTAATATATCAAGCACTATCCCATCTACCTCACTATCACCTGGCCCTAAAATCCCATTTATTTCTGTCAACAATTCATCCATTACATCGAAACTATTTTCTACTTTAATGAAAGAATCATTCATGCTACCTATCATTCTCCTAGCTCTCATTCTCGCATCCGTCATGCTTTCTTTTACATCATCTAATGAAAAACCACACACACTACAGGTATCATTCTTACTCAGCCATGATTCATCTGTATTAACACATTTATCTTCCATACTCACCTGTACATTTACACCCTTATCATGCCTATTCTGATTCCTACCTATACCTATATATTCCCCTTGTACTTTATCCTGACTAAATAGTTTCAAATGCTTCTTTTTCCTACATTCAACTAACACTTATTGCTTATTTTCCAGCCCTAACTTCTCATGCATACTGGGTTCATACTATCTCATTTCCAACCAATTATTCATCCAATTCTCACGAACATTGCTCCTATTCCTTCCACACACACAGGAGGACTAACCCAGTTGAACCCTCTGACTACCTAGTTTCCCGAACATCCTGGCGGGCCTAATCCCTTCTTCCCACAAACCCTAGCTATATGCCCACATACACCACATTCAGTATATTTAGCACGCTGCTCCTCGCACATCTCGCATAATGACCATTCTTACCACAATTTCCGCAAATCACATTCGTACTATTACTCCTACATCCACTAGCTACATGCCCAGTCATACCACACCGATAACACTTAACCACTTTCTCTTTATTACACTCACTAATATGATGCTCTGTCTCTCCACACCCGAAACATGCTCCTAATGCCCATCTACACTCATTCTTTTTATGTCCTACTTTCCCACAACTATAACACCTCTTCAAGGATACAACTACCTGACTTACCTCGCTGCGCACTAGCACTCCTATCTCTCCAAACCTGATTCACTTGCTTAAACCCTTCATTTGCCCTTACAGGTATTCCACATTACTCGCCCTAACATTCCTATCTACTACACTATCAGCTACCCTCATTGGTCCTCTCATAACAGCATCTCTAAAACTAACAAATTCTGGCACACTTTCCTCCATTCCAGTTCTTATACTCATAGATTTACTTTCATCCATACACCTATCCAACTCGTAATCCTCAACTATCTCTAAAATATCATCCCATGTCAATTTTTCTTTCGTCCACCTCATTATCTCCTTCCGTTTCAAATTAATAAACTCAGCAACATTCTCAGGTACAGTAGCCAAAAAATTCTTCATCAATTCCTTAGTCTCATTTATGCCTTCATCTCCATACATTTTCCTAGCTAACGTTTCCAACTACATACATACATTGATATCGCTTCTCCTACACTCATCCGTGCCTCATCAAAATCATATGTTTTACCTGTTCTATTATTCTCTTTTTCACACTTTCATAATCAACATCCCCTACAATCATTATCACACCATATATTGTCAATAAATACCCTGTCAAATATTCTCATTACTCCCTAGCCCAAACTCTCTTACTATCACCATACTTAGCCTGACAGAGCCTTTCATACACATCCCTACTGCTATGTTCATTAAACCTTTCACACCTCGGTACCTCTCTCATAACCACTGTCTTACAAACTTCAACTTCATTCTCATTATCTTCACTGCCTAATCCCTTCTTGTTTCCTTCTTCCTCATTTGAATATAACGAATCTAATTCAACACTCAAATTCCTATCTTAACCATTCTCTTCTTACCCTTTTTCTTACTTACCACTTTCATCCATTCATGATCATCTTCACTCTCATCCTGACCTTTCTTCCTTTCCCTCTTCACATTACTTTTACTTTTCTTCTCATTCTTCCTATCCCATTTCTTTTCATCCTTACTATGCCTAATCCCCTTATCTTCAATCTCACTATCACTACCCTCCACATTATCACTTACCTTAGCCTTCTCTTCCACTATCAACCCATTACCCGAAGTAGAAGCCACTCCTCCGACTGCACTTTCACCCTTGAACATATTCATCATTCCCATTACTTGCCCCATCATAGCTTCCATTTGTTTCTCCATTCGTTCCTCCTTCTCTTGCATCCACATCTCAAAACCTTCTTCCACTCTCTCTATGTTCCCTTAAACGCTTTCAGTTCCTTTCGCATCTCCTCATTCTCAGAACTCAGCCTCATATTCTCAAGCAACAACTTCTCTTTCTCTATGGACAACTTCTCCTCACGCTCTTTAACCAACCCCAATTCCTCCCTTAATAGTTTGTTTACCTCTTCCATTTTTTTTCAGTCTTAAATCTAATTTCGTATCCTATCAGTCCTTCATCTAAGAGTCCAGCTATCAATCCCACCTCAGAAATCCCTGTTCGGGCACCAAAATAATGTGGCAGAATGTCACAAGAACAACCCCCACACCCTTGAATCACTCTAACTGACAAATTTCTCCTCAATACAAATTTTCCCCTTACATTATCAGCAGTGGGACTCTTGGACAAAAAAGACATAAAAACAAAACATAACCTTAAAACTATATTTCTTAAAACTAAAACAATCACTTAATACTAAAAATCACCAACCATATTCCATAACAAAAAAAATATAATCACGACTTAGTACTACAATCTTAATCTACTGTAAAGGGAAAACACATTCAAATAACCCCATGAAAACACAACTTAAAACTAAAATTAACTTGAACCACAAATATAAACGTAAATGATATATATGTTTCTGAGTGGACACCTTTGTCCACTCAACGGCCAACAGTCTTTTATAGCCCAAAACCACAACTTTGTAGCAACCAGAACACTGACAAATATCAATACACAACTGCATTAACTGATTTGGGTCGTGAGCGTTATCATCATCATCATTATCATCATAATCATCATCATCATACGTAATCGTAATACACAGTCCAGGTCATCAACGGTTGAGCAATCCAAAAGGGCAGTCTAAATATAATCTATTACAGGCCAGGTCATCAATGGTTGAGCAATCCAAAAGAGCAGTCTAAATACAATCCATGTATTACAGGCCAGGTTAGCAACTATAGATCAGCATTCAAAAATAAGTTCTCCAAACAAGGAATTACAGCCTGAAAAATAAAAAAAAAAACACTTACAAACACTCCTAGCTAACTAAACTATTGTACTATAATCAAAGATAAATGATAAACTGTATCATTTATTCAGAATCACTCCTAGCAAAGATAAATATATTTGTACTTACTGTTGAAATAAATAAACACTTCCACGCTGGTAAAAGAATAATAATGATAATCCAACATTCACACACAACTGCCTCTAGCTGCAGTCAAATCAAAAAGAGCATTCGCCCAAAACATTCGCCAACAGTCTTTCTCACAACAACCAATCATTACACTAACTACCTTTTGCTCGCTGACATTCACACACACTCTCTCTCTCTCTCTCTCTCTCTCTCTCTCTCTCTCTCTCTCTCTCTCTCTCTCTGGATTTGGCAAACAACAAAAAATAAATAAATATAAAACAAAAAGTAATCCTCCACAGCATAGCTGCAGGCCAGAATGGAGCTAGTCTAAGTCAATGCTGATAAAAAACACACAAGTAACACCATAAAAAGGGGTTGGGAAACCCATAATCATACCACTTTGTGTAAAGAATAATGTGAAACATCTTCCTGCAACAATATGACTAAATAACTAAACATTTCTGGGCAATTTGGAAACATGATGCAATAGCGCCGACTGCGTGCCGGCCACAGACAATAAAAAGCATGCAAATCGAATAAGAAATAGGTTGGTGACGTGAAATTCTCCAACGCACAGGAAAAGGGTAATCAACTTAGTCAATCAACAGGAAACGTGTTAGTTGTAGCACATTGAGATCGGGAGTTGTAATGGCTCTCTCGCCCAAGTATCCTATCCTATCCCTTATCCTTTGAGACAAGGTTAATTATTCTGGGAAGGATAACCATGGCTTGTTTTTAAAACGTCCCTGATTTATGCACGATATCTCTCGGGATATTCGCTCAGGAGGTTAGAACTCCTTGATACCTCTTAGGTAAAATTTCTCTTGTATATCACTCGCAGAAATATCCTAAGGAGAAGCTGCCATTGAGGAACTTCCATCAGGACGACATGATTTGAGCACAAAAAAAAAAATTCCCAAAAACATTTAAACTACTCCAGCGAAAAAAAGAAAATTGACAAATAGAATAAGAGAGGGAAGGCAATCTCTTTGTGAAAAAATGTTAGACAAGTAAGCCTGATGTCTAAAATCACTCGGCATAATAGGTTTGGATGACCTAACCCTATGCCAAGTTACCGAAAAGGAAAGGTTCTAGGCTAGGGTGAGACACAGCCAAGGGAGAACGTTGGATTAATCGTGCTAAGAACCCAGGTACCCAGACCTGGAAGAAGTGGGGGAGGGTAGGATATAGACGCAGCCGACAAATTTAAGGCGACGGCTAAGACGGTATGGGCAAAGCTCCTTCCTAATAAAATAGGATGGAGATCCCAAGCGTACTTACATCTAAGGCTAACGGCACTCAAGCCAGCAAGTCTAGAACATAGGGCAATGTGGTAACCACTCAAGCCAGGGAAATTCAGGCTGGGCAAAGGAGCAGAAGCTCACAGCAAGAGAGACCTATCATAGGTGAAGGAAACCGCAAACCAGATACAAGACGGCTGCTAAGGTGGCCAGAGAAATGATCCCTCATTAGGATCTAGCCCCTTTACCTACCTAAGAGTAGGCTGATGGCGACTCCAAGCCAGCAAGTCTAGACAGATAGCAATTGAGGAGTCCTCAAACCTCAGAGAAAATTAGACTAGGCAAAGGAACCGAAGTTCCCCAACCAGGAAAAATCTGCAGCCCAACAGGGAAGGGGAAGAAGCAGCCGAACTATCATGAGGTAGCAGCTGAGGTGGCAAAGAGAACGAATCCATATCTAGGATTATTGTCATGCCTACCAACAAGTAGACTACCAGTCCCACCAAGTCGGCCTGTCTAGACATATAGCAACTTAGGAATCATCCGATGCCAGGGAAGATCAGACTAGGCAAAGAAACCTAACTGCCATGGCAAGGGGGACATAGCCTAGCTTAGAGAGGGAGACTAAAGACCTTAGAAAAGGATAAGGCGGCAGGAAAGGAAGGCCTAACTACAGTATTAGAACAATCCAAAGTCGTTTCAAGGAATCTACAGTAAGTAGGCACAGAGAACAAATTCTCCCAACCAGCGGCCACTTAGCCAAAGATTAATGTTGAAAGCCTAGAAGAAGGGTAAGTGGCAGGAAAGGAAGGCCTACCTGTCAATATTAGAACAGAATTAGTTTCGCTATAAGGGACCGACAGTAAGTAGGCAAAGGGAACGAAATCCCTCAACCAGTGCTGCCTATCCCAAAACTATGACTCAGTTAGATAAGAGCGGAACATTGCCAACTTAAGTCAACAGTGAACCGACCATCTACAACTCCCAAGGGGATCCCTTCGAGGAGCCATTTACTAGCTATGACATATTGATAGGCAGGGAGTGCCATCCACCAAGACAACCATACGGCTACAGGGCAAGAAGGGGATGGTGGGGAAAATTGAATTTTGACATAGGAAAAATTTATTTTTGAGTGAGATGGAAGTTCCTCAAAGGTAGCTTTCTTCTTGGGATATTTCTGCGAGTGATATACTAGAGAATTTTACCTAAGAAGTATCACAGGGCTCTATCCCTTGGAGCGAATATCCTGAGAGATTTTGTATATGAAACAGGGACGTGTTTAAAACAGGCCACGGCTATCCTTACCCAAATAGAGTTAACTTTGTCTCGAAGGATATGGGATAGGATTGGATACTTGGGTGAGAGAGCTGTTACAACTCCGATTAATCCTAGTGTTCTGAAAACATGTTCACTGGTTTGCCATTCCAGTAGCAGCCATCGAAAGATGCAAGGCCTCACACTGAGTATTGGGAGGGGATGAAAAGTAACTGGCGGGTCCATCAGGACGATATGGCTAACCCACCCAAAAATAGATTTTTCCTATGTCCAAATCCGTTTTTTGGGCTCAGGCCATGTTGTCCTGATGGAAGTATACCAGGGAATTAACATTCTCATTTGAATTCTTAGAACTCACTCTAATTATATAAGGGCAAAAGTCCGATATAAATAGTGCGTCAGGATAGGTGTGTCCACATCTCCACATAGCAGTTGGGACGATAATCCCACGCTATGAACAGTTAAAGCAAGTTTTTGTGACTTGCAAAAAATAAGGGTTAAAAAATGGCGGTACACTGCTTTTTTATTTGGTTACAGTAGGTCCATATAAAGGGAACGCAAAAAGAGTTATAATCTTTTATTGTATCCAAAAAATCATAAATGTAACAAGTTTTCAACCTCAGTATCATTTAATAGAGGAACATAATAATAACAACTCATATAATAAGAGAAGAATATCCCCTTTGACTCTTCACTATATATATACGTATATATATATATATATATATATATATATATATATATATATATATATATATATATATATATATATATATATATATATATATGTACATATATATATATATATATATATATATATATACTGCATAATAATAACATTTCATATAATAAGAGGAGAATATCCCCTTTAACTCTTCACTATATATATATATATATATATATATATATATATATATATACATATATATATATATATATATATATATGTATATATATATATATATATATATATATATATATATATATATATATATATATATATATAGTTTACACACATTGCAAGTAAGAATAATTTTCCACTTGCATTATATAAACTGGAAAAGTCCCAATTATACAATCCATAAGAGTCCATGAACAACACTAAGAAGCTGGTTTAATCACACTACCAGCGGCCACCACAAAGTGCTTAATCTCTTCTATTTGACGCAAGTAATGTCTGCAAAACTCTCTTGAAGATTTATATTCTGTATAAGCCTGTAAGCCTTCAAAGGACATGTATGGAAAAAAGTTTAAGGAAGAGGCAACTTTCAGAGGGCCATGAACCGATGGCATACCCTTCTGATGAGATAGGTGAGTTTAGACCTTAGCTGTTTGGACCTTAGCTGTTTCAGATCCTGTTGTTTCCCCTTTGAAAATTTGTCTACTCATAGAGGCCCCACTCTTTAACAGGTAGGCCTTAAGGCATTCCACAAGGCACAGTCTGATGAAATAGGTGAGTTTGGACCTTAGCTGTTTGGACCTTAGCTGTTTCAGATCCTGTTGTTTCCCCTTTGAAAATTTGTCTACTCATAGAGGCCCCACTCTTTAACAGGTAGGCCTTAAGGCATTCCACAAGGCACAGAGAAGGGTTTTCTTTTAGTGGAACGATCTTCCAAGCCCCCAAACTTTTTGTGGGGAAGTTCATTTTTACCCAGGAATGCAGGATCTGGGTGAATATTTACCTCACCCAATTCCGAGAATTCAATGTGACCATCATCCCTTGAAAGTGCCACAATCTCGCTGACTCTTGCACCAGAAGCCATAGCAAGCAAAAAGATTGACTTTTGAGTAAGATCCCTCAAGGAGGAAGTGTCGTTATATATGGAAGAAGCCAAGGGCAAGATTTTATCCAACAACCATGAGATGGCCTTGAAAGGAGCATTTGGTTTCAATTTAGCACAAGCATTTATCATTTTTAACATCTAGCTATTTAGTTCGATATATAAAGCATAAGTGAAAGGTTTAGTCAGTGACAATTTACATAAGGCAATAGTTGTAGAGGCTAAACCTTGTTCGTGTTATGAGATAAAGAATGAAATACAGAAGTCCATAGTAATCAGAGAGGGCTGGTGTATTTTAACGAAATCTACCCATTTTTTTCTAGGAAGACAAGTATTGTCTTTTCGTAGTACCGGACTTCTATTATTCTTGAAAATTAATTCTCTCCTTCCCATCTCCGAACTTTCTTTTAGCCTCTAGGGCAAGAAAATTATGAGCTGAAGGTTTTTCGTTATTCAGGAAGGAGCAAAGACAGTCTTCTGTTGAACATTCTGGGACAGCAATAGAGATGGTAGAGGGATCTGGAGAGGTTTGAGTTCCAGAACAAGAGGGTACCAATTGCTCTTGGGCCACTTTGTAACCACTATAGCTGCTGTCCCTTTAAAAGTCTGCAGTTTGTTCGGGACTTTCATTAAAAGGTTGAACAATGGAAATAGGTAAATGTGAGACCACTGGTTCCAATCCAGGGACATTGCATCCGTTCCTGCCGCATCTGTATCTAAGTTTGGTACTACATACCGGAGAAGATTCTTGTTGAAACTCATCGCAAAGACATCTATTTGCAGTTCTGAGATGTGCTCTATGATGAAACAGAATGATTTTGTGTCTAGAGACCCATTCTGTTTCCAGAGGCTTGGATCTTGATAAGGCGTCTGCCGTCACAATGCGAACCCCTTCTAGGTGAACTGCTGAAAGATGCCAATTTCTCCACTTTGCCAAGGTGAGTTTAGCTAGAATCACATGACTGATTTGAGGAGACCTGGAGCCCTGTCTGTTGACACAGTGGACTATCGTCTTGCTGTCGATGACTAATTTGATGTGTGATTTTTTCTTCGGGTTCAGTCTCTTCAGAGTCAGAAACATTGCCATAGCTTCCAGAATGTTGATATGAAATTTCTGAAATGTAGCTGACCACTGGCCCTGTATTTTCTTGAAAGGGGAATACCCCCCACCCCAACCCTATTCAGAGGCGTCTGTGTGAATTGTCACAGAAGTATGAGGATACTGTAGGGGGACATGTGTTGATAAGCCCTTGCCTTTCTTCTCCAGACTCTTAGCATCTTTCAGTATTCTTTTAGGATTGGGTTTGTTATGGCAGCAAACTGCAGCTATCCTAGGACTCTTTCCTGTTGACGTCTGGTGATTATTTTCTAGTGAAGTAGGCACCTGTCAGAGTTTACTATTTCCTTTCTCTTGCCCTTCAGTACAGATAGGATGTGTGACTTTAGATTCGAATGAAGCCCTTACTACTGAAATTCTTGAGCTCGAGATAGTCTGGAATTTTCGAGGTTGATTTGAAAGCTCAGAGATCGTAGAAATTTGATGACTTCCAGAGATGCTAGAAGACATTCCCACTTCGTTGCAGCCAAGCATAATCAGTCGTCTAGGTATACCATCACTTGAAGGCCTTTATTCCTGAATTGTTGGACAATGGTCTCAACTAGTTTTGTCAAAATTATCGGAACTATACTGAGTCAGAAGGGCATAGCTCTGAATACGTAGGCCTTTCTTGCCAGTCTGAAACCAAGGTAGGGAGGGAAGCGCCGACCTATTAGAAGATGCCAATAAGCGTCGGTAAGTTCTATGTAGATGGTGTAGGCCCCCTAGGGTAATAGGGTAATTTGCGAGATAGTTAGCATCTGGAATTTGTCGTTCAGAATGAATTTATTTAGCGGGGACAAGTCCAGAATAGTTTGAAGAGTGTTAGAATCTTTCTTGGCACGCAGAATAGAGCTTGAAAGTTCATGGATTTTGTGCAATGGATAACTCCTTTCTGGAGAAGATTTTGTACATAAACTTCCAAGAATGGGGTTGTAGGCTGGAAAAACCTCTTGAACTGTGGTGGTTTCTGTCTCCATTTCCTTTCAAGCCTATGCTGTGAGCTCAAGGATTGAACTCCCATTGATCCCTGAGAAGATAGAGTCTTCTCCCCACTGGAAGCTCCTCATTATTGTTTTGAAGGACCTGCCTCTTTATATGCTTTACCTCTACTTCCTCGGCCCCCAGATTGATCACCCTTTCAGTACCTTCCTCTCCCACTAGCATTTTTCCCTTGAGCTCTGACCGGGTGTATTATCATAGTGGCCCTTTCATATACTGAGTTGAAGGCTGGAGACTGTGTCACATACTGGGGGGATCGTGACAACTGAGGCTGTTGCGGCAGGAGAGGTTTTCCTGCCTTTAAAGGGTCTCCTAGGCTTCTTGCCCTTAGGTTGAGGTCCTCCTTGGGAGAGTGGATTTCCTCTTAGAGGTCACACCTTACTTCTGCATAAGGCTCTTATTCTCCTGAACTGCCCTCTCCATTACTTCCTTAACCATCTTCTGAGGAAAGAGATCTTTCCCCCAGATGTTTGAGTCAATAAACTTTTTAGGCTCATGCCTAATAGTTGTTGAGTCTAGGAGGTGCTCTCTGCAGGCTCTTCTGTCTAAAAGGAAATCATGTAGATCCCTGTGGAAGGTAGTCAGATGAGTCTTTGTCAGGGATGGGAAGAGGTCTGATTTTTACTATTTCCCAATCAGCATTGCCAAATAGGACTGGTGAGACAAAGAAGCTGATAGCCTCTCTTTAGCTTCCAATTCTGCCTTCAAGAAGAACTCGGGAATTCTAGGCAACCTTTCATTGAATTGTTTGCCTCCAATGTCCCTATCCAGTTTCCCGACCATAAAGGTGCGTTGGACATCTTCCCAGCTGTTCGAGTCATAAGGAAGGGCTAGATAGACAAGTTTGCACTCTTCTAACATTGGTAGTGGTCTACCTTCAATTACTGCCTTCTTCACAGCCTCCAAAATTTTTGAGACGAGAGGAAACAGTATCCTTAGAAACAGTAAAGGTGGCCTTTTTCTTGCTGTAAGCAGAAAGTTGAGTGTTGGTAAATTAGGCCGTCTTTAGCTCCCTTACTAATAAGGCCTGAGCCTTGCTGTGGTCCAGGATGATAGTCTCCTTGGGATTGTATCATCCCTCATGAATACTTCACCGCGCAATCTGGAAAACCCGATGCTGGGGGAGCCTTGGACTTAGGTGCCTGCTGAAAAGCCTCTATCTTTACCTCTAAGAACGCTTGAGCTCTTTTATGATTGGCATGGATATTTTCCATGAATGTCTTCATGGATGCCATAAACTCTAAGTGACCAGGGAACAAAGGCGTATGGTGTATTCGGAGTAAGAACTGTAGAAGTGAAGGTAAGGAAGGCAGATACAGGGATGGGGGGCGGGCCAAAGAAGTACTTGCTTTAAACACGTCTCTCTTTCATACTCGTTATCTCTCGGGATATTTGTTTCAGGGGATAGAACCCTGTGATACCTCTGGAGGTAAAATTCTCTGTTATATCACTCGCAGAAATATCCCAATTAGAAAGCTGCCTTTCAGGAACTTCCATCTGGACGACATTGCTATCTCACCCAAAAATAGATTTTTCCTAAATCAAAATCATTTATATATACTGACTGTCTCTATTATTTTACTGTTGTCTTCTTTGCAGTTACTTTTCTCTTCATTTGTCCTGGCTTTTTTCCTCAGCTGGTTGGCGTTTAAGTTTTTTTAACTTTTTTTCCATCATACTAAATTCTTCGGTTATTCCTTTCTCGTTATGTAGCTAATGTGTTTTCTTCTGATACGATACCACGTAATATTTTTCTCGGTATCGAAGTATCATGTTTCGATACCAATTACTTTTGTGGTCGATATCGGTTGATATGATTACTTTTTATTTTATGTATATTTTTGATAGGGAACGCATATAATATAAAGGAAAAATACTAATAGGACACATAGCCTACTCTTGTAGCCATATATTTGAATAGAAAATATATACAATTTAAAACCAAATATTTTGTACATTTATCAGAATACAAAGAAAACAGATTTTGACATAGGAAAAAATTATTTCTGGGTGAGATAGCCCTTTCGTCATGGTGGAAGTTCCTCATTGGCAGCTTCTACTTGGGATATTTCTGCAAGTGATATATCGGAGAATTTTACCTAAGAAATATCACAGGGATCTAACCCCTGGAGCGAATATCCCGAGAGATATCATGCACACAACAGGGATGTGTTCAAAACAAGCCACGGCTATCCTTCCCCGAATAGAATTAACCTTGTTTCGAAGGATAAGAGATAGGATTGGATACGTGGGTGAGAGAGCAGTTACAACTTCCAATCCCAGTGGGGTACTACAAACACGTTTCCTAGTTCATCATTCCAGGAGCAGCCATTACATGATGCAAGGCCTCCACTGAGAATTGGGAGGGGATGAAAAGTAATGGGCGGGTCCATCAGGACGACATAGCTATCTCAACCAAAAATAAATTTTTCCTATGCCAAAATCCGTTTTTTTTTTTTTTTTTTTTTTGGGGGGGGGGCCGGGCGTGGGGCTCGAGCCATGTCGTCCTGATGGAAGTGTACCAGAGAGTTAATATTCTAAGTTGAAGCCAGATAGGGTTTTTAACCCATTTGAGTTCCTAGAATTACCACTAATTGTATAAGGACAAGGTCCCATGATAAGTAGTGTGACAGGAAAAGGTGAGTCTACACTTCCACATAGCAGTTGGGAAAATAATCCCAAGCTAAACATTTCTGTAAGGTTTCAAGACATATTTTGCTTTCTCCTAGTGCCTTATATAGCTCGGGTTTTAGCCCATCTGATCCTGTCGCTTTTTTTGCCTTTAATTTTCCAAGGCAATTCTTTACTTTTTCTGTTGTGATTTTTAGATTTTTCATTGGTTTTATTTTCCCTTTTGTTACCATGACAGGGTCATAATGTTCCCTAAGTATGTCCGGGATATTATATTCATCTATCCTTGTGGTGTCCTCCTGATGCGCTATTTCATTTTCATATTCTATCTGTTTTTCTTCATTCCAAACTGAGTCTATTTTATTTTCATGCTTACAATATATAGTTTTCCAGTACATGATTAATTCCTCTTTTGTTTCTTCCTTATTTCGCTTATTTCCTTGTTCTCCATAAAGTTGTATAACTTTGCCATGGTCTTTCTGTCTATTCCTTATTCTATCAATATTCTCCCAGAGTTTTTTTTATTTTTATCCATTTTTATTTCTTCTGTTATCTTTTTTTCAAATATAGTAATTTCCTTCTTTATCATTTCTTGCACTTCTCTCTTCTTTTGATCATATCTCTCTTCTAATACCTTTTTTACTTCGATATTGGATTCATTTCTTTTCTTTCTGTTTAAATCCTTCCTTACCTTTATGCCTTTTCTTATCTCATCGTTCATCCAGGGTTGCTCATGTACCTTTTCTTCATCAAGAACTTTCCTTTCATATACTCTTGCCAGTTTTTCTTCTGCAGCCTCTTTTATTATCAGATCCATTCGTTCTATTCTGTCTATTTGTCTATCTCTTACAATTTCCTGCTTTAGCCGGTCGAACAGCTCGTCAAACGCGGTTTGCCAGGCAAGTGTCTGAAGTGATATTCAAACGGTTCGAAGAAACCTCAACGGAAAAAATAAGAGAATTAGTTTCAAAATTATAACTATACACGGCTTATCAAAGCAAAAATACATAGAAATAAAGAATCTCTTAAACGATAGCTTTGGTGTTGATATAGTAGCGTTAACTGAAACACAACAGAACGACGACAAGAGGTAGTGATCCATACACCGACCGCCGACGCGTCCCTCCGTTCAAGAACAAGAGGAACCCTCCGACCCCCAAAACGATACGAAGATTAGTCTCATCAGCCCTCTACGCCGCCTGATGTCTTGGTGGGGGAGTACTTGTAAGGACATCACTTCCTCCGTCGTCCAGAAATTTCACCAAATTCTCTATTTTATTTAAATTCTCCTTTCTCCACACTGTGGCTAACTGTATATATTTATTCCGCTCCCTCAGAGCTACAATTTCATGTATTTACTATTTCATTACCTATTTCTATTGACTTGTAATTCAAGTATTTGTGCGTGTGTAAAAACACACATAGTTTGGCGGTTATTTCAGGCAGAATTGGCCCCTCTCGCATGCTACTTTTCCGTCCGCACCCTGTATTATATTCCCACGTATTTTTTAATAAACTGTCAGTTGTCGTTGGTGAATCTTGTCTCACTGTCCTTACAATATATCTAAATTCTTCGAATGCACTTTTTCTATTTCAATATCCTTGTCGACTTTGTATATCACCATTAACCCCCCTCCTTTTTCATCTTAAAAATCCCTCATACTCTCCTTAATTGTGCCATCACTTACATTAATCTTATCTATTTTCTGTTGTGTTTCAGTTAACGCTACTATATTAACACCAAAGCTATCGTTTAAGAGATTCTTAATTTCTATGTATTTTTGCTTTGATAAGCCGTGTATAGTTATAATTTTGAAACTAATTCTCTTATTTTTTCCGTTGAGGTTTCTTCGAACCGTTTGAATATCACTTCAGACACTTGCCTGGCAAACCGCGTTTGACGAGCCGTTCGACCGGCTAAAGCAGGAAATTGTAAGAGATAGACAAATAGACAGAATAGAACGAATGGATCTGATAATAAAAGAGGCTGCAGAAGAAAAACTGGCAAGAGTATATGAAAGGAAAGTTCTTGATGAAGAAAAGGTACATGAGCAACCCTGGATGAACGATGAGATAAGAAAAGGCATAAAGGTAAGGAAGGATTTAAACAGAAAGAAAAGAAATGAATCCAATATCGAAGTAAAAAAAGGTATTAGAAGAGAGATATGATCAAAAGAAGAGAGAAGTGCAAGAAATGATAAAGAAGGAAATTACTATATTTGAAAAAAAGATAACAGAAGAAATAAAAATGGATAAAAATAAAAAAAAACTCTGGGAGAATATTGATAGAATAAGGAATAGACAGAAAGACCATGGCAAAGTTATACAACTTTATGGAGAACAAGGAAATAAGCGAAATAAGGAAGAAACAAAAGAGGAATTAATCATGTACTGGAAAACTATATATTGTAAGCATGAAAATAAAATAGACTCAGTTTGGAATGAAGAAAAACAGATAGAATATGAAAATGAAATAGCGTATCAGGAGGACACCACAAGGATAGATGAATATAATATCCCGGACATACTTAGGGAACATTATGACCCTGTCATGGTAACAAAAGGGAAAATAAAATCAATGAAAAATCCAAAAATCACAACAGAAAAAGTAAAGAATTGCCTTGGAAAATTAAAGGCAAAAAAAGCGACAGGATCAGATGGGCTAAAACCCGAGCTATATAAGGCACTAGGAGAAAGAAAAATATGTCTTGAAACCTTACAGAAATGTTATCAAAATGGATTGGACGAAAAAGAAAAACCAAATACAGGGTATGTGGAAGAAGTCAAGAACAAAGATGGATGAAAAGAAAAGAAGGCCTATGGCAAAAGACCTAAGACCCATAACTCTATTAAATATTTCTTATAAAATATTCATGATGATGGTGAAAGAGGAAATAGAAGACCACATAAGAATGAATGAAGAAGACAATGAATGTCAAGCAGGATTTACAGGTGGAGGCAGGATAGAGGACATCTTTATATTACAGTATTGTGTGGAAGAGAGCTATAGTAACAAGAAACCCCTAATAGTAACTGCGATGGACTTTAGTAAAGCATTTGACTCTGTAAAAAGGGAGGTATTAATAGAAGTTTTAAAAGAATATAAAATTAACACCAAAATCATAAGTGCAATTGCAAATATTAATCAAGGAGATACTACGGGCATTGACTTAGGAGAAGGTATAGAACAAGAAATGGAGGTTACGAGTGGAATTAAACAAGGTTGCACAGGATCAACTTCACTTTTTAAACTGATTACGTATATTATTATGAAGAAAATAGAAGAGGAAGGAAACGGTTTCAGAAATCAATTAATAAAGATAGAATCATTATTTTTTGCAGATGATGCCTTAATAATTGCACAGGATATACATAATGCAAAGCGTAACATCCAGATATTAGTAGAAACTAGTAAAAAATGTGGGTTAGAAATTAATAAAAAAAAAAAGAGTAATATTATGATTTACAATATGAAAGAAAAGCCAGATAACATAGAGGGAATCAAAGTAGTAGAAAGTTTGACATACTTAGGAATAAAGCTAGACAATAGTAGGAATATATTTAAAACTCAGAAAATGTTAATGATAGAAAAGGCACAAAAATTAGCTAATCTAACATATTCAGTTATAGAGAAAAGTTGCAATAAAGTAATGATAGGAAAAACGTTCTGGAAAAGTATTACTTTACCATCTATTTTGTATGGAACAAGTATTATAAATCTAACAGAAACTGAAATAGAGAAACTACAAAGAATAGAGAATGGGGTATACAGGAAGATTTTAGGTGCCACTAAAAGCACAGCTGATACTACTCTAAGAGGGGAGATAGGTGCATCTTCTATGAAAGCAAGGGTGATGGATGGGAAGCTGCAGTACTTAAATCGTACCCTGAATGGAAAGAAGGAAATACTGAAAATAATTATCCAGGATATTCAAGAAAAAAGAAGGAAGATGGTGGAAACAACCTGCAAAGTATTTGGAAGAATTAAATTTTGGCATAAGACAAATAAGAAGAATGAACAAGGCAGAAATAAAAACGGAAACCAGAAAGTGGGATACTGAAAAGTGGAAAGAAGAAATAGAAAGTAAAGTGAGCTTAGAAATATATAGAACGTGGAAGAAAGAAATTAATGAAGAGTTAATTTATGACAATGTAAGGACAGTGAGACAAGCGTCACCAAGATCAACTGATACTTTATTCAAATGTACACGGGAGTATATTACAAGGTGCGGACGGCAAGGTAGGATGGCGCTGGCGCCAGATCAGATTGGATTGCCCGCCAAAATTTAAGTGTTTTCTTACACTTACAAATATACGAATTATGAGTTAACAGAAACATGTAATGAAATGATACATATGTCAAAATGTAGCTCTGATAGAGCGGAATACATATACATGGGAAACCACGATGTGGCGAAAGGAGAATTCAAATAAATAAACAGTTTGTTAATTTTCTGGACGACGAAGGGAGCAGTGTCCTTACAAGTACTCCCCCCCCCCACCAAGACATCGGGCGGCGTAGAGGGCTGATGATCAATCTTCGTATCTTTTCGGGCGTCGGAGGGTTCCTCTTGTTTTTGAACGGAGGGGCGCGCCGGCGGTCGGCGTAAGGATCTCTTCCTCTTGTCGTCGTTTGATGATTTTTCTTTCGTTGGGTGCCTTGTTTTGAGATGGAACTCTGGATCTGCCAGGTCCGGCGGTGGCGGTGTCGCTTCCTTCGAGAAACGCTGGTTTCACGCGGTCTATTGAGACCCAGTCCTCTTGGCCATGGACATCGAGAAGGAAAGCTTTCGTTGTCTTCTTAATTACCCGGTAGGGGCCTCGATAAGGCCTAGTTAGTGGTTGTCGATGAGCGTCGACACGGACGAAAACGTACCCGCAGTCATCCAGGTTTTTTGGCTTGAAGTGCTTGGTTCTGTCCTGGTAAGTTTTGAGACATGGCCTGAATTTCCTGGTGATGTCCCTTAGGTGATCCAGCTGCGTGTTGTCGGTTGATGAGGGAAAGAATTCGCCAGGAACTGCGAGCGCCTCCCCGTAAACCTTTTCGGCGGGCGAAGGTTCGCCGTCTGCGCGAGGGGCGGTGCGAAGGCCGAGGAGTACCCAAGGAAGTCGTGATTTCCAGTCCCTGTCGGTGCAGCTCGCCATCAGGGACGCCTTGAGGGCGCGGTGAGTTCTTTCAACCATGCCGTTTGCCGCGGGGTTGTATGCCGTGGTGCTGTGGAGCGTCGTCCCCATCAGGTTCGCCAAAGCGAGCCAAATTTCAGAGAGGAAAGCGGGGCCTCTGTCTGTCGTGATGTCATCAGGAACGCCAAACCTGCTCACCCAGCTTGACAAAAAGGCTTCGGCGCATGCTTGAGTCGTAGCTTCGGTCATCGGCGATGCCTCCAACCATCTCGTGGAGCGATCGATAATAGTAAGCAGGTAGCGAGCAGATCCAGAAGGGGGCAATGGTCCCACGACGTCGATGTGTATGTGACCGAAACGTCTTTTTGGCTGGGGAAAACCGCCTACCCCCGATTCGGTGTGACGGATGACTTTGCTTGATTGGCAGTTGATGCATGACTTTGCCCATTCCCGGGCATCCTTTTTGATCCCTGGCCAGACGAACTTTTCAGACAGAAGGCGAGCGGTGGTGCGTCCTGAGGGGTGTGAGAGTCCGTGGATGATATCGAATATTTTCCTTCTGCAGGAGGCTGGTATCCAGGGACGTGGGCGGCTGGTGCTGGTGTCGCAAAGAATAGTTACTCCTGCTGGTCCGAGGGGAATCGCACTTATCTTGAGCGCGGATGGCCCCATCAGGTGATCCTGTGCTTCTCGGTCGGTGCGTTGTTCGGTTGCGAGATTGGCGTAGTCGATTCCCAGGTGGATTGCGTCAATTTCAATCCTTGAAAGGGCCTCCGCGACTGGGTTTTTCTTTCCTGGGACGTAACGTATGGTGCACCCGAATTCGGCGATTGTTGCGAGATGACGTTGTTGTTGGGAGGACCATGCATCTGTCGATTTCGTAAAAGAGTGAACGAGGGGTTGATGGTCTGTCACGATTGTGAAGGGTGTGCCCTCCAAGATGTGCCTGAAGTGGCGGACGGCGAGGTAGACGGCGAGGAGTTCCCTATCGAAGGTGCTGTATCTTGTTTCAGCGGGTTTCAATTTCTTGTTGAAGAATGCCAGCGGTCGAGGAGAACCATCGACGAGTTGCTCCAGCACAGCCCTACAGGCGACGTTGCTGGCGTCGGTCGTTAGTCGCAGGGGCGCGTTGTCGTCGAAATGAGCCAGGGTCGTGGCATTCGCGAGGGGATCCTTCGTCCGGGCAAATGCCTGTTGCTGGAGCAAACCCCACTCGAGTTTTTCCGCTTTTCCTTTCAGGACGTTGTCGAGGGGTGTCAGGGTTTGTGCGATGTTGGGGATGAAGCGCCTGTAGTAATTGACCATCCCCAGGAACTCCTGAAGTTGGCGGATGGTCGTAGGTATCGGGAACTTTCTGATGGCGTCCACCTTGGTTGTCATGGGTTTTACCCTGCACGAGGATACGCTGTGACCAAGGAAATCTACCCCTTCCGCACCGAACGTGCACTTGTCGAAACGTACGACCAGTCCGTTCTCCTGTACGCGTTTGAGGACGGTGCGGACGTGCCTCCGGTGTTCCTCCTTAGTTTTCGAGAATATCAGGATGTCGTCGACGTAGCAGACGCAGAATGGTAGGTTACCTAGAATGCTATCCATTAGTCGTTGAAAGGTCGCCCCAGCGTTGCGTAGACCGAAGGTTGAGTATGTGAAGGTGTAGGATCCAAACGGCGTTACAATGGCAGTTTTCAGGATGTCTTCCGGAAATACGGAGACCTGGAAGTAAGACTTGAGGAGGTCCATCTTGGTAAAATATTTCGCGCCGTGCAACGCGTTCGTTAGGTCCTGCATGTTGGACAGCGGGTAGTGATCGGGCGTTGTGATGAGGTTGAGGCGCCTGTAGTCGTCGCAAGGTCTCCAGGACCCGTCCGGCTTTTTTACCATGTGTAGGGGCGATGACCAGGGGCTCAATGCTTTCTTACAGATACCCATGCGTTCCATGTCCTCAAAGGCGCGTTTGGCATCCTTCAGTTTCTGGGGCGGGAGGCGGCGGAATTTGGCGTGAGTAGGAGGTCCTGTCGTTGTGATGTGGTGGTAGATCCCGTGCTTGGACGGGGAACCTGGCGAGTGTCGGAGCTCGGGCTTGAAAACCTCGGGAAATTCTTGTAGGAGGTCGGCGTAGGGGTGCGTCGTTACGGCGGATACGGACATTGTTTTCCAGGGCGCGGGACTGGCAGGTTCCCGTGTCGATGAGACGTTTGTTGGCGACATCGACGAGGAGTCCGTGGTGGGCGAGGAAATCCGCACCGAGGAGGGGGCGATTGACGTCAGCGATGGCGAAGGGCCAAGAATACAAACGGCCCATGATAGATATCTTGAGGGTCCTAATCCCATAGCACCGTATGGGAGATCCGTTGGCGGCGATGAGTGAGGGAGCGTTTTTGTCGGGACCACAGTCTAGGTCGGACTTGGAAGGTGGGAACGTTGACTGCATTGCGCCGGTGTCTACCATGAGTCTACGGTTGGAAATGGTATCGAGGATATAGAAACCATTCTTGTTTTGGTTACCTGCAGCTGCAATGGTGGCAGGTGGATGCTTCTGGTTTTCGTATTCTAGGGAAACTGCATGGTGCTCTACATTTCCTGGCGTCACTGCCGAACTGTTGGTGGTAGAAGCACCATGCTGGGTTAGTCCTAGGGTTCGGTCGTGTTGGTTGCGGCGGTTTCTTTCTTGATAGAACGTTGATCTCGTCATCCTCAGGGGCCGTTGCCAAGGAGTCTATGGAAGAGCAGCTGCTGAAGGAGGAGAACGAAGGCGGTGTTGACGATGATGCTCCGAGGCGAGATGCTTTGGAGGCCTCGTGGAGCTTCTGAGCCTTCGACAGCATCTGTCAATCGGGCCCTTACGTCCTGTGGTAGGCATCGAAGAAAGATCTCGCGAGATAAGCTAATCTCACGTCGTCGGCCGTTGCTGTCTGTTTCGGGGAGCATAAGCAGGCCGGTTAACTCGTCCCACGCCTCGACAGGAGAGGTGTCACCCATGGGCTTGCCGGCGAGGTCCAGGACTTTCTGTGCCCTTGCTGAGACAGAGAGGGAGTAGATACCGATGAGTTTCGTTCTCAGGTCGTCGTATGAAACTTGGCCGGCCTGGGCGTCGAGCCATGGGGAAATCTTGTCGAATACCTCTTCAGGTATGGAGGTGAGAACGATGTCAGCCTTGGCGCAGGAGTCGCTGAGTCTAGCGACACGGAAGAGTACGTCTACTCTCAGGAACCAGAAAGCGGTGTTGTGTTGAGAAAAGGGCGGCAGTTTGACTTTGGGCGTGGAGGCGAGGCCGTTGGGTGCGATGGGCATGTTGCTTCCTGCATCGTGGCCAGACGACGAGTCGGCGAAGAGGTGAGAAGTTGATATGTCGGTTAAGCTCATCCTACTGCCTTACATTCACCGAAGTGTGGGAGAACCAAAGGCAGGCTCATGCCTAAGGTAACGGAGTATAGAGAAGGTAGCACGGCCGTAATAAGTCCGTTAATGGCAAAGCCAAAACCGCTGATGCTACTTTCAACTCCGGGGTCACCAGTTGTAAGGACAGTGAGACAAGCGTCACCAAGATCAACTGATACTTTATTCAAATGTGCACGGGAGTATATTACAAGGTGCGGACGGAAAGGTAGGGTGGCGCTGGCGCCAGATCAGATTGGATTGCCCACCAAAATATATGTGTTTTCTTACACTTACAAATATACGAATTATGAGTTAACAGAAACATGTAATGAAATGATACATATGTCAAAATGTAGCTCTGATAGAGCGGAATACATATACATGGGAAACCACGGTGTGGCAAAAGGAGAATTCAAATAAATTAACAGTTTGTTGATTTTCTGGACGACGAAGGGAGCGGTGTCCTTACAACAATACATTTGCTTCAGTGATATTTTTTAGTGCAAGAACTAATACGTTGAAACTAAATATTGTAAATAGATACAATGGGGGCAATATAAACTGTAATTTTTGTGAAAATGAGGAGGAAGATTTGATACATTTTTTTTTATTTTGCCAGGAATATAGAAAAGAAAGGAATGAAGTAATTGAGCTACAACAAACATACGACGAAGACCTAAATAAAATAGTAGGATTATTTTTATTTAGTGAAGCAAATATAGAAAAGAAAAAAGAAGTTTTAAACCTAATGTGGAAGAAAAGACAAAACAGTACAAGCAGATAAAAGTTAGAGGCGCCGTTGTAAAGGATATGCCTCACCCCAGAACCTGAACCTCAATCTGAACCTACCCGCCCTGAAAAAAAAAGAAATCAAGAAAAGAATTATGGGAAAAATAGAAGAAACTGTTGAAGAAAAAATGAAAATAATGAAAAAATTAAGATTTATTAAAGGAAATGGCCCACTGCCTTATATCAGAGAAATTAATCTGGATAAGGCATCCCTTGTGATGAAAGCAAGATTAAACATGCTCAACTTAAAAGCAAATTTCAGGGGAAAATATGATGATAATTTGTGTGACTTGTGCAAAGAGGAAGAAGACACTACCGAACATTTATTTTTATGCCCAAAATTAGGACAGCTAAAGAATGTAGAAATAAGTTTAGGTACGCTGAAAAATCCTAGCAGGGATCTGGCGGCATTTATAGGTAGGGCAATGCATATAAAAGAGTTTAAGTAGTCTAAACTGATTACCACAATAGGTTGCCAAAACTGATGATAGCAAGGTGTTAGCCTATCTAATTTCAAGGTAGAAGGGAATAAAAGTAAAGATTAAGAACCTCATTATGATATTAATTAATTTAAGGCACAGGTGATATAAACTTAATAACAATAATAAGAATAAGCTTAGAAGCTTTGCACCTATCTATAAAGAGATAGAGTGGCCGCAAACTCATTTTGCGAGGATGCTGAATTGAACATAAGGAAAGTGATAGATATAGGGAAGCAGTGTGGTTTAGACATGAATAGAGACAAAAGTAGCTTACTTATATATAATATGAAGGAAAAACCAGATAATATAGAGGGAATAAGAGTAGTAAGCAATATTAAATACCTAGGTATCAAGGTAGATGATAGTAGGAATATGTTCAAAACACAGAGAAGTGAAATGATAGTTAAGGCGCAAAAGCTAGCTAATCTTACATATTCGATCATAGAAAAAAGTTGTAATAAGATAATGATAGGGAAAGCATACTGGAAAAGTGTAGCACTACCTTCTATATTATATGGAACAAACGTAATTAACTTAACGGAAACGGAAATAGAAAAGTTGCAAAGAATAGAGAATGGAGTGTACAGAAGGATGTTAGGGGGTGTAAAGAATACCGCAATTGTAGCCTTGAGAGGGGATGTAGGAGCATCTGCTATGAAAACAAGGGTAATGGATGGAAAGCTGAGGTACCTTAATAGTATTTATAAGGGAGAAAATGACTTACTATCAGCAATAGTCAAAGATATGGAAGAAAAAGAGAGGAAGTGGTTGATGCATGTGAAGAAGTATGCTGAGGAATGTGGGATGGCGATGAGAGAAGTCAAGAGATGTACGAAAGAGGACATAAAGAAGAGAACAAGAGAATGGGACACAAGCAAATGGAAGAGTAAAATGGAGTGTAAGGAGTGTCTAATTTTGTATAAAAACTGGAAAAGTGAAATCAAGGAGGAGGAAGTGTATGACAACACATTTTCGTCAATTTTATTATTCAGAGCAAGGACAAACTCACTGGGCTTGAATATAAAAAACAGACACCAAGATGGAAATATAAACTGTGTATTCTGTGATGTAGAAGAAAATGCTAACCACTTTATGTTATATTGTCCACAGTTTAGTGATATAAGAATAAAAGCAATTGAGCTCCAACAACCATACGAAGAAGATAGTGCACAAACAGTGGGAAAATTCCTTTTTTGTATAGAAAATATTGAAAATAAGAAAAGAGTACTACAACAAATGTGGATGAAAAGAGAAAAACTAGTGAAAATAAGGAACACACAAAACTAAAAGACACAGAGGCGCCGTTGTAAAGGCAAAGCCTCAACCTGAATCTGATCTGATCTGACCAGGAAGTCAGGAACCGTAGTTTAAAAGAAGCCCAAACTAATTACCACAACAGGTTGCCAAAACTGATGATAGCAAGGTGTTATCCTATCTAATTACAAAGTAGGACGGAATAAAAGTAAAGATTGAAAACCTCATTATGATATTAATTTATTTAAGGCACAGATGATATAAACTTAATAACAATAATAAGAATAAGCTTAGAAGCTTTGCACCTATCTATAAAGAGATAGAGTACCCGCAAACTTATTTTGCGGAGTTAGCAATAAGGAACCAGGAACTAAACTCTATTGTGACTTGTGAAGTTGTGTATATGTTTCTAATATACCAAGACTCGCTCTCATCTCGTCTCCGTCAACTTCCAATTCCAATCACCAGGGAACCAAGAACCGGGAAATATATGCCTTTGCATGAAATTAATGTAAGTTGAAAAGTCCAGAAGTCTATAAAATTATTTTTTTTGTAAAATTGATAGAAGTTACAACTGAAAGTTCTCATTGTTCGTTACTTGAGAACGTTTGTAGATAAGTGGATACATATCGGGTCAAGTATTATTATTATAATTATTATCATCACTTGCTGAGGTACGACCCTTGTTGGATAAGCAGTATGCTACAAGCCCAAGGGGCTCCAACGGAAAACTAGCCCAGTTAGGAAAGGAAACAAGGAAAACGAAATATTTTAGAAACTAAATATTGGTAAATATATAATACTTTAATTTTTAGCCAAATACATGAACCATATATTTTCCCCACTCGTTATCTTGTGTTCTATGCATTTCTGACCTTGATTATCGGGGCAAACCGCCCCTTCATGAGTTTTTGGACCCCCTTATATAAAGACAATTATGGCAGACCCCAGTGGGAAACCCGGTTTTTTTTTTGTGTGTGGGAAATGTCATAAACGACTTATTACAACAATAATAATGGTCAGAAATGCAAAATAAGCCCAAGATAACCAGTTGAAAAAATATATGGTTCATGTAAATTGCTGAAAACCATCCAAACATGATTATTTAACAATTTTGAGATTTGCAAAAGGGTACAGAACCTAACAAACCCACCTAACGTAACTTAGTAGTTCCCAGGTCACAACTCCTAGTCGGGGGCAAGCTCTCGATACCCCTTCCCAGGTCACAACCGTTAGCCGGTGTGACGGTCCGAACGATCCCCCGGTCTCAGAATTCTCCTTGATAATCTGAGCATGCGCGAACATTACTGTTTTCCAGTGCATACGAGGTTGATGTTTTATTTTCCTGTAATGTTACCGTGCGCAGCTCAACATTACCGCTTGCCATTACATACGAGCTTGATGTTTTATTTTCATGCGAGCAAAGCGAGCTAATGTCGGAAAAGAACCATTATACAATGTCAAGGAGAATTCTGAGAACGGGGGATCGTTCAGACCGCCACACCGGATCCCCCCTTCCCAGGTCACAAACTAAAAGTAAATCACAAATAAATCCTTACATTATGCTAGAGTAAGTCACAAATAAATCCTTCCATTATGAAAAAGTAAATCACAAATAATTCCTTACCTTATGATTGACACCGTTGTCCTTTTTTCTTGGCAATCTTTAGAAAAGCTTTGCAGTAGAAAATGTGCTGGCCTTCCCTGAAAATTAAGTCAGAATCGGACCTTTGAGGCCTTATTTCGCTGTTTTTTTTTTTTAATTTCACATGAGTAACAATAGCTTTACACTGAACGTAGAGCATTTCCATCATAATCAATTGTCAACATAAACGAAATTACACTAAATATTGAAATAGATTAATGTGCTTCCCTTAAGTTTCCTCTGGTTAAGTGGAAGCTGAACACGGTGGGAAAATATGGCTGTTGGGTAAAGTTGTACTGTATTACAGATTCTCATTTCGAACAGAAAATATATGTTTTCCTGTTGGAAATGACGTGATTTAACCGAATTTTACCTTCATATCAACCTCAAACAAACAGAACAACCAGTTCGACCAACTTCAAGTAGCCGAACTGGTTGCTGTTGTTGCATATGAAATGTAGGGGAAAATTGGTTAAATCACGTTATTTTTTCAATATTTAACTTAGCCGGTGATTATATAGCTGCAACTCTGTTGCTCGACAGACAACTCTACGGTAAAAACTCGCCAGCGATCGCTACACAGGTTGCGGGTGTGCCCAACAGCGTCATCTGTCGACCAGATACCCAGTTTTCAATGTAAACAAAGACTCAATTTTCTCTCTGTCGAGGTGTCGACAAGACGTACTTTACTCGCTGTTGCTAAACTGGAGTTTTTCACATCTAATTGGTGAAGTACTATATTCTAGTTTTGAGCTTTCGCTGTGCAGGGTTTCTCTTCACACAAATCCTTGAACTCTTTTTGATAACGGATTCTTTGTTGATAACTTTTTGATAGTTTTTGGGAATTTCCCTTGACCAATTCAAAATGGCTGACCCTTCACAAGTCCCCAAATTTAGGAAGTGCAATGCTAGGGACTGTTCAAGGCGTCTTCCGAAGGCTTCTATCGACCCTCACACTGTTTGTTCCAATTGTCGGGATAAAACCTGTCAATTGGAAGATCGGTGTGAGGAGTGCGTTGGCCTTTCGGAATTCGATTTTATCGAATTTCAAAAGTATACACGTAGGCTAGAGAGAGATAGAGTTAGGAGAAGTTCTTCTCGTTCTATTGATTTATCCTCTCCTCATGCCCCACAACCTATTCCTTCCCCTGTAGTGGTTGCTCCTAACCCCCCTCCTGGCACTCAGGAACCATCGATGGCTGATATGATGCGTGCCATCCAGGCTCTGGGTGAGAGAGTTGAGTCCCTTGCTAGTGACCGTAATCAGCTCATGGCGGATGTGAAGGAGCTTAAGTGCCAAAGTGCAGTGGGAAGAGCTAAAGTGCCGAGTGATAGTGTTGTGGATAGTGTTGCGCTTGAGGGTTCGTCTGTTCGTGCCTGTCGTCCTCCTAGTCCGGGACCTCTTGCAAGCTCCCAAGTCCAGGGGAGAAGCAATGTCGTACGACGCATGGGTTCGAGAGGCTTTAATCAGCGAACAGACGTTCCCTCCGTGGTATCGGGCGTATCTACCCAAGATCGCTCCTACCTAACTAAGACGAGAGAGCCCATTTATACCTCGTCTTCTGAAGGTGTTTCTCGCAAGAAACTTTGGACCAAGGTCTCGCGACCGTTAAAACGTAAGTCGGTCCCTTCAGCACAAGTCCAACGGCCCGGTTGTAGCCACTGGGTCAGTTCGGACTCGCTGCCGTCATCCGATGACTGCTCACCGCCTAAGAGAGGCAAAGCGGTACCGCTTCAGACAGTAACACCGTCTGTCGCCGCACCTGCTCCCGTAGACCCTAAGTGGTCTCTACTGCAAGACATGCAGTCTAAACTTACGTCTCTGATGCAGGACTTTCGTGCGGAGAAGGTTGCTGCCGCACCAGCTAGTGCAGTACCTAGCCTACAACCCTCCACACGATCGGTTGTGCGTCCTGTGGACGCTGAGGTAACCTTCTCACGCACACCAGTTGAGAGAGTTCCTCCACCCATGCGTTCCAGTGTGATCTGCCAGCCGCATGTTGACGTTAAGCGACGCACGGAGGTTGCCGTTGACGTTCTGGAGGTTCAACAACCGTCAGAGTTGCTTTGTTTTGACGCGGTGCGTCAACCTCCGCAACCCAGTGTGGTTTCCACTGCGCACCCACATCAGTCCAGACAGTCTGGAGTTGAAGCTGTGCGTCCCCGCGCTGCCATGGTTGTTGCCAGCTCACAGACTGGGCAGCAGTTCCATGACGTTGCGTCCGGCTCAGTCACGCATGCACCAGTGCGACCGGACTCAGCGAACCAGCCGTTACCCACTCCGTTGCCGTTTCCTCATCAGTTGTCGGATGAGGAACTTTCTGATGATGATGTTGCTGCACACATAGATGAACCACAATCAGATTTGGACGAGCCTAAGTCTACTCAACCCTCTTTGGACTTTAGAAAAGTTTTGGCCATTTTCAAAGAGCTGTTTCCGGACCAGTTTGTTTCTGTGGCTCCTCGTTCTCCGCCTTCAGAGTTTGTGTTAGGCATGCCGTCTACCACTCCTGCCTTTACTAGACTCGTCCTCGCACGCTCGTCCAAGAGAGCTTTGCGGGTGATAGGAGAATGGTTGCAGTCCAAGAAGAGTTTAGGGAAGACAGCCTTTGCGTTTCCCCCTGCTAGACTCTCTTCTAGATCGAGCGTCTGGTATGCCACGGGAGAAGTTCTCGGCTTGGGAGTTCCTGCCTCTGCCCAGGGCGACTTCTCAAGTCTTGTAGACTCTCCCCGCCGCCTTGCCATGAGACGCTCAAAGATATGTTGGTCATCTTCGGACCTGGACCACCTTTTGAAAGGTATCTTTAGGGCCTTCAAAGTTTTTAACTTCTTAGACTGGTGTCTAGGAGCCCTAAGCAGAAAGATCTCTCCGACAGAGAAAGAGACTTCCTTGCTCATTATGTCCTGCATGGACAAGGCCGTACGTGATGGGTCTAATGAGCTTGCTGCATCATTTGTGTCCGGAGTCCTTAAAAAGCGTGAAAATCTCTGCTCATTCCTTTCAGCTGGAGTTACACCGTGCCAGAGATCTGAGCTTCTCTTTGCTCCTCTTTCCAAGTGCCTTTTTCCAGAAGCCCTGATTAAGGAAATAGCCGCTTCGTTGGTGCAGAAGGACACTCACGATCTTGTTGCGTCCTCCGCTCGCAAAGCTCCCCCTTTGCCTACCTTGTCAGCTAGACCAAGGATGGACACTCCAGCGTCCCGTTTTATTCCGCCCTTTCGTGGCAGAGCCTCCAGCAGAGGAGGTGCTCGTGCCGAAGGGAAACGAGGAAAGAAGAAAGGATCCAAGTCCTATAAGGGCAGAGTCTGACTGCCCGCATCTTCAGACAGCAGTGGGAGCCAGACTCAAGAACTTCTGGCAGACCTGGGAGAAGAGAGGCGCAGATGCACAATCTGTGAAGTTGCTCAGAGAGGGGTAGGCCTACAAGATCCCTTTTGTACGGAAACCCCCTCTAGCAACGTTTCCCATCAATCTCTCTCCCAGGTACAGAGAGGAAGACAAGAGACGAGCCTTGAAACGGGAAGTGTCTCTTTTACTAGAGAAGGGAGCGGTGGTCAAAGTCTCGGACCTTCAATCTCCGGGATTCTACAACCGCCTCTTCTTGGTGTCAAAGAAGACAGGAGGGTGGAGGCCGGTGCTAGACGTCAGTGCCCTGAATGTCTTTGTCACAAAGCAGACGTTCTCCATGGAGACCACAAAGTCAGTCTTAGCAGCGGTCAGAAGGGAAGACTGGATGGTCTCATTAGACCTAAGGGATGCCTACTTCCACGTCCCCATCCACCCGGACTCCCAACCTTTTCTGAGATTCGTTTTCGAAATGGTTGTCTACCAGTTTCAAGCCCTGTGCTTTGGCCTAAGCACAGCTCCTCTTGTGTTTACGAGGCTGATGAGGAATGTAGCCAAATTCCTCCATTTATCGGACATCCGAGCCTCCCTCTATTTGGACGACTGGCTTCTCAGAGCCTCTTCCAGTCGTCGCTGTCTGAAGGATCTAAAGTGGACTCTAGATCTGACCAAGGAATTGGGTCTCCTTGTCAATATGGAAAAGTCACAACTGGTCCCATTCCAAACTATTGTGTATTTAGGGATGGAGATTCACAGTCTAGCTTTTCGGGCTTTTCCGTCGGCCCCCAGAATAAGCCAAGCCCAGTTATGCATCCAGAACATGCTGAAGAAGGAACACTGCTCAGTCAGGCAGTGGATGAGTCTGGTAGGGACGCTATCATCCCTGGAACAATTTGTGTCATTAGGAAGACTACACCTCCGTCCTCTTCAATACCATCTAGCTTTTCACTGGAAAAAGGACAAGACGCTAGAAGCGGTCTCGATCCCCATTTCCGAAAAGATGAAGTCTTGCCTGACTTGGTGGAAGGACAGTATCAACCTAAGAGAGGGTCTTCCCCTGGCTGTTCAGACTCCCAACCACGTTCTCTTCTCGGACGCATCGGACGTAGGCTGGGGCGCGACATTAGACGGTCGGGAATGTTCAGGACTGTGGAACTCGAGTCAAAGGATCATGCATATCATCTGGCCTTGAAAAGCTTCAGGTCTCTACTTCGAGGCAAAGTGGTGGAAGTGAACTCGGACAACACCACTGCCTTGGCGTACATCTCCAAACAAGGAGGGACCCACTCACTGACGTTGTACGAGATCGCAAGGGACCTGCTCATCTGGTCAAAAGGTCAAAACATATCACTAGTAACGAGGTTCATCCAAGGCAACTTGAATGTCATGGCAGATTGTCTCAGTCGGAAAGGGCAAGTAATTCCAACGGAATGGACCCTCCACAAGGATGTATGCAAGAGACTTTGGGCCACTTGGGGCCAACCAACCATAGATCTCTTTGCAACCTCGATGACCAAGAGGCTCCCAATATATTGCTCACCAGTCCCGGACCCAGCAGCAATACATATAGATGCCTTTCTCCTAGATTGGTCGCATCTAGATCTATACGCATTCCCACCGTTCAAGATTGTCAACAAGGTACTGCAGAAGTTCGCCTCTCACGAAGGGACAAGGTTGACGCTAGTTGCTCCCCTCTGGCCCGCGAGAGAATGGTTCAGCGAGGTACTTCGATGGCTAGTAGACGTTCCCAGAAGTCTTCCTCTAAGGGTGGACCTTCTACGTCAGCCACACGTAAAGAAGGTACACCAAAGCCTCCACGCTCTTCGTCTGACTGCCTTCAGACTATCGAAAGACTCTCGAGAGCTAGAGGCTTTTCGAAGGAGGCAGCCAGTGCGATTGCTAGAGCAAGGAGAGCATCCACCCTTAGAGTCTACCAATCGAAGTGGGAAGTCTTCCGAAACTGGTGCAAGTCAGTATCTGTATCCTCGACCAGTACCTCTGTAGCTCAAATAGCTGACTTTCTCTTATACCTGAGAAAAGGACGATCCCTTTCAGCTCCCACTATCAAGGGCTACAGAAGCATGTTGGCATCGGTCTTCTGGCATAGAGGCTTAGATCTTTCCAACAATAAAGATCTTCAGGACCTTCTTAAGTCTTTTGAGACCACGAAGGAGCGTCGTTTGGTTACACCTGGTTGGAATTTAGACGTGGTACTAAGATTCCTCATGTCAGACAGGTTTGAGCCGCTACAATCAGCCTCCCTGAAAGATCTCACTTTAAAGACACTTTTCCTGGTATGCTTAGCCACAGCTAAAAGAGTCAGTGAGATTCATGCCTTCAGCAAGAACATCGGATTTTCGTCAGAAAAAGCTACATGTTCGCTACAACTTGGTTTTCTAGCCAAAAATGAGCTGCCTTCTCGACCTTGGCCGAAATCGTTCGATATTCCCAGCTTATCGAATATGGTAGGCAATGAACTAGAAAGAGTCTTATGCCCTGTGAGAGCTCTTAAGTTCTATTTAAAGCGAACTAAACCTTTACGAGGCCAATCTGAAGCTTTATGGTGTTCAGTTAAGAAACCATCTTTGCCTATGTAAAGAATGCTTTATCCTACTTTATCAGACTGTTAATACGAGAAGCTCATTCACATCTGAGTGAGGAAGACCAAGCATTGCTTAAGGTGAGGACACACGAAGTTAGAGCTGTCGCAACTTCCGTGGCCTTTAAGCAAAATAGATCTCTGCGAAGTATAATGGACGCAACCTATTGGAGAAGCAAGTCAGTGTTTGCGTCTTTTTATCTAAAGGATGTCCAGTCTCTTTACGAGGACTGCTACACACTGGGACCATTCGTAGCAGCGAGTGCAGTAGTGGGTGAGGGCTCAACCACTACAATTCCCTAATTCCATACCATTTTAATCTTTCTCTTGAAATGTTTTTATTGTTGTTTTTTGGGTTGTCCGGAAGGCTAAGAAGCCTTTCGCATCCTGGTTGATTTGGCGGGTGGTCAAAGTCATTTCTTGAGAGCGCCTAGATTAGGGGTTTTGATGAGGTCCTGTTGTATGGGTTGCAACCCTTGATACTTCAGATCCTAGGGGTCGATCAACATCCTAAGAGGATCGCGAGGCTCCGTAAGGAAGACGTACTTAAAAGGCAGAGTAATTGTTCAAGTCGACTTCCTTACCAGGTACCTATTTATTTTGTTTTTGTTATTTTGATAACTTCTAAAATGAAATAAAAAACTCTTAGCTCATAAAAGTGTAAACATATATTACTGGTCTCTACCCACCATCCTGGGTGTGAATCAGCTATATAATCACCGGCTAAGTTAAATATTGAAAAATGTTATTTTGATTATAAAATAAATTTTTGAATATACTTACCCGGTGATTATAAATTAAATGACCCTCCCTTCCTCCCCAATAGAGACGCAGTGGGACGAGGAGAAAATTGAGTCTTTGTTTACATTGAGAACTGGGTATCTGGTCGACAGATGGCGCTGTTGGGCACACCCGCAACCTGTGTAGCGATCGCTGGCGAGTTTTTACCGTAGAGTTGTCTGTCGAGCAACAGAGTTGCAGCTATATAATCACCGGGTAAGTACTGTATATTCAAAAATTTATTTTATAATCAAAATAACATTTTTACAGGAAAACATATTTTCTGTTAAAATGTTTAAATATATTGGCTCTTGTTCAAATTTCGTCCTCACTTCACTCATCAAGAATGTATGTACTGCACACGCTAACATTTGCAATGTTACGCTGACATTGCTAACGTTAGCAATGCTACACTGATATGTATTATAAAGTATTTTTAAATATTAAACTTAGCCGGTGAATATATAATAGCTGACGTCTCGGACGGCTCGACAGAAACCCAAAAACTCGCGAGCGATCGCCGTGAAGGTTGCGGATGTGCCCACCAGCGCCGACTATCGGCCAGATACCGCATATACATGTAAACAGCTCCAGTTCTTCTCTGTCGGTCTCATCGACAAGTTGATTCCTCTCGCTGTTGACCTTGAGTTTTCGTCATTTTTGGTGAAGTACTTCTTTTTGGTTGTTTTGAGCTTTCGCTGTGACGGGTGTTTTTCTCTTCAATTAAAACTCTTGAACCCTTTTTTGGATAGTGTTTATTGTTGATGACTTTGGATTTGTTTTGGATTTTCTTTGACTGTTCAATATGGCTGACCCTTCTCCTATCCCTGGACCTAAATTTCGCAAATGTAATGCTAGGGATTGTAATAAACGTCTTCCCAAGGCCTCTCTCGACCCACATACCGTGTGTTCTAATTGCCGGGGTAAAACCTGCCAATTAGGAGATCGGTGTGATGAGTGCGTGGTCTTGTCGGAATTCGACTGGCTTGAGTTTGATAAATATTCTCGTAAGCTGGAGAGAGATAGGGTGAGGAGAAGCTCCTCTAGGTCGTTGGAATTTTCCTCCTCCCATGCCCCTGAACCTAATCCTTCCCCTGTAGTAGTTGTTCCTGAACCCTCTACTAGCACTCATGAACCTTCCATGCGGGATATGTTGCTTGCCATTCAAGCTTTAGGCGAGAAAGTTGAGTCCTTAGCATCGGACCGTAACCAACTCATGTCAGATGTGAAATTATTAAAGTGTCAGAGTGCCAAATCAGAAAATCGTGGGGATAAAGTGATAAGTGCGCAAAGTGTAATTAGTGTTGCGACCGAGGGTTCGTCTGTACGTGCTTGTCGCTCCCCTAGTCCGAGACCTCTTTCAGGCTCCCCTGCACCAGGGAGAAGTAATGTCGTAGGACTTAAGGGGACGAGAGGCTTTAACCAAGGTACAGACGTTCCCTCTTTGGTATCGGGCGTTTCTCGTCAAGATCGCCCCTACCATAAGACGAGCGAGGCTGTTTTCTCCTCGTCATCCGAAGGCTTTCCGCAAAAGAAACCTTGGCGCAAGGTTTCTAGACCCTTGAAGCGGAAGTCAGTCCCTTCAGGACAGGTCCAGCGTCCTGGCTGTAGCCATTGGGACAGCTCTGACCCTTTGCAGTCGTCGGAAGACTGTTCTCCTATTAAACGTAAGCGGTACACGGGGTCCGAGGGTCTCGGTAAAGGCAATGTTTTGCCTTCACAGACGTTACCATCGTCTCGGCCCGTTCCGACTCCAGTTGATCCTAAATGGGTTGTCCTGCAGGATATGCAGACTAAGCTTGCCTCCCTTATAGGAGAGTATAAAGCTGAGCAGGTTCACGATGATCCTTCGCTCCGTTACGCTGATCGAGACTCTGGCCGTCAGCCGCCCAAACGAGCTTTTACTCGCCCTTTTGAAGTTACCGCTTTGAAACGTGATGTCGGTAGTTTGTCACGTCAGTCGCGTGACTTGGATCCTCCCTCGCTGCAGTCCCGTGTTGACTTTCAGCCGCTGCCGCAGTCTCTTGTTGACGTTCAGCCGCTGCCGCAGTCTCGTGTTGACGTTCAGCCGCTGCCGCAGCCTCGTGTTGACGTTCAGGACGTTCGCCAACCAGCTCGACTTGACGTTGAGCGTCAATTACCGCAGTCTAAGGTTGTTTTGACTGCTCAGTCTAGGCAGTCAAGGCAGTTCCTACATGACGTCGAGCGTCCATCAACTCCTGTTGTTGTTGTTGATCAGTCACGAGGCTTTCAGTCCTTTCAGCAGCGGCGTGACGTCGCTTCCTCTACTTCTACTGCTGCTCCTTTGCTAGTTGACATTGCTTGTCAAGCATTGCCGCCGCGGCAGGTCTCTCCCTTTCATGAGACTCGACAATTGTCGGACGAAGTTCCTTCAGATGAGGAAGTTGCTGATCCTCCGCCTACTGATTTTCCTTCGGGCATTTTATCAGACGGAGAAGAGCCTAAAGCTGCTCAACCCTCTATGGACTTTAAGAAAATCATGATGATTTTTAAGGATCTTTTCCCAGACCATTTTGTTACTTCTGCTCCTCGTTCGCCGCCGTCAGAGTTTGCGCTAGGCCTAGCTGCTGCGAAGCCTTCTTTTACTAAGCTAGTGCTCTCTCGCTCTTCTAAGAGGGCTTTACATTTGCTTGGCGACTGGTTGATCACCAGGAGGAGTTTGGGGAAGACGGCCTTTGCTTTCCCTCCTTTTAAACTAGCTTCTAGAGCGAGCGTCTGGTATGACACGGGAGAAGTTCTCGGCTTGGGAGTTCCTGCCTCTGCCCAGGGAGACTTCTCAAGCCTCGTAGACTCTCCCCGTCGCCTGGCCATGAGACGCTCTAAAGTTTATTGGTCCTCCTCGGACCTTGACCATCTCCTTAAAGGGGTTTACAGGGCCTTCGAAGTTTTTAACTTAGATTGGTCTCTAGGAGCATTAAGCAGGAAGATCTCGTCAGCCGACCAGGATGTTTCCGTGCTTATTATGTCCTGCATGGACAAAGCCATCCGTGACGGCTCCAATGAGCTCGCCACTACCTTTACGGCTGGAGTCCTGAAGAAGAGGGAGACTCTTTGCTCGTTCCTTTCGGCAGGAGTAACTCCCTGTCAAAGGTCGGAGCTTCTCTTTGCCCCCTTGTCATCTGCTTTGTTTCCTCAACAGTTGATCAAGGATATTGCGGCTTCGCTGGTGCAGAAGGATACACACGACCTGATGGCTACTTCTGCTCGTAAGGGTGCTCCTTCATCGTCTTATGTCGTGAGACCCAAGATCGATACCCCAGCGACTAGGTTTATCCCGCCCTTTCGTGGCAGAGCCCCCAGCAGGGGAGGCGCTCGTGCCGACGGTAAAAGGGGCAAGAGGAGAGGTTCCAAGTCCTCCCGTGGCAGAGTCTGACTGCCCACGTCCTCAGACAGCAGTAGGGGCCAGACTGAACAGCTTCTGGCAGGCCTGGGAGAAGAGGGGTGCAGACCAAGAGTCTGTGTTGTTGCTCAAGGAGGGGTACAAAATACCTTTTGTACGCAGACCTCCTCTAGTAACAGTTCCTTTAGACCTCTCTCCCAGGTATCGAGAGGAGTCAAGGAGACAAGCTCTACATCAGCAGGTGTCTCTGTTGCTAGAGAAGGGAGCGGTGGTGAAAGTCTCGGACCTTCAATCACCGGGATTTTACAACCGTCTCTTCCTAGTACCAAAGCATACAGGAGGTTGGAGGCCAGTGCTGGACGTCAGTGCGCTCAACGTTTTTGTTGTAAAAACAAAATTTACGATGGAGACCACGAAGTCCGTCCTTGCTGCGGTCAGAGAGGGAGACTGGATGGTCTCTCTCGACCTGCAGGATGCGTACTTCCACATTCCTATACACCCAGATTCTCAACCGTATCTGAGGTTTGTTTACAGGAATGTGGTGTACCAGTTCCGAGCACTGTGCTTCGGCCTCAGCCCTGCTCCTCTCGTGTTTACGAGGCTCATGAGGAATGTGGCAAAATTCCTTCATTTATCGGGAATTCGGGTCTCCCTGTACCTGGACGACTGGCTTCTCAGAGCATCGTCCCGCCATCGCTGTCTGCAGGACCTTCAATGGACGTTGGGTCTGGCAAAGGAGTTGGGACTGTTGGTGAACTCAGAAAAGTCTCAACTGAATCCCTCCCAGACGATTCTCTATTTTGGGATGGAGATTCGCAGTCTAGTTTTTCGGGCTTTTCCGTCTGCCACCAGGATAGAGGAAGCCCTGCTCAAAGTCCGCCTCATGCTGAAAAAAGACCGTTGCTCAGTAAGAAGTTGGATGAGCCTCTTAGGGACTCTGTCATCCCTGGAGCAATTTGTCTCACTAGGGAGACTTCACCTTCGCCCTCTCCAGTTCCATCTAGACTCACACTGGAACAAGAGCAAGACTTTGGAAACGGTTTCAATCCCGATCTCCGAACCAGTAAAAATGTGCCTGAACTGGTGGGACAGCAACATAAGTCTACGAGAGGGTCTGTCCCTGGCGGTCAAGAACCCAAACCACGTGTTGTTCTCAGACGCGTCGGATTTGGGTTGGGGAGCGACTCTGGACGGTCTGGAATGTTCGGGTCTTTGGACGTCGGATCAGAGGAGCATGCACATCAACTGCAAGGAGCTGTTAGCGGTTCACTTGGCCTTGATGAGTTTCGAGAGTCTTCTACGAAACAAAGTGGTAGAAGTCAATTCGGACAACACCACAGCCTTAGCGTACATCTCCAAGCAAGGTGGCACTCACTTTCACACACTGTTCGTCATTGCAAGGGACCTCCTCATCTGGTCAAGAGATCGAGGCATCTCCCTGTTGACAAGATTCATCCAGGGGGACTTGAACGTCTTGGCGGACTGTCTCAGTCGGAGAGGTCAGGTGATCCCCACAGAATGGACCCTCCACAAGGACGTGTGCAAGAGTCTTTGGGTGACTTGGGGCCAACCCACCATAGACCTCTTTGCCACCTCGCTGACCAAAAGGCTCCCGACCTATTGCTCTCCAGTCCCAGATCCAGAGGCGGCCCACATAGATGCTTTTCTACTGGACTGGTCTCACCTGGACGCGTACGCATTCCCACCGTTCAAGATCATCAACAAGGTACTGCAGAAGTTCGCCTCTCACGAAGGGACAAGGTTGACGTTGGTTGCTCCCCTCTGGCCCGCGAGAGTGGTTCACAGAGGTACTTCAATGGCTGGTAGACGTTCCAAGGAGTCTGCCTTTAAGGATGGATCTCTTACGACAGCCCCACGTAAGGAGTCTTCATCAAAGCCTCCCCGCGCTTCGTCTGACTGCCTTCAGACTATCGAAAGACTCTCAAGAGCTCGAGGATTTTCGAAGGAGGCAGCCAGAGCGATTGCGAGAGCTAGGAGAGCATCTACCATCAAGGTCTACCAGTCGAAGTGGGAAGTCTTTAGGGACTGGTGCAAGTCATCATCCATTTCCTCTTCCAGTACCTCTGTAGCCCAAATTGCAGACTTTCTCCTGCATCTGAGAAATGTTCGCTCCCTCTCTGCTCCCACTATTAAGGGCTACAGGAGCATGTTGGCTTCTGTGTTCAGACATAGAGGCTTAGATCTGTCCAATAATAAAGATCTCCAAGATCTCCTTAAGTCCTTCGAGACCTCTAAGGAGCGTCGTATGGCAACTCCTGGATGGAACTTAGACGTGGTCCTAAGGTTCCTAATGTCCGACAGGTTTGAGCCATTACATTCAGCCTCCCTGAAGGATCTCACCCTCAAGACGCTTTTCTTAGTGTGCTTGGCTTCGGCTAAAAGGGTCAGTGAGATCCATGCCTTTAGTAAAAACATCTCCTTTTCTACAGATAAAGCCACATGTTCGCTTCAGCTTGGTTTCTTGGCCAAAAATGAACTGCCTTCTCGTCCTTGGCCTAAATCTTTTAATATACCTTGCCTATCAGAGATCGTAGGCAACGAGCTTGAAAGAGTACTGTGCCCAGTAAGAGCTCTTAAGTTTTATTTAGCTCGTACCAAATCTTTACGAGGTGGATCTGAGGCCTTATGGTGCTCAGTTAAGAAGCCCTTATTGCCTATGTCTAAAAATGCTTTATTGTATTTTATTAGATTTTTAATCCGAGAGGCTCATTCTCACTTAAGTGAAAAAGATCGTTGTTTACTTAGGTCAAGACGCACGAAGTAAGAGCGATAGCAACGTCCGTGGCCTTTAAACAAAACAGATCTCTGCGAAGTATTATGGACGCGACTTTTTGGAGGAGCAAGTCGGTATTCGCTTCATTCTACTTAAAAGATGTCCAGACTCTTTATGAGGACTGCTACACACTGGGTCCATTCGTTGCGGCGAGTGCAGTAGTGGGTGAGGGTTCTACCACTACATTCCCTTAATCCCAATATCCTTTTAATCTTATCTTGAAATGTTTTTAATATTGTTTTGGGTTGTACGGAAGGCTGAGAAGCCTTTCGCATCCTTTTTGATTTGGCGGGTGGTCAAATGTCGTTTCTTGAGAGCGCCCAGATTAAGGGTTTTGATGAGGTCCTGTTGTATGGGTGGTCGCCCTGGATATAACAGCTCCTGGGAGTCTTTCAGCATCCTGAGAGGATGGCTGGGCTTCGTGAGGAAAGCGGACTAACAAGGCAGAGTAATCGTCAGAGTCAGCTTCCTTACCAGGTACCTATATTTATTTGGGTTTTGTTATGATATAACTGTCAAAAACTCTAAGCATATACGCCTTTATTGTATTAATACTGGTCTCTACCCACCACCATGGGTGTGAATCAGCTATTATATATTCACCGTCTAAGTTTAATATTTAAAAATGATATTTTGATTATAAAATAAATTTTTGAATATACTTACCCGGTGAATATATAAATTAAAGGCCCTCCCTTCCTCCCCGATAGAGACCCAGCGGAATGAGAAGAACTGGAGCTGTTTACATGTATATGCGGTATCTGGCCGATAGTCGGCGCTGGTGGGCACACCCGCAACCTTCATGGCGATCGCTCGCGAGTTTTTGGGTTTCTGTCGAGCCGTCCGAGACGTCAGCTATTATATATTCACCGGGTAAGTATATTCAAAAATTTATTTTATAATCAAAATATCATTTTTCCATATACCCTTTACACAATATATAAAGGGGTACAAAAGGGTACAGAACCTAACAAACCCACCTAACCTAACCTAGTAGTTCCCAGCTCTCAACCCCTAGCCGGGGGCAAGCCCCCGGACCCCCCTGCCTAGGTCACAAACCTGTACTTGCAAGCGGTAATGTCGAGCTGCGCTCGCTAGAAACATTTACATAAAGAAATTAATTACAGTACTTACTTTTATGACCTGGACGACGAAACTTGTGGGCCACCGGGGTGTTGAGACTGTGACGTCTTAACTTCTATGAACGGCACTTGGGACACTGTAAACGTTGGGGTATTACATTATGAGATTTAAGGAAATTATCAACATTGGTTGAAGTATCAAAAAATTCCCCATGAAATTTAGCAAATGCTTTTAAGTATTTCTATAACTTCCATCGCAAAATACGAAAAAAAAACTCACTTGAAATAACAAAGACCTGACTAGGACAAAGGTTTCCACGGAAAAGGATTTGTTGGAAGGGGTAAGGGAAGGGGGTAGGGAAATATTAACCCCCACCCCCTGTGCAAACTTTCCATACGTATGGGTTCGTGATTGGTTAACGGAAAAACAACGGAGTCTAGAAAGTAAACATGAATAAACTAGAATGGGAAACTTGTCCAGAGCAAGTATTTATGTGAAATCGGGTCGTGACAAGGTAATCACAAAATGTATGAAAGTAATGTAGCAAGATAAAATAGAGTGTATGATAAATAATATTTAATGGTAATATAAAATGAGGCGATTTTATAAGGTATCTGATAATAAAACGAGTAATACTGGGGTCAAACGTAATATGTATATGAGGGTATTACATAAGAGGAATGGTATAGTTGTACTGGATCAAGTCATATACTTGAATAAAGTGGGTGAAGTCGAATAGTTAAATTTGGCGGTTGAGAAGAAGAAATCCTATTGGTGGAGGAGGAGTTTATGCGCAGAAGGTCGATACCTGCTATGTACAAACGAACGAACGAGAGCGACTACAACCGACCAGTAGAATGTCGACAAATAAATGAAAAACACTGCTAATGTTAGCATGTTGCACTAACATTGCTAATGTTAGATTGCGCAGCTCAATATTACCTTTTGTTCCGTAACTGAAATACAAACCACGCTATTTACATGGGGGTAATTACCTCGGCGCAGCTGAATGATGAGCCATAAAAGTTTTAACAAGGGTTTACTATACCGCCGCTAGTTAGTGGGGGGGGGGGGGTTAGCTAGCTAACCCCCCCCCCACACACACACACACACCGGTGAATGCTTCACTATACTTTTGGCTCGGGCAGAGAACAGACCTGTCTGCTCTCTCCTTTGCTTTGACTGCCATATTTAATCTGTTTTTGCTTTTTCTTTTTCAGTGTGTTTGAAGTTGGCCTCTACTACTATGCGTACATGCCCTGGACTTCCCGGCCGCCCTTGTGGGACCTTTATGTCGGCGGTTGACACCGATCCCCACACCTTATGTCCTCACTGTAGGGGCCAGCGGTGTGATAGTGGTAACGTGTGTATAGAATGTAGGGAGTGGTCTACCTCCCAGTGGGAGAGGTTTGCCCGGTGCTGGAAGAAAAAGTCCAAAAGGGATCTTTCTCCTTCAGAGGCTTCTTTGAAGAGAGAAAATTCCAGGACTTCTTCTTCCGTAGCCCTTTCCTCCTCTGAAGCTCTCCCTCGAGCGGTCTCTTCCGAGAGGCCGGCGAGTGGTAGCGTAGACCGTATTGCTGTTGACCGATCTCGGGGTGCGGGAGAGGTAGTCGCCTCCCATAGCAAGGAGGTTGCCGCTCCTCCCCCGGAGGAGATTTGAATATGTCTAATCGTGATTTGTTTCAGCTTTGGGCTTCCTTGGGGCTGCAGGGTTCGCCCTCCAAGGAGGCCCTGTTTGACATGATCAAACTTGGTGCAGCTGTTAAACAATCGCCAACTACAGCAGGGATAGATTCTCTGTCTGTGGTTGACGTTGTTGTGACGGAGACATCTCGTGGGTCAAGTCAAACCCCGTTCCTGTTGCTGAAGTAGCTGACGGCTTAGATTGTTCACCCTCATCTCTTCGTGGGCTCACAGGATTGGCATCCGTCTCCTTCGTTATCTGGACGACTGGCTGATCCTAGTGGACTCGGAGGCAACCCTTCTTCGCCACCGAGACAAGCTCCTCGAAGTTTGCCAGGATCTAGGGATCATGGTAAATCTCGAGAAGTCCTCTCTGCAGCCCTCTCAGAAACTGGTATATCTAGGCATGGTCATAGACACCAATCTCCACAAAGCCTTCCCATCAGACGTTAGGATAGCAAGGCTGAGGAAGGTCGCGAGACCTTCCTCAATCGAGAAGAACTCCCAGCCCAATCGTGGCTACGTCTCCTCGGCCACCTCTCCTCCCTGGCCCGTCTCGTTCCCAACGGTCGCCTCAGAATGAGATCCCTTCAGTGGCGACTCAAGTCCTGGTGGAATCAAGGTCACGATTCCCCAGACACTTTGATCCCTATGGGTCCTGCGGAACGGACGGACCTCCGGTGGTGGGTGGCGGACGAGAACCTACGAAAGGGAGTGGATCTTTTCGTCCTTCCCCCGGATTTGATGTTGTTTTCGGACGCATCAAAGAAAGGGTGGGGGGCCCACGTTCTGAACCACAGGACCTCAGGCCTGTGGTCAGAATCAGAAAAGTACCTTCACATAATCCTGCTAGAAATGAAGGTCGTGTTCCTGGCACTTCAGAAGTTCCACCAAATCCTGGCGGGCCACTCTGTGGTGGTGATGAGCGACAACACCACGGTGGTGGCTTATATCAACAAGCAGGGAGGTACCTTTTCGGAACAGCTATCCCATCTTGCAGTAGAGATCCTGAGATGGTCCGAAGTCCACTCGATCCTGCTAGCGGCTCGCTTCATTCCAGGCAAAAGGAATGTGCTCGCTGACAGTCTGAGCAGAGCGACGCAGATAGTGAGTACTGAGTGGTCTTTGGATCCTCAAGTAGCCAACAAAGTCCTGACTGTGGATCTGTTTGCTACAGCGCTGAATTTCAAGCTCCCACTGTACTGCTCCCCGGTCCCGGATCCCAAGGATCTCTGGCAGGATGCCTTACAACAACGGTGGGACAACGTCGATGTGTACGCCTTTCTGTCTGATGAGGAGGGTGCTCAACAAGACCAGAATATCGGTCAATCTTTCAATGACCCTGATAGCTCCGCTGTGGCATCACGCAGAATGGTTCCCGGACCTTCAGCAACTCCTCACGGAGGTTCCGAGAGAACTCCCTCCACGTCACGAGCTACTCAAACAACCACACGCCAACATCTACCACAAAGCCGCAGCTTCGCTTTGACTTCACGCCTGGAGACTATCCAGCATCTCCTCACAAAGAGAGGATTTTCGCTACAAGTTGCGAACAGGATGTCTGGTCACCCGCGCAAGTCATCTGCAGGGGTCTACCAGGCGAAGTGGCGAGTCTTCTGTGGTTGGTGTCGTGGAAGGGGTATCTCTCCCCTCGGTGCCACTATTCCAGCAATAGCGGAGTTCCTCGTGTACTTGCGGGAGGAAATGCGCCTTTCAGTCTCGGCAGTGAAAGGCTATCGCTCAGCCTTAAGTCTTGCCTTCAGGCTGAAAGGAATAGACATTTCTACCTCACTGGAACTTTCCCTTCTCATACGGAGTTATGAACTTACCTGCCCTCACGTTCCTCCATGGAACGTGGTTCGAGTTCTCAGGTCTCTGAAGAGACCTCCCTACGAACCATTACGCCAGGCTTCTGATCGCCACCTTACCTGGAAGACGGTTTTCCTGCTAGCTTTGGCCTCGGCCAAGCGAGTCAGTGAGCTACATGGTCTCTCGTACGACATCGCCCTTTCAAGGGGATGGGGGGAGGTAACGTTCAGCTTCATCCCTGAGTTTGTTGCCAAGACTCAGAATCCGGGAGTGCCGGACCCTAGGTTCGACTCTTTCCAGGTTTTGAGTCTCCATTCTGTAACAGATGACCCAGTAAGGAGTCTGAGGTTGTATCTTAAAAGAACAGCTGCAGTTTGTCCCCAGGTGCGAGCCCTGTTCGTGAGCACCGGGAGGACGAAAAGGAGGGTCACCAGGAATACCATCTCGGCCTGGATTCGCAAGGTGATACATCTGGCCTTGAATCCTGACCCTCCTCCGTCACGTCGCCCTAGAGCGCATGATGTCAGGGGCATAGCTACGTCCCTGGCCTTCAAGAAGAATAATTCAGTGACGCAGGTCCTTCAAGCTGGGTGTGGAAGCGTCAGACCACCTTCACGGCCCACTAACTGCAAGGCGTGACACACAGGAGGCTCGATACATTCTCTATCGGTCCTGTGGTGGCTGCACAACAGCTGGTCTAACCTCATGCTCCTTAATGGACAAGTAGCAGAAGGGTGAGGGCATTGTTACCCGGTTTTAGTCTGCGTGAATGAAAAGATCTGTCTGGCCCTTATTCTTTTCTTCATCCTTTCCTCCCTTGGTGAAAGCAGCATCCTGGGTTCTCTGCACAGCTGACCTCGAACCTCTGCAGGTAAGCCATGCTCTCTTGTGTTCCTAGTATTAAAATGTAATACTGTCATGTCCCCATACCCTGACGAGGTGGTATTGGGAGAGTCTTAGCCTAGATTTCCATCTGAAGAACTCCAGGTCAGCTTCCTAGGACGAGTCACTTCTCACCTTCACACACAGCTTATGTAGGCCGCAGCAGTTTCACAGCTGCCAGCGAGGATCAGGGACCCCTTATTTCTTGAGTACTTACACACTCGAATCTGGGGTCCCCGGGGAAGCCAAAGCCAGTATGGCAGGGGACCTACTGCCCTTCCTAAGGGTTGAGTCACCCCATGTAAATACTGTAGAGTGGTTTGTATTTCAGTTACGGAACAAATGACAAATTCGTAGATAATTTGTATTTTTCCTAACTACAAACCTTAGCTATTTACACAGATGTGCCCGCCAGCCCTGTCCCCCGAGATAAGTCCTACTTCTAAGCAAAGTGAAGCATTCTCTGGTGTGTGTGAGGGGGGGTGGGTGGGGGTAGCTAGCTACCCCACCCTACCCCCTGCTAACTAGCGGCGGGGTAGTAAACCCTCGTTAAAACTTTTATGGCTCGTCATTCAGCTACGCCGAAGTAATTACCCCATGTAAATAGCTAAGGTTTGTATAGTTTGGAGAAATACAAATTATCTACGAATTTGTCATATTTTTTCATCGGTTTATTATACATCCAAGAAGGTAATGTATAGAGAAGAAAAGGCTTGTTTTACCATTATGTACAGTTTCCCCCTTATGATTTCCCCACCCAAAACCCCGAGTTCCCACTGGGGGTCCCCCATTATCGTTGGATATAGATACATATATATTTCTGAAACTATTCATTTGCGACGGGAACGAGTGTCATTTTCGAAGAGAGCAGAATTTTACTATAGAAAAAAGTATTTTTTTTCCTAGGTTACATTGCCCTGTAATACAGTATAATAATACTGGCTGTTGTAGAACAACATCTGGGAACTTAGGAAGAAGTACTTGTAAGCTGTTAACTGGTTAAAAAAAACACCTGACAAATACTTCATTGTAAATACACGGAAAGCTCCCCAAACCATGGGAAAAACGCATGCGCAAAAAGTCTCATTCAGTCCCTCAGATGTAAACAATGGACTTAGAGTGAAAAACATAATTCACATTTTTAAACATTAAACTTACCCGCTGGTTATATAAAAATGGCTTTAGTCCCCTGACGTCCGGCAGAAATTCAAAAACTTGCGGCAATCGCAGATAGAGTTGCCAGGTGTACACTAGCGCCCTCACGGGAGATAGGCCGAACTATTCCATCCATCACCAGATCTTCCTTGCCGCCATTGCTGGCAAGAACGTTTGGGATTCACTCGCTATCTACCTTGAATTTTGGATAGTTATCTTGGTGATGTACACTGTTTTTGGTTATTGGCTTTCACATTATTTTTTTTCGCTTTCGGATTCTCTTGAATACTTTTTTTATTTGGATTACTTGGATTATTTTGACCCTTGCTTGTTTTTGATCTCTCTGTGTAACTTTTCAATATGGCCGACCCTTCTCCTTCATATAGGAAGTGTGTGAAAGGGTGTAAGACTCGGCTTCCAAAAGCCTCTGTGGATCCCCATTCAATTTGTTCTAGATGTAGAGGTAAAATTTGTGAATATGGGGATCGGTGTGAAGAATGTATTTCATTGTCCGAGAGTGAGTGGTTGGCTTTTGAACGCTACTCTCGCAAATTAGAGAGAGACAGAGTTAGGCGTAGTTCTTCTCGATCTAGAGATTTATCTACTTCTAATATCATTGAACCTAATCCTTCCCCTGTAGTGGTAGATCCAGTACCTAATACAGTTTCATCTGAACCTACAGTGAAAGATATGATGACCGCGATTCAAGCTCTTGGCGTAAGGGTAGAATCGCTCGCGGCGGACAGAAACCAACTCATGTCCGACGTTAACTAACTTAAAAGTGTTAGTGTTAAAAGTGCAATTAATGTGTTCAGTGATGAGGAGGGTGAATCTGCGCGAACCTGTCGTTCACCTAGCCTTAGACCTCTTTCAAGCTCTTGAACCCATGGGAGAAGTAATGTCGATTGGCGAAAGGGAATGAGAGGCGTCATCGCTCGCGCAGATGTCCTCTCGAGCGTACCTGTTGTTGCATCGCAGGTCGCTCACCCTCACCATGGGAAAGGTGAGGTTAGTTTATTGTTGTCATCTTCGGATGAGGCTGCGCACGGCAAGGTCTGCCGTCATGCTTCCAGACCACTTGAGAGAAGAGCGGAGGTAGTGGCGCAACAGCGCAATTCGTCACCGCAAGCGCCTGGCTGTAGCCATTGGGACACTCCAGAGCGTTTTCAGTCGTCTGTCGAAGGTTCTCCTGCGAAACGTCCCGACAGGATGTCAGAGGTGGACAAAGGTTTAGTTTAGACTGATACGGATCTTGTCCCTGAGTCTGGTGTTACGGTACATGCACCGCCGCTTCCGCCAGACTGGTTTCCGTCTCCTGAAAATCCGTAGCGTTATGTAAGCGATGAGGAAGACAAGTTCGCGATCGAAGTTTCTTCGCCTGTGTCACCTAATATTGATCCTAATTGGTCTATGCTGCTAGACATGAAGCAGCAGCTCTCATCTTTTATGCAGTCTTATCAGCCTGCTATTGACAAAGTGGTGGTTCGTCATGATTCCGATCATGACGCGTTGTCGCACAGGCGGCCTACCAGCAACTGCAATGTTGAACAGCGTGATAAGGCTGCTATATCTCATTGAGTTCCTGCTTCTATTGCTACTAAATGTCAAGCGACCAAGCGTGATGCCGAGCGTCAGCCTTCCAAGCGCGGCGATGATCGCCAGGCAGCTGAGCGTGACGCCGGGCGTCAAGCCAGACGTGACACCGAGCAACAACCTTGTGATGTCGAACGTCAGTCAACCCATGACGTCCAACGTCAGTCAGATACTGTTCGACATGCAGTCGGACGTGACGTCGAACGCAAGGTTAGCGAACGTCATGGGGACAGCCATACCTAACGGCTTAAGCACGCACATCGCAGCGCTTATGCTTATGCTCGCGTGCGGTGCCTTTTTTGAACAGAACGCTGCTACGGCTACTGGAATTCTTTCGGAAGAAGAACCGGATGATGAATTCTCTCCGGATGAGCCTTTGGATGCAGTCTCGGAGGTTGAAGAGAATAAGACACCTCAACACTCTTTCGACCTCAAAAAGATTATGTTGGTCTCTACGGAATTATTTCCGGATCACTTTACTCCCGTAGCCCCACGTTCACCTCCTTCAAAGTTTACCTTAGGAAAAACAGCAAGAGCATCGATTTCTACTAAGATAGTACTCTCTCGTTCCTCAAAGAGAGCGTTAAAATTGATGGGAGTTTGGATGCAGTCTAAAGAAGTCCTAGGCAAAACAGGCTTCGCTTTTCCCCTGGCCAGATTAGCTTCCAAGTCTAGCATATGGTACGAGACAGGAGAAGTCCTCGGCTTGGGAGTTCCTGCCTCTGCCCAGGGCGACTTCTCAAGTCTAGTGGATTCTTCTCGTCGTTTGGCTATGAGAAGGACTAAAGTCTTATGGTCTATGTCTGCGTTTGATCATCTCCTCAAAGGCATCTACAGAGCATTCGAAGTGTTTAACTTTCTTGATTAGTCTCTGGGGGCCTCAGGGAAGAAAGTTTCTTCAATGAAAGATTCTGAAACTGGTAACTTTATACATGTAATGCCATGCATGGATAAAGCAGTTAGAGATGAGTCGAATGAGTTAGCAGCCCTGTTCACAGCCGGGGTTGTTAAGAAGAGGGCAACTATGTGCTCTTTTCTCTCCATGGGGGTCACTCCGTTCCAGAGGTCAGAATTACTCTATGCGCCTCTTTCTCCTTCTTTATTCCCTCAGGAGCTAGTAAAGGAAGTTGCTGCTGCTTTGACCCAGAAGGCTACTCATGACTTAGTTTCCAAGACAGCAAGGAAGGTTCTTCCAACTTCCTTATCTGCTCGTAGACCGAAGGAAGATGCTTCCTTTCCTCACGCTTCACAGCCATTTCGTGGAAAGTCTGTCGGTAGGGGTAGCTTCAGACCCGATGGGAGGAGGTCTAGAAGGAGAGGTGCTAGGTCTGGCCGAAGCAGAGTCTGACTGCCCTCGCCTTCAGACAGCAGTGGGGGCCAGGCTAAACAACTTCTGGCAAGCCTGGGAGAGAAGGGGAGCGGACCCTTGGTCCATTCTTGTTTTAAAGGAGGGTTACAAAATCCCGTTCATCTCAAAACCTCCGTTAGTTATAGACCCTGTGGATCTCTCGCCCAGATACAAGGAGGAATCAAAGAAACAGGCCATGCAGCTTCAAATGTCTATCTTGCTAGAAAAGAAGGCAATAGAGAGGGTGCGGGACTTAAAATCACCAGGTTTTTACAACCGCTTATTCCTGGTTCCCAAGAACTCGTGGGAATGGAGACCAGTCCTGGATGTAAGTATCCTCAATAGCTACATCCAGAAGACAAAGTTTCTATGGAGACTCGGAAGACGGTGCTTGCAGCAGTAAGGAAGGGCGACTGGATGGTCTCATTAGACCTCCAGGACGCTTATTTTCATGTCCCGATCCATCCAAGTTGCAAACGCTACCTGAGGTTCGTGTACAGGAAGGAGGTCTTCCAGTTTCGGGCCTTGTGTTTCGGCCTCAACACCGCCCCTCTAGTATTCACAAAGATCATGTTGAATTTGGCGAGCATGCTCCATTCAAGAGGCATCAGAGCCTCCTTGTACTTGGACGATTGGCTCCTAAGAGCCCCCTCCTCCAATCGCTGTCTGGAGGATCTACGTCTGACATTGAATCTGTCAGAAGAGCTAGGACTTCTAGTGAGTTCAGAGAAGTCCCAATTGATTCCATCCCAGAAGATTCTCTATTTAGAGATGGAGATTCAGAGTGACTTTTTCAGGCTTTTCCGTCACCTGCAAGGATACAACTAGCTCTCCTAAAGCTTTGTGCTTTTCTAAAGAAAGACGTTTGTTCAGTGAGAGAGTGGATGAGTCTCCTGGGAACCCTCTCTTCACTGGAACAGTTTGTGTCTCTGGGGAGACTAAACTTACGGCCCCTTCAGTTCCATCTCAATTACCATTGGAATAAAGAGGACAGCCTCGACAAGGAAAGCATTCCCCTTACGGAACCCATAAGAAAGTGCCTTCAGTGGTGGAACAACCTAAACAGATTCCAAGGTCCCTCGTCGGAGCAAAAAACCCAGACCTTGTGTTGTTTTCCGACGCCTCGGACTCGGGGTGGGGAGCAACACTGGGAAAGTCAGAGATCTCAGGACTGTGGACAAGGGAACAAGGAAGCCTCCACATCAATCAAAAAGAGCTGTTGGCAGTCCTGTTGGCCCTCAAAGGTTTTGAGAAGTTAGTTTTAAACAAAGTAGTACAAGTCAATGCTGACAACACCACAGCATTGGCTTACATAGCAAAACAAGGCGGGACTCACTCGAGGTCGCTTTACGAAATAGCAAGGACTCTTCTCGTGTGGGCAAAAGAAAGAAAGATATCCTTGTTGACAAGATTTGTACAGGGAGAGAAGAACGTGATGGCAGACAGCCTCAGCAGGAGGAATCAAGTTCTCCCCACGGAGTGGACATTGCATCTGGACGTTTGCAAGAAACTGTGGCAGATTTGGGGTCGTCCACTCACAGACCTTTTTGCGACCTCAAAAACGAAAAGGCTGGAGACATATTGCTCACCAGTTCCGGATCTTGAAGCGACTCACATAGACGCGTTCCTGATGGATTGGTCGCACCTGGATGTGTATGCGTTCCCACCATTCAAAGTGCTGTACAAGGTGTTAGAGAAGTTCGTGTCTCACGAGGGAACCAGGTTGACACTAGTGGCTCCCTTCTGGCCGTCAAGAGGTTGGTTCACAGAGGTACTGGAATGGATGGTGGACATTCAAAGAAGCCTGCCATTGAGAATAGATCTCAAACAACCTCACTTGGCCAGAAACCATCTAAACCTCCAAGCTCTATGTCTGACTGCCTTCAGACTATCGAAAAACTCGCAAGATCTAAAGGATTTTCAAAGGAGGCAGCCAAGGCTATTGCTACAGCAAGGAGGACTTCTACCATCAAGGTTTATCAGTTCAAGTGGGAAGTTTTTAGAGAATGGTGTAGAGCTAACTCAGTTTCTTCATCCAGTACCTCTGTAACGCAAATTGCCGATTTCTTCTTAGAGCTTAGAAAAAAGCACAACTTTTCCTCCTCAACCATCAAGGGGTACAGGAGTATGCTGGCAACTGTCTTCAGGCACAGGAATTTAGATCTCTCAAATAACAAAGACCTTCAAGATCTTCTCAGATCTTTTGAAACTTCTAAGAAGCGTCAGCAGGAATCACCTGCCTGGAATTTAGATGTTGTTTTAAAATTCCTCATGAGTGACAGATTCGAGACTTTACACTCGGCTTCTTTTAAAGACTTAACTTTGAAGACTCTTTTCTTAGTAAGTCTGGCAACAGCTAAGAGAGTCAGTGAAGCACGCTTTTAGCAAGAACATTGGTTTCAGAAATGGGAAAGCCATATGCTCCTTGCAGCTTGATTTTCTGGCCAAAAATGAATGTCCTTCTCATCCATGGCCTAAATCTTTCAAGATTGCTAATCTCTCTGATATGGTGGGTGAAGAGTTGGAGAAAGTTCTGTATCCTGTTAGAGCACTGAAGTTCTATCTGGACAGAACTAAAGATCTGAGAGGCAATTCAGAAGCTCTTTGGTGCGCAGTCAAGAAGCCTGCGTTACCTATGTCTAAAAACGCCTTATCCTTTTTTTAAATATTTAACTTAGCCGGTGAATATATAATAGCTGCAACTCTGTTGCTCGACAGACACATACATAAAAAACTCGCCAGCGATCGCTATGCAGGTTGCGGGTGTGCCCACCAGCGCCAACTGTCGGCCAGATACCACTCTCGATGTAAACAAAACCTTCAATTTCTTCTCTGTCGACGTGTCGACAAGACGTACTTTACTCGCTGTTGAACCTGGAGTTTTTCCCATCATATTTGGTGAAGTACTTTAATTTGGTTTGAGCTTTTGCAGTACAGGTGTTTTTCTTCAAATAAATCCTTGAACTCTTTTTTGAATCGGATTAATTGTTGATGACTTAGATCGTTTTTGGAATTTTCCCTTGACTAATTCAAAATGGCTGACCCTTCTCAAGTTCCCAAGTTTCGAAAGTGCAATGCTAGGGACTGTCATAGGCGTCTTCCAAAGGCTTCTCTCGACCCTCACACTGTTTGTTCCAATTGTCGGGGTAAAACCTGTCAATTGGAAGATCGGTGTGAGGAATGCGTGGGCCTTTCGGAATTTGATTTTATCGAATTTGATAAATATACACGCAGACTAGAGAGAGATAGGGTAAGGAGAAGTTCTAGGTCGGTAGATTTTTCCTCTCCACATGCCCCTGAACCTATTCCTTCCCCTGTAGTGGTTGTTCCTAACCCCCCTCCTAGCACTCAGGAACCGTCGATGGCAGACATGATGCGTGCTATTCATGCCTTGGGGGAGAGAGTTGAGGCTTTAGCAAGTGACCGAAATCAACTCATGGCGGACGTAAAGGAACTCAAGTGCCAAAGTGCCACGAAGGATAGTGTCAAAGTGCCTAGTGTTACGCAAAGTGTTGTGAACAGTGTTGCGCTCGAGGGTTCGTCTGTTCGTGCCTGTCGTCCTCCTAGTCCGGGACCTCTTGCAAGCTCCCAAGCCCAGGGGAGAAGCAATGTCGTACGACTCATGGGTTCGAGAGGCCTTGATCAGCGAACAGACGTTCCCTCTAAGGTATCAGGCGTATCTCTCCAAGATCGCCCCTACCTAAGTAAGACGAGAGAGCCCATTTTTACCTCGTCATCCGAAGGTGTTTCACGTAAGAAACCTTGGACCAAGGTCTCCAGACCTTTAAAGCGTAAGTCGGTCCCTTCAGGACAAGTCCAACGTCCCGGATGTAGCCACTGGGACAGTTCGGACCCGTTGCCGTCTTCTGATGACTGCTCGCCGCCTAAGAGAGGCAAAGTTGTGCCGTCTCATTCGCTAACCCCGTCTGTTACCGCACCTGCTTCCGTAAACCCTAAATGGGTGTTACTGCAAGACATGCAGTCTAAGCTTGCGTCCTTGATGGAGGACTACAACGCTGAGAAGGTTACCGTTGAACCTACTGGCCATCAGCCATCCAAGCGTTCTGTTGTGCGTCCTGTTGACGTGGATGTAGCTTTCTCGCGTCAACCAGTTGGGGTGGTACCTCCACCGATGCGACCCAGTGTGGATTTCCAGCCGCACGTTGACGTTAGGCAACGCACTGATGCGATTGGTGACGTTCAGGACGTTCATCAACCATCAGAGTTGACTTGTTTTGACGCGGTGCGTCAACCTCCGCAACCCGGTATGGTGTTGACTGCACAACCCAGACGGTCTAAACAGTCTCGGGTGGACGCTGTGCGTCCTCGCGCACCTGTTGTTGTTGACAGTTCCCAGACTGTTCAGCAGTTCCAGGACGCTGCGTCCGGCTCCGTCACGTATGCACCTGTGCGACTGGACTCTGCGAGTCAAACGTTGCCTACACCTTTGCCGTTTTCTCATCAGTTATCGGATGAGGAACTGTCAGATGAGGACGTTGCTGAACCACAGCCTGAGGATCAGCCTTCAGAACTAGATGAGCCTAAAGCAGTTCAACCATCCTTGGAGTTTAGAAAAGTCATGGCTGTTTTTAAAGAGTTGTTCCCTGATCACTTTATTTCTGTGGCTCCTCGTTCGCCGCCGTCAGAGTTTGTCTTAGGCGTTCCTGCTACCATGCCTGCCTTTACTAAACTCGTTCTCTCTCGCTCATCCAAGAGAGCTTTACGGCTGTTAGGCGATTGGTTAGAGACCAAGAGGAGTTTAGGGAAGACAGCATTTGCCTTCCCCCCATCTAAACTCTCGTCTAGATCGAGCGTCTGGTATGCCACGGGAGAAGTTCTCGGCTTGGGAGTTCCTGCCTCTGCCCAGGGCGACTTCTCAAGTCTTGTAGACTCTCCCCGCCGCCTTGCCATGAGACGCTCGAAGATTTGTTGGTCACCCTCGGACTTGGACCACCTTCTTAAAGGCATATTTAGGGCGTTTGAAGTCTTTAACTTCCTGGACTGGTGTTTAGGAGCCCTGAGTAGGAAAATCTCTTCTGCCGATAGGGATGTTTCCTTACTCATTATGTCCTGCATGGACAAGGCCGTCCGTGATGGGTCCAACGAGCTTGCCGCTTCATTCACGTCCGGAGTCCTTAAGAAACGAGAGTCTCTGTGCTCTTTTCTGTCAGCAGGAGTGACGCCATGCCAAAGATCCGAGCTACTCTTTGCGCCCTTGTCTAAGTGCTTGTTTCCTGAAGTCTTGGTTAAGGAAATTGCCTTGTCTTTAGTGCAGAAGGACACCCACGATCTAGTTGCGTCCTCGGCTCGCAAAGCTCCCTCTTTGCCTGCCTTGTCTGCCAGACCTAGGATAGACACTCCTGCGTCCAGGTTTATCCCGCCCTTTCGTGGCAGAGCCTCCAGCAGGGGAGGTGCTCGTGCCGAAGGGAAGAGAGGGAAGAGGAAAGGATCCAAGTCCTCTAAGGGCAGAGTCTGACTGCCCACAACTTCAGACAGCAGTAGGTGCCAGACTCAAGAACTTCTGGCAAGCCTGGGAGAAGAGAGGCGCAGATCAACAATCTGTGAGGTTGCTCAGAGAGGGGTACAAAATCCCTTTTGTACGCAGACCTCCTCTAGCGACGTCCCCCATCGATCTCTCTCCCAGGTACCGAGAGGAAGAAAAGAGACAAGCCCTGAAACTGGAAGTGTCTCTTTTGCTAGAGAAGGGAGCGGTGGTCAAAGTCTCGGACCTTCAATCACCGGGGTTTTACAACCGTCTCTTCCTAGTATCAAAGAAGACAGGAGGTTGGAGACCGGTGCTAGACGTCAGTGCTCTGAATGTCTTTGTCACAAAGACGAAGTTTACCATGGAGACCACAAAGTCAGTCCTAGCAGCGGTCAGAAAGGAAGACTGGATGGTCTCTCTAGACCTAAGGGACGCCTACTTCCACATCCCCATTCACTCAGACTCCCAACCTTTTCTGAGATTCGTCTTCGACGATGTGGTGTACCAGTTTCGGGCCCTGTGCTTTGGCCTAAGCACAGCTCCTCTCGTGTTTACGAGGCTTATGAGGAATGTGGCAAAATTCCTCCATTTATCGGACATCCGAGCCTCCCTTTATTTGGACGACTGGCTTCTCAGAGCCTCTTCCAGTCATCGCTGTCTGAAGGATCTCAATTGGACTCTAGATCTGACCAAGGAATTGGGACTCCTAGTCAACTTGGAAAAGTCACAGCTGGTCCCATCCCAAACTATTCTGTATTTAGGGATGGAGATTCACAGTCAAGTTTTTCGGGCTTTTCCGTCGGCCCCCAGAATAGATCAAGCCCTGCTCTCCATCCAGAAGATGCTGAAGAAAGAACGCTGCTCAGTCAGGCTTTGGATGAGTCTGGTAGGAACGCTATCATCCCTGGAGCAATTTGTCTCGCTAGGAAGGCTACACCTCCGACCTCTTCAATTCCACCTGGCTTTTCACTGGAAAAAGGACAAGACGCTAGAGGCGGTCTCGATCCCGATTTCCGAAAAGATCAAGTCTTGTCTGACTTGGTGGAAGGACAATATCAGCCTACGAGAGGGCCTTCCCCTGGCAGTTCAGAAACCCTGAGAAAAGTACGATCCCTTTCAGCTCCTACTATCAAGGGCTACAGAAGCATGTTGGCCTCGGTCTTCCGGCATAGAGGCTTTGATCTTTCCAACAATAAAGATCTGCAAGACCTCCTTAAGTCTTTTGAGACCTCTAAGGAACGTCGTTTGGCTACACCTGGGTGGAATTTAGACGTGGTCCTAAGATTCCTCATGTCAGACAGGTTTGAGCCTTTACATTCAGCCTCCCTGAAAGATCTCACTCTTAAGACTCTTTTCCTGGTATGCTTAGCCTCGGCTAAAAGAGTCAGTGAGCTTCATGCCTTCAGCAAGAACATCGGGTTTTCGTCAGAAAAAGCTACTTGTTCTCTGCAGCTTGGTTTCCTAGCCAAAAATGAGCTACCTTCTCGTCCTTGGCTTAATCTTTCGATATTCCTAGCTTATCGGAGATAGTAGGCAATGAACTAGAAAGAGTATTATGCCCTGTTAGAGCTCTTAAGTTCTACTTAACTCGTACTAAACCTTTACGAGGCCAATCTGAAGCGTTATGGTGTTCGGTTAAGAAACCATCCTTGCCTATGTCAAAGAATGCTTTGTCATATTTTATCAGATTGTTAATACGAGAAGCTCATTCACACTTGAGTGAGGAAGACCGATCTTTGCTTAAGGTTAAGACGCACGAGGTTAGAGCTGTAGCAACTTCCGTGGCCTTTAAGCAAAATAGATCTCTGCAAAGTATAATGGACGCAACCTATTGGAGAAGCAAGTCAGTGTTCGCGTCATTTTACTTGAAAGATGTCCAGACTCTTTACGAGAACTGCTACACACTGGGACCATTCGTAGCAGCGAGTGCAGTAGTGGGTGAGGGCTCAACCACTACAATTCCCTAATTCCATATCCTTTTAATCTGTCTCTTGAAATGTTTTAATGTTGTTTTTATGGGTTGTCCGGAAGGCTAAGAAGCCTTTCGCATCCTGGTTGATTTGGCGGGTGGTCAAAGTCATTTCTTGAGAGCGCCCAGATTAGGGGTTTGATGAGGTCCTGTTGTATGGGTTGCAGCCCTTGATACTTCAGCTCCTGGGAGTCTGTCAGCATCCTAAGAGGATCGCTGGGCTCCGTAAGGAAGACGTACTTACAAGGCAGAGTAATCGTCTAAGTCGACTTCCTTACCAGGTACCTATTTATTTTGGTTTTGTTATATTGATAACTGTCAAAATGAAAAAACTCTTAGCTTATACGATGTAAACATATTTAACTCTGGTCTCTACCCACCTCCTTGGATGTGAATCAGCTATTATATATTCACCGGCTAAGTTAAATATTTAAAAATGATATTTTAATTATAAAGTAAATTTTTGAATATACTTACCCGGTGAATATATAAATTAAACGACCCTCCCTTCCTCCCCAATAGAGACGCAGTGGGATGAGAAGAAATTGAAGGTTTTGTTTACATCGAGAGTGGTATCTGGCCGACAGTTGGCGCTGGTGGGCACACCCGCAACCTGCATAGCGATCGCTGGCGAGTTTTTTATGTATGTGTCTGTCGAGCAACAGAGTTGCAGCTGTTATATATTCACCGGGTAAGTATATTCAAAAATTTATTTTATAATTAAAATATCATTTTATAAGACTTTTAATTAAAGAGGCTCACACACACTGTGGTGAGGCAGACCTTAAGCTGCTTAAAGTAAAGACTCATGAAGTTAGAGCTGTGGCTACTTCTGTAGCTTTTAAACAAAATCGTTCTCTGCAAAGCATAATGGATACAACCTTTTGGAGGAGTAAATCTGTATTCGCATCACATTATTTGAAACGTGTCCAGACTCTTTATGAGGACTGCTACAGTTTGGGACCATTCGTGGCAGCGAATGCAGTAGTAGGTGAAGGATCTACCACTACTGTACACTCCCCTAATCCTTAGTACCCTTTTTCTCCTTTTGGAACGTTTATATATTTTCATGGTTGTATGTGGAGATTGGTCGACAGTCTTCTGCAATCTTTGATTTAGTCAGGTGGTCATTTGTTCCTTGAGAGCATCCAGAACAATGGTATTAGTTGAGGTCCTGTCAGCATAGAGGTTATTACCCGTTTGACAGCTCCTAGAGATCTTCAGCCCCCTGGGTGGACTGCTGGATCTCATAAGGATGGCAGACAGAATGAGGCAGAGAATCATTGAAGTCAGCTTTCTTAACAGGCACGAACCCTTAAGCTTGTTTTATTTAACTATTAAGTGAATTTCCAATTATGTTGCTGTCTCTGACCCTCCACCAAGGGTGTCAATCAGCCCTTTTTATATAACCAGCGGGTAAGTTTAATGTTTGAAAATATTTTCATAATAAAATAAATTTTTGAACATACTTACCGCTGGTTATATAACTTATAATCCCACCCTCCTCCCCTCTAGAGACTTATGGGCATGGAAGATCTGGTAATGGATGGAATAGTTTGGCGTATCTCCCGTGAGGGCGCTAGTGTACACCTGGCAACTCTATCTGTGATTTCCGCGAGTTTTTGAATTTCTGCCGGAAGTCAGGGGACTAAAGCCATTTTTATATAACCAGCGGGTAAGTATGTTCAAAAATTTACTTTATTATGAAAATATTTTAATAGACCAATATGTAAGTTATTATTCCCCAGCCTCTATTAAACATACAGAGTAAAATACCAAACTAGCCAGTACTCGTCCATTTCTTATAATGAATTCCAGTTTCGCTAGAAATTAGAATATATATTAACCACAATATTAAAATAGGGAAAAGTTCAACCTCATTTTTTGGGCTCAGCCATGTCGTCCTGATGGAAGGTTCCTTTAGACAGCTTTCTAAGTGATATTTAGCTACAGTGATATTCCCAGAGAATTGACCATAGGTCTCCAGAATTCTAACTCCTGGCGCGAGTATCCTTAAGAAAATTCTTAAGGATATCGCATAATATCAGGGGACTTATTTCTTGATACGACACATGGCAATCTTCACCCCGATTGAGTTTTCGCTCTGAGGGGGAAGAGTGGCAAAAATGAAGGGGAGCCGTCATCAAGGTTACCCGGTGGATCCCCTTCCCGTACTACTACAGTACCACGCATGGTAACTCATTCCTTTTATAGTAGCGAATTAAGCACGGTGCATCTCCCGCTTGCTCTCGGTGTTTTGTTACTATTTCTGGATTTATCATGCATTCTCCAGCATCTTCATCCTCTGGAAAGTTGAGTATTTAATATTTCCTGTGTATAATTTTTAGCTCCCTTCTCACAGTTAAATTAGCATAATTTAGATTTGTTCCGTAACCGAAATACAAATCTTAGCTATTTACATAGGGTATTACTTTCGGCGTAGCTGAATGACGAGCCATTAGATTTTTAACGAGGGTTAACTGCCCTCTCGCTAGTTAGTGAGGGGGTAGGGGAGGGGTAGCTAGCTACCCCTCCCCCCTCACACCCCGGTGAACTGATTCACTTCACTTTTGGCTCGGGTGATGATCAGACGTGTCTGTCTCACCCTCGCATTTTTGACAGCCTTAATTTTTTTGCTTTTTCTTACACCTTTTGTGTTTGGAAGTTGGCCTCTCTCTATCATGCGGAAGTGCCCTGGACTACCCGACCGCCCTTGTGGGATGTTCATGTCGGGGATCGAGACGGATCCTCACACCTTGTATCCGTACTGCAGAGGTCAACGGTGTGATAGGGATAAAACTTGTAGTGAGTGTAGGGCGTGGTCTACCTCCCAGTGGGAGAGGTTTTCCCGGCGACGTAAGAAGAAGTCTAGGCGTGACCTTTCTCCTTCAAGGGCTTCCTTGAAGAAGGAAGGTTCCAAAGACTCTTCTTCCGTTGCCCGAACCTCCTCCGAAGCTCCCACTCGATCGGTCTCTCGTGAGAGGCCGTCGAGTGGTAGCTTAGGCCATTCTTTTGTTGACCAACCTCGGGGTTCGGGAGAGGGAGTTGCCTCCCATAGCGAGGCAGCTCCTCCTCCTCCTCCGGGGGAGGATATTGATATTGATAACTCTGTTGCTAACAATGATTTGTTCCGTAACTGAATACAAACCAACGCTATTTACATGGGGTAATTACTTTGCCGAGAGCCGATGACGAGCCATAAAGTTTTAACGAGGGTTTCCTACCCTCACCGCTAGTTAGCGGGGGGGTAGGGAGGGGTAGCTAGCTATCCCTCCACCCTCACACACACCGGTAATTAACCCACTTTACTTCTGGCTCGGGAAGAGAACAGACCTGTCTGTGCTCTCCCTCGCTTTGACCGCCATATTAATCTGTTTTTGCTTTTTCTCTTTAATAGGGTGTGTGAAGTTGGCCTTTACTGACAATGCGTACCTGCCCTGGACTTCCCGGCCGCCCTTGCGGGACCTTTATGTTGGCCGTGGAGACGGACCCGCACTCCTTATGCCCCCAGTGTAGGGGCCAACGGTGTGATAGTTCAAATTTGTGTATTGAGTGTAGGGAGTGGTCTACCTCCCAGTGGGAGAGGTTTGCCCGGCGACGTAAGAAGAAGGCTAAGAGGGATCGTTCTCCTTCCGAGGTTTCTCGGAAGGGAGAAAATCCTAAGTCTTCCTCCTCTGCCGCCCATTCCTCCTCCGAAGCTCCCGCTCGGGCGGCCTCTTCTGAGAGGCCGGCGAGAGGTAGCGTAGACCGTGATGTTGATGTCATTAACCGATCCCGTGGCGAGGGAGAGGTCGCTGCCTACCATAGCGAGGCGGCTGCCCCTCCCCCCACGGAGGAGGTATTTGTTTCTAACATTGACCTTTTTCAGCTTTGGGCTTTCTTGGGGCTACAGGGTTCGCCCTCCAAGGAAGTCATTTTTGGTATGATCAAACGGGGTGCGGCTGCCGAACAATCGTCAACCTCAGCGGACATAGATCCTCTGTCTGTGGTTGACGTTGTTGTGTCGGAAACATCCCGTGGATCTGACCAAACTCCTGTTTCTGTGGCTGCGGTAGCAGAAGGCTTTGTCTCTCCCTCTGAACATACTTCGAGGGAGGAGCTTAGTCCTACGGTCTCTCCTTCTGCTGAGACTCCCTCTTGGGGGAGTTCTCTGGTAGAGACACCTCTTCGGAGGCCTGTTGATGGTCAACCTGCTGATCCCACGGCCCCTCGTGGGCATATAAGGCGGAAGGATCGTCCTCCCCTTTGCCGTACCTTCGCCGTAGAGGCCTTTCTTCCCCCTTCAAAGGGGTTAGGAGGCGTCTCTTCGGCTCGTCATCACCACAGTCCTCTGCGGAGGAGACGACTCGCCGTTCTCCTGATTCACCTGCTACCACCCTTGACCTCTCCAGGGACCTTTCGCGATCCCCGTCGGAGGATGGTCGTCCTTCGGGACAATGCGAGCTGTCACCTCAGCCGTCTACATCTACTGCTGCTGACGTGCTTTATGCGCCGGAGATTGCCACTGCGCAACCTCCTGACCCCTCGGGGTCTCAGGGACTTGAGCGCGCATCTGCGCAGCTCGCCCCAAAGCGTAAGGCTCCGCCTGCGCTACCTGTTGCTGTTGTTCCAGCTGTTTCTGATAAAGCGCCTCGGCGCTCACCCTTGGGCGTTCGCGCCACTATTCCTGCTGATCGCCGTCATCCTTCTGCAGTTCCTGATGTAGCGCGTAAGCGCCCAACTGCGCAGGCACGCCCTGCTATAGCGCCGCCGCGCTCTCCTGCGCACATGCAGCCAGTTCCTGCAAATGCGCCTACGCGCCCACCGGTGCCCCAGCGGCCTTCAGCGCTCACGCGCCCTCCGGCTCCTCGCCGGCCCCCGGTTCCTGTTTCACCGCGCGCGATCCAGGAGGTTCCTGAGTTGGCGCACAGGCGGCTACAGGTTCCTTCGGACTCGTCGCGCTCTGTGGGGGAGAGACGCGATATGCGTCCCCGTGCGATTCCAGAACCAGCGCTCACGCGCACCCCATCGCGCCCATCTAAGGAGATCCGCGATAGTAGGGAATCTCGTGATACGAGAGAGGTTCGCGATGCGCGTCCGCGCGCAGTTCCTGACACAGCTCCATCGCGATCACGCGTCGCGACGACTCAGTTCGTCGCCCCAGAGGTTGCCAAGCCAGCGCATGGGCGCTCACGGCCGCCTCTGGAACCGTGCAAATCTGTTAATGTTACGATCGCGCTCGACGCACCCCAATCGCTCGTCGCCCCAGAGGTTGCCAAGTCAGTGCACGGGCGCTCACGGCCGCCTCGGGACCCGCGCGATTCTGTTAATACTATGATCGCCCCTGACGCGCCCCAATCGCTCGTCGCCCCAGAGGTTGCCAAGTTAGCGCACGGGCGCTCACGGCTGCCTCGGGAACCGCGAGAATCTGTTAATGCTACGATCGCGCTCGACGCTTCTCAGTCGCACTCTATTCCTGTTTCCCGCCCCGTGCCTATCTTTAAGACAGCAGTGGGGCAAGCGGCTCAATCCTCGCGACCCCAGAAGCAGCGAACCCCGACGCGACCTGTTCCTGATACGCGCCATGCGCGCCCACGATCGCCAGCTCGCCTAGCGTTTGCTCAGGCGAGTAAACCGGTCCAGTCGAACCATCAGACCTCTCGTTCTCAGGTCGCTTGCGACCCTGCTCCCGCGCTATTGCGCCATCGGCCAGTCCTACCGGACACTCGTTCGGGCGCTCCTGTTATCTCTCGCCCTCCGGGCCTGCATCAAAGCCAGCCGGCTCCTGTTTCAGCTCGCCGCACGCCCACGCCTTCGCCCACTCGCGCTCGCGGGCGTGTTCCCACTCTAGCTTCTGCGCGCCCTCGCACCATCGCTCCCGTCCATCCTCCTGCGCGCCATCGCGCCCGCCCCCGCCCACGTGGAGGCGCACGCGCGCGTTTTTCCAGCTTAGCGCCCTTCTTTCGCGCGCGATCCTGATCTGGGTCCAGTTTATGAGCCCCAGCACGATCACCGGCAGGCGGTTTCTTCTGTGTCGTGTTCCCCTCCCCTCAAGCGCAGACCAGCGTGTTCGCCAGATGGGAACCGCTCCTCTGACAGGTCTAGGGATTCTTCTCTTACAGCCCTTCAGGCGAACCCTCGTGTGTCGACTCCTCCTAGGGATCCGTCGATCCCTTTCCCTTCAGAGGGAGTGTCTGACAGCGCTGCTATCAGTCAGCAGCCCTGGTTCGACACCCTACTCAGAGCTCTCGTGCGGGCTATTAAGCCAACACTCTCTGATTCGGGTCACGATCCAGCGGCAGCTTCCTCCCCCCTGAAGAGGAAGAGAGGAGTTCCGCCCGTGGATCCTCCTCCGAGGCCTGTGCTGTCCCCGCGTAGATCCTTGCGCAAAGATCCTTCTCCCCCTCAGACCTTCTCGCCCTCCCCTGCGGAGGAGGATTACCCCTCCTCAGGGGAGTCGGTTGAGCGGGAATACTCTCCCATCGCACCAATGGTGGATGTTCCCCCTCTTCCCGAGAGGTCTCCTCGTCCCGAGGTGGAGAAGGACTTGCCCCCTTCGCTTTTGGAGTCCTGCATCCCTCCTAGGAGGGAATCTAAGGACTCTAAGACGATTCCAAAATCGTCTTCTAGGATCAGACAGGAACGGCCCAGGGACGTAGAGGATACCCACGTTTCCCCCTAGGAAGAGCCTCTGGGGTCCGTACCATCTGGAGGCGAGCCCCAGGAGTCAGAGCACGCGTTCTGGCAGGTCCTGACTCTCATGAGGAACCTTAATGGGATTCCAGACCCTGAGGTCCCACCTCGTGAGGGTAAGGACACGGTTCTGGATCGCATCTTTGGCACTCAGAAGCCCTCTAGAGCCAGCGCAGCATTTCCCTGGTCACAGGGGATGAAGAGCGCCAGGGACAAGAACGAGGGCCAGCTCGCGGAGCTTGCCTCCTCCAGTAGATCCAGTGCCGGAAGTAAGCTCTTGCCTCCTCCTCGTGTCCATCAGAGGAGGTACTTTGAAGTCCTTGAGGAGTCTTTGTTGAGCCTTCCCCTACATCATTCCGTGGAAGGGTTCACAGGGGGAGTTCCTCTCGAGAGGCTCTCCAACCGGCACGTATCCTTCTCAGCCACTGAGATCCAGAGCCAGGAGAAGGTCATCAAGTGCGCTATGCAAGCCACTTCTTGGCTTGACATCTGGCTGGGGTCTCTGGGCATTCTGGTGCGTTCCGAGGATCTCTCCAAGGAGAGCACCAGAAAGGCACTGGAAACTTTTCTCCTCTCGGGTACTCGGACCATCGAGTTCCTGTCCCACCAAGTCTCGAGCTTGTGGGCCAACACTATCCTCAAACGCAGGGACGCTGTTGTTGAGAGGTTCCACCATAAGGTTCCCAGTGCCGAGTCGAGCAGGCTCAGACACACTTCAGTCCTCGGTAAGAGCTTGTTTGAGCCTAAGGATGTGGAGTCTCTGCCGAGAGGTGGAGGAAATCCAACCAGGATTCCCTCATCCATAGGGCCCTTACATCGAGGCCCTAGAAGCCCCCGGTGGTTCAGCAGCCTCGAACCGTAGTAGCGAAGCCCAAGGTGTCTAAACCCTTTCCTGCCAAGGGCAGGAGGGGTAAAAAGTCCTCCAGGGGAGGCAAGAACCCTAGAGGCTCCGGCCGCGGCCAGAAACGCTAGGGCTGGCATTCCCCCCGCGTGTTCACCAGTGAGGGGATGCCTCCAGAGTTGCGCAGCAAGGTGGCAGCAACTCGGGGTGGATGCCTGGACGGTCTCCGTGATATCTCTAGGGTATCGCGTCTCGTTCACAGTATCTCTCCCTCCCCTGACAGCGAATCCAGTGTCGTTGAACTCTTTTGCCATGGGATCGGTGAAAGGGCAGGCCCTTCGGGCTGAGGTCCAGACCATGTTGGAGAAGGACGCTCTCCAGGAGGTCGTGGACGGGTCCCCAGGCTTTTACAGTCGACTCTTTCTTGTGAGAAAGGCGTCTGGAGGCTGGAGACCAGTCATCGACCTCTCGACACTGAACGGGTTTGTCAAGCAGACCCCGTTCAATATGGAGACGGCAGACACGGTCAGGCTTGCAGTGAGACCGCGAGACTTCATGTGCACAATGGATCTGAAGGACGCGTACTTCCAGATCCCAATCCATCCGTCTTCAAGGAAGTACCTGAGATTTTGCCTAGACAACAAGATCTTCCAGTTCAAGGTGCTGTGTTTCGGTCTCTCCACAGCTCCTCAGGTGTTCACCAGAGTCTTCACCATCATCTCTTCTTGGGCTCACAGGATCGGCATTCGTTTCCTCCGTTACCTGGACGACTGGCTGATCCTGGCAGACTCGGAGGCATCCCTTCTTCGCCACCGAGACAAGCTCCTCGAGGTTTGCCGGGATCTGGGGATCGTGGTAAACCTCGAGAAGTCCTCTCTGCAGCCCTCTCAGAAGCTGGTGTATCTAGGCATGATCATAGACACCAATCTCCACAAAGCCTTCCCATCAGACGAAAGGATAGCGAGGCTGAGGAAGGTTGCGAAACCTTTCCTCAATCGAGAAGAGCTCTCAGCCCAGTCGTGGCTTCGTCTCCTCGGCCATCTCTCCTCCCTGACCCGCCTCGTTCCCAACAGTCGTCTCAGGATGAGATCCCTTCAGTGGCGACTCAAGTCTCGGTGGCGTCAAGGACTCGACTCCCCGGACATCCTGATCCCCATGGGATCTGCGGAACAAGGGGACCTCGGATGGTGGGTGGCAGACGAGAACCTGCGAAAGGGAGTGGATCTTCTCGTCTCTACCCCGGAGTTGATGCTGTTTTCGGACGCATCAAACAAGGGGTGGGGTGCCCACGTTCTGAACCACAGGGCCTTAGGCCTGTGGTCAGAATCAGAAAATACCTTCACATAAACCTGCTGGAGATGAAGGCCGTCTTTCTGGCCCTTCAAAAGTTCCACCAAGTCCTGGCGGGCCACTCCTTAGTGGTGATGAGCGACAACACTACGGTGGTGGCTTACATCAGCAAACAGGGAGGTACCTTTTTGGAACAGCTGTCCCATCTTGCAGTAGAGATTCTGAGATGGTCCGAAGCCCACTCGATATCACTTGTGGCTCGCTTCATTCCAGGCAGGAGGAATGTGCTCGCCGACAGTCTGAGCAGAGCGACGCAGATAGTGAGTACCGAGTGGTCTTTGGATCCTCGGATAGCCAACAAAGTCCTGACTTTGTGGGGTTCCCCGACTGTGGACCTGTTCGCTACAGCGTTGAACACCAAGCTTCCGCTATACTGCTCTCCAGTCCCGGACCCCAAGGATCTCTGGCAGGATGCCTTCCAACAACGGTGGGACAACGTAGACGTATACGCCTTTCCCCCGTTCTGTCTGATGAGGAGGGTCCTCAACAAGACCAGAACATTGGTCAACCTCTCGATGACCTTGATAGCTCCGCTATGGCATCACGCAGAATGGTTTCCGGATCTTCTGCAGCAAGTCACGGAGATACCGAGGGAACTCCCTCCACGTCACGAGCTTCTCAAACAACCACACTCCAACATCTTTCACAAAGCCGTAGCTTCGCTTCAACTTCACGCCTGGAGACTATCCAGCATCTCCTCAAAGAGAGAGGGTTTTCGCAACAAGTTGCGGAAAGGATGTCTGGCCACCTTACGAAGGTCATCCGCAGGAGTCTACCAGGCGAAGTGGAGAGTCTTCTGTGGTTGGTGCCGTGGAAGGGGTATCTCTCCCCTCGATGCCACTTTACCAGCAATAGCGGAGTTCCTTGTGTATCTGCGGGAAGAAATGCGTCTTTCAGTCTCGGCAGTGAAAGGCTATCGCTCAGCCTTAAGTCTTGCCTTTAGGCTCAAAGAAATGGACATTTCCTCCTCGCTGGAACTGTCTCTTCTCATACGGAGTTACGAACTTACCTGCCCTCAGTCAGAAGTGAGACCTCCTTCTTGGAACGTGGTTCGGGTTCTCAGGTCTCTTAAGAGGCCTCCCTACGAACCATTGCGCCAGGCTTCTGATCGCCACCTTACCAGGAAGACGGTTTTCCTGCTAACTCTGGCCTTGGCCAAGCGAGTCTGTGAATTGCATGGTCTCTCTTACGACGTCGCCCATTCAAGGGGATGGGGGGAGGTAACGTTCGGCTTCGTCGCTGAGTTCAATATAAGACTCAGAACCCGGGAGTGCAGGACCCTAGGTTCGACTCTTTCCGGGTCTCGAGTCTTCGTTCTGTAACAGATTAACCAGACCATCTCCTACTGTGCCCAGTCAGGAGTTTGAGGTTATATCTCAAAAGAACAGCTGCAGCCCGCCCCCAGGTGCGGAACTTGTTCGTCAGCACCGGGGAATCGAAGAAGAGGGTCACCAGAAATACCATTCTGACCCTCCTCCGTTGCGGCGCCCTAGGGCGCATGATGTCAGAGGCGTTGCTACGTCTCTGGCCTTAAAGAAGAACTTTTCGGTGACGCAGGTCCTTCAAGCTGGGGTGTGGAAGTGTCAGACTACCTTCACGGCCCACTACCTGCAAGGCGTGACACACAGGAGGCTCGATACGTTTTCTATCGGCCCTGTGGTGGCTGCACAACAGCTGGTCTAACCTCAGGCTCCTAATTGGACAAGTAGCAGAGGGCTGAGGGCATTGTTACCCGGTTTTAGTCTGTGTGAATGAAAAGATCTGTCTGGCCCTTTTCTTTTCTTCATCCTCTCCTCCTTGGAGAAAAACAGCATCCTGGGTCCTTTGCACAGCTGACCTCGAACCTCTGCAGGTAAGCCATGCTCCCTTGTGTTCCTAGTATTAAGTTGTAATACTGTCATGTCCCCATACCCTGACGAGGTGGTATTGGGTAGTCCTAGCCTAGATTTCCCTCTAAAGAACTCCAGGCCAACTTCCTAGGACATGTCACTGCTCACCTTCACACACGACTTAGGTAGGCCGCAGCAGCTCCTCAGCTATCTGCGAGGCGCAGGGGGCCTCAACCCTTGAGTTTCCTTTATGGACTCGGGTTAGGAGCCTCGGGCAAGCCAAAGCCAGTATGGCAGGGGTCTTACCTCCCTTCCTAAGGGTTGAGTCACCCCATGTAAATAGCGTTGGTTTGTATTCAGTTACGGAACAAATGTCAAATTCGTAGATAATTTGTATTTTTCCTAACGATACAAACCTTAGCTATTTACAGTTATGTGCCCGCCAGCCCTGTCCCCCAAGATAAGCCCTACCTCTAAGTAAAGTGAGTTAATTACCGGTGTGTGTGAGGGTGGAGGGGTAGCTAGCTACCCCTCCCTACCCCCCGCTAACTAGCGGTGGGGGTAGGAAACCCTCGTTAAAACTTTATGGCTCGTCATCGGCTGTTGCCAAAGTAATTACCCCATGTAAATAGCTAAGGTTTGTATCGTTAGGAAAAATACAAATTATCTACGAATTTGTCATCTTTTGCAGCTTTGGGCTTCCTTGGGGCTTAAGGGCTCGCCCTCCAGGGAAGCCCTGTTTGACCTGATCCAGTTGGGTGCAGCTGTCAAACAGTCGCTGGTAATAGCAGAGGTAGATCCTCTGTCTATTGTCGACGTTGTTGTGGCAGAGGCTTCCGACGGGTCGGGTCAAACCCCTGCTGTTTTGCGGATGTTGCTGAAGGCTCAGTTCCCCCCTCCGAACATCCTTCGAGGGAGGAGATGGGTCCAACGGTCTCTCCTGCGGGTGATTCTCCCCCTCGGGGGAGTTCACTGACAGATATTCCTCTTCGGAGGACCGACGATGGTGTTGCTGCCCCTCGAGGTCATCTTCGCCTTAAGGCTCGCCCTCCTCTTTGCCGTAGAGGCCTTCCTTCTCCTCACAAGGGGGTTAGGAGGCACCTCTTCGGTTCATCGCCTTCGACGTCCCCGCAGAGGATCCTCCTCGACGTGAGCAGACCGGTGCAGCTGCATCGCTAGACCTCTCAGCAGATCGTTAGCGATCTCCTACGCCTGCCAGACCTGCTAGTCTTCCTTCTCCGTTCCTGGACGCAGATGCGCAGTGGGGCCAACGCACCCCGTTATCCAATGGGCACCGGTTCCTTCGGGGCAAAAGGGCTTATCTCACAATGTGAGTAAGTCCCTTAAGTGCCAGGTTTTACCTGCGCGCTCGCGCTCAGTAGCGCGCAAGCGCTCTCCTGCTGTAGCTGTGGACCAGACCTCTTCGGACTCAACGCGCCAGCGATCTCCTGTAGCTGAGTCATCTCGCCCTACGTGCCATCGCTCGCCAACGCGCCATCACCCCCTGCGTGCCGTCGTTCTCCCGGCCGCCAGCGCTCACCCTTACAACCGCGCGCACCCTCACCTGCGCCCCCACGCGCACTTTCACCTGGGCGCACCCGCGCTTTCATCTCCGCGCGCATGTGCGCCAACGTTAGCCCGCGTGCGAACCTGTGATTTTACTATTGCGCGATTTCGACCGCGATTCCCGCCGGGTTTTGCAGCACGGGCAACCTTGAGAATCCTCTGGAGCGTGTACTTCCAGATCATCGTCTTCACGATCTCCACCCCGTAAGCGGCGCAGAACAGCGCACTTGCAGGAGGAGGAAGAATCTTCAGGGAGGTTTAGGCAACACTCTTCTTCTTTTCAGGCAGGCCCTGTGGTGTCTACTCCTAAGGATCGCCCGATCCCCTTCCCTCCAGTGGGAGTCGCTGACACTGCATCTGTCAGCCTTGGTTTGGGTCCCTGATCAAAGTGGTCGTCCAGGCTGTTAAGCCGGCCCTCGCTGATCTGGGCCTCAAACCAACGGCAGTCTCGTCTCCGCTGAAGAGAAGGAGAGGAGTAGACTTCGTGGTGACTTCTCCTAGGGTTAAACTGGTTCCCAAGAAGCCCGTCAGGAAGGCCCCTTCCCCCTCTCAGACGTTTTCTCCTTCTCCTGTGGACGAAGCCTTTCCGTCCTCAGGAGAATCCAGCGAGGTGAGACATTCTCCCACGGCACCAATGGGAGGAACCCCACCTCGAGTAGGAGAATCGTCCCCTGTTGGGGCAGAGAGGAGCCCTCAGACTTCTTTACTGGAGTCCTGTATACCTCTTAGTAGGGAGCCCAAGGACTCGAAGACCGTCCCAAAGTCTTCATCCCGGATTCGACCAGAGCCAGCAAGACCCCAGGAGAACGTCCACGTGTCCCCCCAAGTAGAGCAGCTGGGGACAGGAGACTTTGCTGCCAGTCCACAAGGAGGAGAGCTGCATGAGTTGGAGCATGCCTTCTGGCAGGTCCTGAATCTGATGAGGCAACTCAACAGGTTTAAGGATCCGGAGACCACCCCTCGTGAAGGCAAGGATACGGTCCTGGACCAAGTCTACGGCACTCAAAAACCTCCGAAGGCCAGTGCGGCTCTGCCCCGGTCCCAGGGGGTGAAGAGCGCCAGAGACAAGGTTGAGGGCTGGCTCTCCGAACTCGCCACCTCCAGCCGTTCCTCTGCCGGTAACAAACTCCTCCCACCTCCTCGTGTACAACAGAGGAGGTACTTTGAGATCATGGGGGAGTCTTGTTTAGCTCTTCCTCTCCACCATTCTGTGAAAGAGCTTACCAGGGGAATTTCTCTTGAGAAACTCTCGGCCCGGCAGGTGACATTCTCGGCTACAGAGATCTTGAGCCAGGAGAAAGTCACAAAGTGTGCCATACAGGCCACTTCGTGGCTGGATGTCTGGCTGGGGTCTCTGGGCATCCTGTTGCGATCCGAGGACTTGTCCAAGGAGAGCACCAGGAAGGCCATGGAGACTTTCCTCCTATCGGGCACAAGCACCATCGAGTTTCTGGCTCACCAAGTTTCGAACTTGTGGGCAAACTCGATCTTGAAGCGGCGTGATGCAGTGACCAAGAGGTTCCACTCGAAGGTCCCAGCCGTGGATGTCTGCAAGCTCAGACACTCTTCCATCCTTGGAAAGAGCCTGTTTGAGCCCAAGGATGTGGAACGGACAGCTGAGAGGTGGCGGAAATCTAATCACGATTCTCTCCTCCAGAGGGCTCTTACATCCAGACCCTACAAGCCTCCAGCACCTCAACAACAACAACCTTGTCAGTCTAGGACATCGAAACCGTCTCTGGCAGCAAAGGCAAAGGTGTCCAAAGAGCAGCCCTTTCCGGTCAAAGATAGGAAGGGTGGAAAGTCCTCCAGGGGAGGCAGGAATCCTAGAGGGAGCGGCCGAGGCCGCAAACGCTAGGATTGGCAATCCCCCTGCATGTCCACCAGTGGGGGGATGCCTGCAAAGTTGCGTGTTCAGGTGGCAGCAACTCGGGGCCAATTCCTGGACGATCTCCGTGATTAGCCAAGGATATCGCGTCCCGTTCATAACATCTCTACCTCCCCTGACAGCGAATCCAGTGTCGTTGAGATCCTATGCCATGGGATCGGCAAAAGGGCTAGCCCTTCGGGCAGAAGTCGAGACCATGCTCAAGAAGGATGCTCTCCAAGAGGTCGTCGACGGTTCCCCAGGCTTCTTCAGTCGACTCTTTCTTGTAAAGAACGCGTCTGGAGGCTGGAGACCCGTCATCGACCTCTCAGCCCTGAACAAGTTTGTCATACAAACCTCGTTCAGCATGGAGACAGCAAAGACGGTCAGACTTGCAGTGAGACCGCAAGACTTCGTGTGCACACTGGATCTGTAGGACGCGTACTTCCAGATCCCAATCTATCCGTCTTCCAGGAAGTACTTGAGATTCAGCCTAGACAACAAGATCTACCAGTTCAAGGTGCTGTGTTTCGGTCTCTCCACAGCACCACTGGTGTTCACCAGAGTGTTCACCCTGATATCTTCGTGGGCACACAGGATCCGTCTCCTTCGCTATCTGGACGACTGGCTGATCCTGGCAGACTCGGAGTCGATCGTTCTTCGACCCCGAGACAAGCTTCTGGGACTTTGCCAAGATCTAGGGATCATGGTAAATCTCGAGAAGTCTTTTCTGCTTCCATCTCAACGACTGGTATATCTAGGCATGATATTGGACATCAATCTCCACAAAGCCTTTCCATCAGATGACAGGATAGCAAGGCTGAGGAGGTTCTCAGAGCCTTTCTTCCTTGGCCCGTCTAGTTCCAAACGGCCGCCTCAGGATGAGATCCCTGCAATGGCGGCTCAAGTCCCGGTGGAATCAAGGCAACGATTCCCCGGACATTCTGGTCCCTATGTGGCCTGCGGAACGGACAGACCTGCAGTGGTGGTTGACCGACGGAAACCTTCGAAAGAGACTGGATCTTCTCGTCCTCCCCCCCGGATTTGATGCTGTTCTCGGACGCGTCAAAAGAAGGGTGGGGGGCCCACGTTCTGAACCACAGGATCTCAGGCCTATGGTCAGAATCAGAAAAGTACCTCCACATCAATCTGCTAGAAATGAAGGCCGTATATCTGGCCCTTCAACAGTTCCAACAGCCCCGGGCGGGTCACTCTGTGGTGGTGATGAGCGACAACACCACAGTGGTGGCTTATATCAACAAGTAGGGAGGTACCTTTTCAGAACAGCTATCCCATCTTGCAGTAGAGATACTGAGATGGACCGAAGTCCACTCGATACCACTATCAGCTCGCTTCATTCCGGGCAAAAGGAATGTGCTCGCCGACAGTCTGAGCAGAGCTTCGCAGATAGTGAGTACTGAAGGGTCTTTTGATCCTCTAGTAGCCAACAAAGTCCTGACTTTGTTGGGTTCCCCGACGGTGGACCTGTTCGCGACAGCCTTGAACTTCAAGCTGCCGCTGTACTGCTCCCCAGTCCCGGACAACAAGGCACTCTGGCAAGATGCCTTCCAACAACGGTGTGACAACATCGACGTCTACGCCTTCCCACCGTTCTGCCTGATGAGAAGGGTGCTCAACAAGACCAGACTATCGGTCAACCTGTCAATGACCTTGATAGCTATGGCATCATACAGAGTGGTTCCCGGAGCTTCTGCAGCTCCTGACGGAACTCCCGAGAGAACTCCCCCCACGACTTGAGCTACTCAAGCAACCACACTGCAACATATTCCACAAAGCCGTAGCATCGCTTCGACTTCACGCCTGGAGACTATCCAGCATCTCCTCACAGAGAGAGGATTTTCGCAAGAAGTTGCGGAGAGGATGTCTCGACACCTGCGAAAGTCACCTGCAGGGGTCTACCAGGCGAAGTGGAGAGTCTTCTGTGGTTGGTGTCGTGGGAGGGGTATCTCTCCCCTCGATGCCACTATTCCAGCAATAGCGGAGTTTCTCGTTTATTTGCGGGAGGAAATGCGCCTTTCGGTCTCAGCGGTGAAAGGCTATAGCTCAGCCTTAAGCCTGGCCTTCAGGCTGAAAGGAATAGACATTTCTTCCTCGCTGGAACTTTCTTTGCTCATACGAAGCTACGAACTCACCTGCCCTCAGTCGGAAGTGAGACCTCCTCCATGGAGTTTGGTTCGGGTTCTCATGGCTCTTAAGAGACCTCCGTTCGAACCATTACGCCAGGTTTCTGATCGTCACCTGACTTGGAAGGTGGTGTTCCTGCTCGCTCTGGCTTCAGCCAAGTGTGTCAGTGAACTTCATGGTCTCTCGTACGACATCGCCCATTCAAGGGGATGGGGGGGAGGTAACGTTCAACTTCGTCTCTGAGTTTATTGCTAAGACTCAGAATCCGGGAGTAGCGGACCCTAGTCGACTCCTTCCGGATTTCGAGTCTTCGTTCCGGAACAGATGACCCAGACCATCTACTGTGCCCAGTAAGGAGTCTGAGGCTATATCTGAAAAGAACAGCTGCAGTTCGTCCTCGCGTGCAAGCCCTGTTTGTGAGCACAGGAAGGACGAAGAGGAGGGTCACCAAGAATACCATCTCAGCTTGGATTCGAACGGTCATCCATCATGCCCTGAATCCAGACCCTCCTCCGTCACGTCGCCCTAGAGCACACGATGTCAGAGGCATCGCAACGTCCCTGGCATTCAAGAGAATCTTCTCTGTAACGCAGGTGCTACAAGCTGGGGTCTGGAAGCATCAAACGACCTTCACAGCCCACTACCTGCAGGACGTGACCCACAGGAGCCTCGATACTTTCTCTATTGGCCCTGTGGTGGCTGCACAACAGCTGGTCTAACCTCAGGCTCCTTAATGGACAGGTAGCAGAAGGTTGAGGGCATTGTTACCCGGTTTTAGACTGCATGAATGAAAATGTATGTCTGGCCCTTACTCTTTTCTTCATCCTCCCCTCTCTTGGGGGAAAGCAGCATCCTGGGTTCTCTGCATAGCTGACCTCAAACCACTGCAGGTAAACCATGCTTCCTTGTGTTCCTAGTATTAATGTAATACTGTCACGTCCCCCATACCCTGACGAGATGGTATTGGGAGAGTCCTAGCCTAAAGTTTCCTTCTAAGGGACTTCAGGTCAACTTCCTAGGACGAGTCACACTTCATTCCTTCACACACAAGCTTATGTAGGCCGCACGTTCCTTGCGGAGCAAGGAATTTGCAAGGTGCAGGGACTCCTTTTCTCGAGTGCTACTCACTCGGATTCTGAGTCCCCGGGCAAAACCCAGAGCCAGTGAGGCTGGGACTTTCCACCATACCTAAGGGTTAAGTCACCCTATGTAAATAGCGTGGTTTGTATTTCGGTTACGGAATGAATGACAAATTCGGAGATAATTTATATTTTTCCTGACCATACAAACCTTAGCTATTTACACATATTTGCCCGCCAGCCCTGTTCCCCGTGAAGTCCTACCTCTAAGCGAAGTGAATCAGTTCACCGGTGTGTGAGGGGGGAGTGGTAGCTAGCTACCCCTCCCCTACCCCCTCGCTAACTAGCGAGAGGGTAGTTAATCCTCGTTAAAAATCTAATGGCTTGTCATTCAGCTACGCCGAAAGTACTGTAATACCCTATGTAAATAGCTAAGGTTTGTATGGTTAGGAAAAATACAAATTATCTCCGAATTTGTCATGTTTATCGGAGCATAGCCGTTCACCGGAGGCGCCATTTTGGACGCTGTTGTACGCTATACAGTAAATGCTTTTTGTTCCGTAACTGAAATACAAACCACGCTATTTAATATGAGTAATTACTTTCGGTGTAGCTGAAAGGACGAGCCATTAGAATTTTAATGAGGGTTTACCACCACACCGCTAGTTAGCTTGCTACCCTCCCCCCTTACACACCTGTGTGGTAAGTTCACTTTGCTATCGGCTCGGGTGCTAGACGGACGTGTCCGCTGTCACCCTCGCCTACACGACAGCCATTATTAATCTGTGCTTTTGCTTTTTCTTTTCTAGAGTGTTGTGAAGTTGGCCTCTACAATGCTGAAGTGCCCTGGGTTGCCTGAACTCCCTTGTGGGACCTTCATGTCGTCAATAGACACCGATCCGCACACCTTATGCCCTTATTGTAGGGGTCAACGGTGTGATAGTGGTAACGTATGTATTGAATGTAGGGAGTGATCTACCTCCCAGTGGGAGAGGTTTTCCCGGCACCAGAAGAAGAAGTCCAAATGGGATATTTCTCCTTCAAAGGTTTCTTTGAAGAAGGAAAATCCTAAGTGCTCTTCTTCCGTGGCCCAGACTTCCTCCGAAGCTCCCACTCGGTCGGCTTCTCGTGAGAGGCCGTCAAGTGGTAGCGTAGGCCGTACTGTTGTTGACCGATCTCAGGGTTTGGGAGAGGGAGCTGCCTCCCATAGTGAGGCAGCTCCTCTTCCTCCCCCGGGGGAGGATTTAATTATTTCTCCTTCTGTGAATGTGAATAATGATGATCTCTTACAGCTTTGGGCTTCCTTGGGGCTTCAGGGCTCACCCTCCAAGGAAGCCCTGTTTGACATGATCAGGTTGGGAGCAGCTGTCAAACAGTCACCGGCAGTAGCATAGGTTGACCCTCTGTCTATTGTCGAGGCTGTTGTGGCAGAGGCTTCCAATGAGAGTGTTCAAACCCCTGCTCCAGTTGTAGCTGAAGGCTTAGCTCCCCCCTCCGAACATCTTTCGAGGAAGGAACTAAGTCCAACGGTCTCTCCTGCGGGGGATTCTCCTCCCCGGGGGAGTTCACCGACAGAGACTCCTCTTCGGAGGACTGCCGATGGTTTGCCTGCTGCTCCCAGAGGACGTATAAGACGTAAGGTTCGCTTTCCTCTTTGTCGCCGAGGTCTACCTTCTCCTCACAAGGGTGTTAGGAGGCGCCTCTTCTGATCTTCATCCTCGCAGTCCCCCGCAGAGGAACCTCGTCCTTCAGCGACCGTTCCTGCTACTTCTTTGGACCTGAACCTCTCCGCAGATCGTTTGCGATCTCCTTCTCCTGCCAGACCTGCTGACCTGCCGTCGCCCTTCCTGGCTGCAGATGCGCTGTGGGCGCCCACCCATCCCGTTATCCAACGGGCACCGGTCCCTTCGGGGCAAAAGGGGCTTTCACACATTGTGTGTAAGTCCCTTAGGCGCCAGGTATCCCCTGTGCGCCAACGTTCTCCTGCGCGCTACTGCACGCAAGCGCTCTCCAGTTGCAGTCTCGTCTCCCCAGCGCTTGCCTGCACGCCCACGATCTCCTGTACGCCCACGATCTCCTGCTCGCCCGGCAGTTCCAGAGACAACGCGCCCACGATCTCCTGCTCGCCAGCGCACCACTACGCGCCCTCAGCCTGATGCGCACCATGTATGCCTTCGGTCTCCTGCTCGTCAGCGTTTTCCTGTTCGTCAGCGATCTCCTGTGCGCCAGCGCTCGCCAGCACTCTCCTGCTCGCCCACGATCTTCGGATCAGGGCTCCAGAGGGATGACTTCTTCCTCCCCTGCTCGCCAGTGCTCTCCACCACACCACCGATCGCCGACGCGCCACCGAATCTCGCCTACTTGCTATCCTTCGCCTACGAGCCATCGCCCGCAGTCTCCATCGCGCGCCCACTGCCAGAACTACGGTTCCAGATGAGCGCCCTACTGCGCGCCCGCATGCTAGGGATATTTCTCCTGCACGCGCGCGCCCAACGGCTTCGCCCTTACAGGCCCTTCGGGATCCTGTGGCTACACACCGTCTGAGGTCTCCGGAACGCGCGCCAACGCGCCCCTTCACCTTCACTCCCACGCGCCCTGACGCCTACGCGCCCACGAGCTCCTTCTCCTGCGTGCCATCGCTCGCCCACACGCCAACGCGCGCCCTCTCCCATGCGTCAACGCTTGCCTGCGCGCCAACGCGCATCCTGGCCTGCGCGCCATCACTCGCCCCTGATCCAGACAATATCCTGTCGAGCGAACGCCAGCGCGATGCCCAGGGCGATTCACAGCGCGTTCCCACACGAGAGCCTGCAGGACAACGTGCGGTCAGGTCGTACTCATCGCGTCCCACCCCCCCGTAAGCTCAACGGAGGGAGGGAAATCTCCGGACCGGTCCAGGAGCATTTCTTCTACTGCTTCTTCCTTTCAGGCAAACCCTGTTGTAGTTTCCACTCCTAGGGATCTTACGATCCCCTTCCCTCCGGAGGGTGTCTCTGACAGCGTTGCTGTCAGTCGGCAGCCCTGGTTGGGCCCTTGATCAGAGCGGTTGCGCAGGCTTTCAAGCCCGCTTTCTCTGAAATAGGCCTCAAATCAGCGGAATTCTCGTCCCCCCTGAAAAGGAAGAGAGAAGTGGACGACGTGGTAACTTCTAGGGCGAAACTGGCTCCTCGGATGTCATTGAGGAAGGCTCCCTCCCCCCCCCAGACTTTCTCTCCCTCCCCTTTGGATGAGGATTTTCCGTCCTCAGGGGATTCACGTGAGGTGAGGTGTTCTCCCATCGCACCAATGGGAGAAACCCCACCTCGCGCTGAGAAGTCTCCCCGGGTGGAGGTGGAGAAGAGCCTCCCACCATCTTTGTTGGAATCCTGCATCCCTCCCAGGAGGGAGTCGAAGGACTCCAAGACAATTCCGAAATCTTCTTTGAGAATCAGACCAGAGCCAGCTAAGCCCGCAGAGAACATCCACAAGGCCCCCAAGAAGAGCCTTTGGGGACTGGAGACCTTGCTGCTAGTCCATCAGGAGGAGAGCCGCAAGAGTCGGAGCATGCCTTCAGGCAAGTTCTGACTCTGATGAGGAACCTTAACGGATTCGCGGATCCAGAGATTCCTCCTCGAGAGGGCAAGGACACGGTTCTGGACCGAGTCTTTGGTACCCAGAAGCCCCCTAAAGCCAGCGCGGCTTTGCCTTGGTCCCAGGGGGTTAAGAGTGCCAGAGATAAGGTCGAGAGCTAGCTCTCCGAGCTTGCCTCCTCCTGCCATTCCAGTGCCGGAAACAAACTCCTCCCACCTCCTCGTGTCCACCAGAGGAGGTACTTTGAGATCTTGGAGGAGTCCTGTTTAGCTCTTCCCCTCCACCACTCGGTGGAAGAGCTCTCCAGGGGAGTCCCTCTTGAGAGGCTCTCCTACCGGCCAGTGTCGTTCACGGCCTCGGAGATCCTCAGCCAGGAGAAGGTAGCGAAGTGTGCCATGCAGGCAACAAAAGGCTAAGGTCTCTTGGCATCCTGATACGATCCGAAGACTTGTCTAAGGAAAGTACCAGGAAGGCCTTGGAGACCTCCCTTCTTTCAGGCACTTGTACCATCGAGTTTCTAGCCCACCAAGTCTCGAACTTGTAGGCTAATTCTATCCTGAAATGCCGAGATACGGTGTCTGAAAGATTTAACTCTCTTTTTGTATCTGTGTGCCGGCGAGTGATTACACTTTTGCGACCCTATAAATATCATGATTTAACGCGGATAACAAAAGGCTATCGAGTGCAATATAGCTACAAGTTTTCGTGAATAGTCAGTGATTAGTTTGAGATCGGAGAAGTGGGATAAAACGTCGGCATAGAATAGTTATCTTGTGAATTACTAAAAACCTAATCAAGATGGCTATGTACAACATGGGCAAGGCTTGGAGAGACATCGCTGGACTCGGCAAAAATAAATTCCATGAGTTGGCGAAACAGGAGCTCGACCGTCTGATAACAGAGGTCACTAGTAACGTCAACCAATGTGACGGAAAAATATTCGCAGACATATTGAAACAATATGATCCAATAAACTGGAGCAAATCTGCGGAAAACATCAGCAAAATAATAGAAGAAATTCCAAAGAAAATCCAAGTGTTAAAGAGACTTATAAAGAAAGTCTACATCAATCAACACATTCCATCAAAGAACAATAAGAAGTCCAATATGGTGAATATGCTGATTGATGCAATGGGAAAAAGAATGCCAAAATGGTGTAATACATGTAAGATATGGTATTCCATTAATAATCCTCAACAATTGATTAGAAAATGTGATGCCTGTCATGTCCCAACACATCCCACATGTGCTGAAATACAGCAAAAAATAAAAAATAAAGACACAAAGGTATTCTGCTCAACATGCTTAGTCTGGATAGAAAATATAATTAAGTCGAGACTAAATCTGCAAATAGTTGAAGATAAAGAAGAGGAAGAAGAAGAAGAAGAAAAAGAAGAAGAAGAGAACAATGAACAGGATATGTGTAAGGATGCAGAAGAAATCATTGATATAACCTATGATGCCATCCAACAACATACTTATGAAGAAATAAATTACCAGATGGAAACAAATAATAGACCCAAGAGACTCTACTCGGACCTACATAATTTTAGGGAAGAGCAAGAACAAGAAAAAATAGAAAAGAAGGATATAGTCTGCAATATGCTGAAAAGAGGGAATTGCAGATTTGGCGAAAGATGCTACTACAAGCATCCAAAGATATGCCATAATTATGAAATATATGGTAAATGTGCGTATTTAGACGGATATGGAGACGAATGCAGAGATCTCCATCCAAAAATATGCAAAAACCTAAAAGAAGGAAAAGGATGCATTTACAACAAAAAATGTCGATATATGCATCCTGCAACCATGAATGAAAGAAAGAAAACTCAGCAAACTGAAAAGAAAAATGAAAGCAAAAAAGAAACAAAAAAAGAAACAAAAAAGCAGGCCGTGTATATACCGCGCTTTGAACCAAGAGCCCCAAGATATGAGGCCTTTCAACCCAAACCTGCACATTTAGAGCCCAACTACAAAGAATGCATCTATAATGCCAGGGGTTGGTGCAGATATGGGGACAGTTGCAGGTATACACACACAAATAAATATGAAGGCGAAAGAGCAAATATAATAGAAAAGTTGGATTTTTTAATGGCAGAATTCCAGGAAATGAAGAAAAGAACATCATATCAGAACAGGAAGGAAGCATGGGAGAATCCATATTATTACCAATATTAAATAATGGGGATGAAACACAAACCATAATAGTAATGAATGCACAGGGTTTAGTCACGAGTAACTCTAAAAGGAAAATAGAGTTCTTAGAAGAACTAACCCAAATTGAAAAAATAGATATATTAAATATAAGTGAAACATGGTATTCCCAAGAGACTGGCAGTGATGACCAGATAAAGGGTTTCCAAACTTATAGATCAGACAGAAAAAATAGGAATCAAGGGGGAACCGCAATATATGGAAGAGACATAAATCAAGGAAAAGTATGTGAAAAATACAGCAACACAGAATGTGAATTGATTGTGGTAGAATTTGAATTTGAAAAACTAATGAATATTGTAGTTTACAGACCCCCAAACACTAAGGAGTTTGACATAATAATAGAAAAAATAGATGATATATGTAGAAACCATAAAGACTGGAATATACTCCTATCCGGAGATTTTAACTTTCCTTTCGTGGATTGGAAAGAACGGATAGAAGAAAGTGGTTGTATGTATACGTATAAAAAAGATAGTAATAGTAGCGCAGAAGATAAGAGGCAATTTGAAAAGCTTCAAGATATGCTATTAGAACATAATATGCAACAAATAAACCACATTCCAACAAGAAAGGAAAATGTCCTAGATCTAGTATTTGTGAATGAGGTGAATTATGTTAAAGAAATAATAGTGTATAACACGGGAATTTCAGACCACAATGTCATAGAATTGATAGTTCATTCCAAAGCAAGTGATCACAGAATTAATAAAAGCACAAAACTTTGGGAAGGATATGGAAAATATAACTTTTACAGTAAGAATATAAAATGGTCAGAAATAAATGAAGAACTGAATAAAGAATGGAAAAATATATTTATAAGTGATAATATACAGGTAAATACGGATATACTGTACAAAGTACTGGAAAAATTGTTGAAAAATATGTACCGAAAAAAAACAATAAACAAAAGACGTGCATACCAAGAGACAGAAGGATCTTATTTCAGAAAATTAAAAAGTGGAAGAAAAATCTTGCAAAAGAAAAAAATGTGTGGAAAATGAGGGAAATAAAATGTAAGATAGAAAATGCAGAACAAAAGATTATACAGTCGAAAGAAATTGAAAAAAGGGACTTAGAAGAAAGGACACTTCAAAATATAAAAAGAAACCCCAAAGTACTTTACTCCTATGCAAAAAAGATGAATAAAAGGAGAATAGAAATAGGCCCTCTAAGAATTGAAGGACGGCTAACGAATGAAAAAAAGGAAATATGCAACATATTAGCAGAAAAATATAAGAGTGAGTTCACGCCAAGAATTGCGAATGAGAATAATGAAACAGAAATGAGAGAAGAAAATGTTGAATATCTAACGGATATAGATATTAATGAAGCAGATATTGTCACAGCTATAAACGAAATTAAAAATGGATCGGCAGCCGGACCAGATGGAGTTCCAGCGATTTTGTTAAAAAAAACTGCAAACACTATCGCGAAGCCACTTGCAATACTGCTAAGACAGAGTATAGATATGAGCGAGATATATGTTAAACATAAATTAGCTTATATAACCCCTATCTTCAAAAGTGGATCAAGACTAGAGGCAAGCAATTATAGACCTGTTAGTCTAACATCACATATTATGAAAGTGTATGAGAGGGTAATAAAAAAGAAAATAATGAACCATTTGGTCAAAAATAATTTGTTTAATATGGGTCAACACGGTTTCGTACCTGGAAAAAGTACACAGACCCAACTGATAGCTCACTATGAAAACATATACAATAATATGATAAATGAAAAAGACACAGATGTGATCTATCTAGATTTTGCAAAAGCCTTTGACAAGGTAGACCATAACATATTAGAGAAAAAAATGAGAAAGCATAATATTGTGGGAAAGATAGGAAAATGGGTAAAAGAATTCCTGCAAAACAGAAAACAGATAGTGGTTGCAAATGACGAGAAATCAGATGAAGCCCAGGTAATATCTGGTGTGCCCCAAGGTACGGTATTAGCTGCACTGCTATTTGTTATTATGATCTCAGACATAGACTGTGATGTTGAAAACTCCGTAGTGAGAAGTTTCGCCGATGACACAAGAATAAGTAGAGAAATTACTTGTGATGAAGATAGGAACTCACTACAAAGAGATCTAAATAAAATATATGAATGGGCGGAGATGAATAGGATGGTATTTAACTCCGATAAATTCGAATCAATAAATTATGGAAACAGAGAAGGAATGGTGTATGCATACAAGGGACCTAATAATGAGACAATCACAAACAAGGAAGCAATTAAAGACCTTGGTGTAATTTTAAATAGGAATATGTTATGCAACGACCAAATAGCAACACTGTTGGCTAAATGTAAAGCAAAAATGGGAATGTTATTCAGACACTTTAAAACAAGAAAAGCTGAACACATGATTATGCTTTACAAAACTTATGTGCGTAGTACACTCGAGTACTGCAATGTGATATGGTACCCACACTACCAAAAGGATATTGCGCAAATAGAGAGTGTACAAAGGTCCTATACTGCTAGAATAGAAGAAGTTAAGGACCTTGATTACTGGGAAAGACTGCAATTTTTAAAACTATACAGTCTAGAAAGGAGAAGAGAACGCTACATGATAATACAAGCATGGAAGCAAATAGAAGGAATTGCTGAAAACATCATGGAGCTTAAAGTATCAGAAAGAGCAAGCCCAGGTAGATTAATAGTGCCAAAAAGCATTCCAGGTAAACTGAGAAAGGCGCACAGGACATTAATCCACTACGCACCAGCATCGATAATGCAGCGACTATTTAATGTGCTGCCAGCTCATCTAAGAAACATATCAGGAGTGAGCGTAGATGCGTTTAAAAATCAGCTCGATAAATACCTAAGATGCATCCCAGACCATCCAAGACTGGAAGATGCAAAATACACCGGAAGATGTATTAGCAACTCTCTGGTGGATATACGAGGTGCCTCACACTGAGGGACCTGGGGGAACCCAAACAAAAAATAAGGCAATAAGGCAATAAGGCAAACACCGAGGTCAGTAAGCTCAGACATTCCTCCCTTTTGGGGAGTAGTCTGTTTGAGCCGAAAGATGTAGAGCAAGCAGCTGAGAGGTGGAGGAAGTCTAACCAGAACTCCCTCCTCCGTAGGGCTTTAACATCAAAGCCCTATAAACCTCTAGCACCTCAACAACCTCGCCCTACAAAGACGACGAAACCGGCAGTAGCAGCAAAGGCAACGGTGTCCAAACAGCCCTTTCCTGTCAAAGACCGGAAAGGCAAGAAGTCCTGCAGGGGAGGCAAAAATCCTAGGGGAAGTGGCCGAGGCCGCAAACGCTAGGATTGGCAATCCCCCTGCACGTCCACCAGTGGGGGGATGCCTTCAAAGTTGCGCAGACAGGTGGAAGCAACTCGGGGCCGATTCCTGGACGGTCTCCTTGATCAGCCAAGGATATCGCGTCCCGTTCATAACATCTCTACCTCCCCTGACAGCGATTCGAGTGTCGTTGAGCTCTCTTGCCATGGAATCAGCAAGGGGGCAAGCCTTTCTGGCAGAAGTCGAGACCATGTTGAAGAAGGGCGCTCTCCAAGAGGTCGTCGACGGGTCCCCAGGCTTCTTCAGTCGACTCTTTCTTGTAAAGAAGGCGTCCGGAGGCTGGAGACCAGTCATCAACCTCTCAGCTCTGAACAGGTTTGTCAATCAGACCCCGTTCAGCATGGAGACGGCAGACACGGTCAGACTCGCAGTGAGACCGCGAGACTTCATGTGCACATTGGATCTGAAGGATGCGTACTTCCAGATCCCAATCCATTCGTCTTCAAGGAAGTATTTAAGATTCAGCCTATACAACTAGATCTACAAGTTCAAAGTGCTGTGTTTCGGTCCCTCCACAGCACATCAGGTTTTCACCAGTGTTCACCGTGATATCTTTGTGGGCACACAGGATCGGCATCCGTCTCCTCCGTTATCTGGACGACTGGCTGATCCTAGCAGACTCGGAGTCAACCCTTCTTCGACACCGAGACAAACTTCTGGGGATTTGCCAAGATCTAGGGATCATGGTAAATCTCGAGAAGTTTTCTCTGCTTCCTACCCAAAGACTGGTATATCTTGTTAGATTTATCTCTAACTGGCATCAAATTAGGAGTAAGTCTTTATTTATCAACTTACCTGCACTGTAAAACGTTGCAATAATCTTGAAAACTGTTCGAACTTAAAAGTTCACTCTTTAATGGAAGAAACACACGTTCCAAGGAATGCGGCCGTCTTCAGGGTATAACGATTTGAGCTCAACTAACTCTTCCAGTCTGATTCAACTTGAAAACGACTCCCGTTTTCTTTCCTTTGTTCGAATACTCTTGAACAATCGTTGAAAAATAAAGAGGAATACATTTACCATTTAAGTAATTAATTCAATTAGAATACAAAAAGGGGAAAGTTGAAAATTTACATTTAATATTAACAAATGGCAATCATTTAGTTTACTTATTGTCCATGACCGAACACCAAAACAAAATAGAAAGTAAGAACGACTTAACTAGTCAATTCGACTATTTCCCATGAATGCAATTACCATTCTCCAATCAACTATTTCTACATCTTCCCCAAACAACAAAAAGAAAAGTGGTTACACAAAGAACCATTTTGACAGATCAACTCTACAACAAAGAACACTTACAAAACGAAAAAGACATTATTTACAATCTACCCTCCCGAGCTAAGTTTCTTATCAAGTTTCTGGAGGCAAGAGCAGTACTGCGGGTAGGCCTGGTAGATACTTCATCCGGCGAAGCCGTTTCAGTGTCAGGTATGTCATCTGTCTCAAAATTACCAACATTGTCCTCTTGTTCAATTTGAACATGTAAATTAGGATCATTAAGCTCAGAATATAATTCTAAAGGTATTAAAAAACTAACATTAATTACGCTTTCAGTTTTATCAGGCTTAACAATATGAACAGTACGAACAACCCCTTCGTCGTCACTAAATGTTTCAACAATTCTCACTAATGGCCAATAAGTTCTAGATCTTGAAGGCAATTTAAAGAGAGCAATTTCCCCTTTTTAAATATTTAACTTAGCCGGTGAATATATAGCTGCAACTCTGTTGCTCGACAGACAAACTCTACGGAAAAAACTCGCCAGCGATCGCTACACAGGTTGCGGGTGTGCCCAACAGCGCCATTTGTCGACCAGATACCCAGCTCTTATGTAAACAAAGACTCAATTTTCTCTCTGTCGACGTGTCGACAAGACGTACTTTACTCGCTGTTGAAACCTGGAGTTTTTCCCATCATATTTGGTGAAGTACTATATTCTGGTTTGAGCTTTCGCAGTGCAGGTGTTTTATCTTCATCTTAAATCTTGAACTCGTTTTGGATAGATTTAATTTTGGTGACAAAGAGAGTATGGACTTTCTTTCACTTTTTAAATGGCCGACCCTTCCCTTAGACGGAAGTGTGTTTAGGCTTTTAGTAATTATCTTATCACGTTATAAATTAATTATAGATTTTCCTCTTCGATTAACTTTCCATTTATAATAAACATAAAAAATAAATTTTAATGTTTTGTTTATATGCGACCTTTCCTGAGAGTAGGCGGTCCTAACTTGGAAACCGAAGTTAATCAACGTTGAGCCCTTTATATCGTAAATAGCTTTTAAAGAGCTAAGGATTTAAAACTTTTTAAATGAAATATTTTATGAAAGAATTTCTTTGAATAGTCTTCGTACCTTTTTCAAAGATGAATTAACGTTTAGTTTATTTATGCTACGCAGTTGTTGACGTTCAGGACGTTCAACATGCGCTCTATCGTTACGATAGAGAGAGAGTGTATCACGGTTTCACTTTGCAGAAAGAGTAAATCGATTCTGACGTTTTGTTCATTCTTTCTAAGCTTAAATGTTTTAAATTCTATTTTAAAGGAACTTTTTAATTGAAAAACCTTTCAGTTTTTTCCTTTGGTCAAATAACATGTTTTTTTGACGAAATGTAATTGGGCTCTTCTTTTAGGTGCGAAATCAAGAGAGAAAGAGAAGAGATAGAGACGGAGGGAGAGAGAGGAGAGAAAACGTTCCGTTCAAGCGGGTAACGTTGTTCTCGAGTTGCTCTCGTCCCTAGTCTCGGTACGGGGAGAAAGGAAAAAACGTTTTTAGTTTTTATTCTCGTCCCCAGGCTATGTGCGGTTAGAGATTGAAAACGTAGTTTTGAAGGAACTAGTGTTTAGTCTTTTCCCCAGCCACTGAAATTTTTATCTTAAAATATGTTTTCTGTTTTTTGCTGGTATTAATGAGCTTGCATTATACGACTGATTTCGCAATTACTACCTTTTGATAAGGGTAGAATTGCGTGCTTCAGGTAGAAATCAGTAAAAGTTTCGATTTCAGTGAAATAAGTGTAAAACAGAAAATCGAAGTGATAAAGTGATATTGCGCAAAGTGTTACAGTGTTGCGTCCGAGGGTTCGTCTGTTCGTGCCTGTCGTTCACCTAGTCCGGGACCTCTTGCAAGCTCCCAAACAGGGGAGAAGTAATGTCGAACGACTTATGGGTTCGAGAGGCCTTGATCAACGAACAGACGTTTCCCTCTATGGTATCGGGTGTATCTTACCAAGATCTCCCCTACCATAAGACGAGAGAGACGTTTTTTCTCCTCGTCATCCGAAGGCTTTTCGCATAAGAAACCTGTCACAAGGTTTCGAAGCCCTTAAGTGAAAGTCAGTCCTTTCAGGACAGGTCCAGCGTCCTGGTTACAGCCATTAGGACAGCTCTGACCCTATGCAGTCATCGGATAACTGCTCGCCGCCTAACAAAAGCGTAACACAGACTCCGAGAGTCTTTTTTGTTGGCAAAGTGTTGCGGTCACAGACGTTACCCTCGTCTCTTACCACAACCATTTCCGTTGATCCTTAATGGGTTGTATGGCAAGACATGCAGAATATGCTTGCCTCCCTTATGGAAGACTATTCTGCCGATTAGTCCGTTGAGTCTAGCCGTTTATCTCATCGATATCCTGGCTTTCAGCCAACCTAACGTTCCTTTGTGCTTCCTGTTGACGTTGGCGTAGCTAAGTCACGTCAGTCAGGTTGTTTAGAACCACACTCGATGCGGTCTCGTGTGGATTTTCAGCCGCATTTGGACGTTAGGCCACTTGCTGATGCTCCTGTTGACGTTCAAGACGTTCGCTAACAATCGGAGTTGACTTGTTTTGACGCTGTGCGTCAACCTCCGCATTCTAGAGTTGTTTTGACTGCTCAGTCTAGGCAGTCAAAGCAGTCTCGAGTGGACGCTGTGCGTCCTCACGCACCTGTTGTGGTTGACAGTTCAGTTGTTGACAGTTCACAGACTGTCAAGCAGTTACATGACGTTGCGTTCTGGTCCGCTACTAATGCACCAGTGAGTGTGGACTCTGCTTGTAAAGCATTGCCACCACGGTAGGTCTCTCCCTTGCTTGAGACTCAGCTTTTATCGGACAAGGTTCCTGTAGATGAGGAAGTTGCTGTTCCCCCTCCTACTGATATTCCCTTGAGGACTCTGTCAGATGGAGAGGAGCCTAAAGCTGCTTAGCCCTCTATGGACTTTAATTAAATCATGATGATTTTTTTTAAGGATCTTTGTCCGGATCTTTTTGTAACTGCTGCTCCTCGTTCGCCTAAACGTCAGAGCTTACACTAGGCCTAGCTACTTCGAAGCCGTTGTTTTTAAGCTAGTGCTCTCTCGCTCTCCTAGAGAGCTTTACGTTGGCTAGGCGACTGGTTTATCACCAGGAGGAGTTTGGGGGATACAGCCTTTGCTTTCCCTTCTTTTAAACTGGCTTATAGAGCGAGAGTCTGATATGACACGAGAGAAGTTCTCGGCTTGGGAGTTCATGCCTCTGCCCAGATAGACTTCTCAAATCTCGTAGACTCTCCCTGGCGCCTGGCCAGGAGACGCTCCAAGTTTTTTACAGGTCAACTTCACAGCTGTTTTCGAGCCTTTGAAGTTTTGCTGTACAATTATGTCATGCATAAACAAGGCTTTCAGGGATGGAAAGCGGTACCGCCTCAGTCGCTAACCCCGTCTGTTGCCGCACCTGCTCCCGTAGACCCTAAATGGGCTTTGCTGCAAGACATGCAGTCCAAGCTTGCGTCCTTGATAGAGGACTTTAATGCGGAGAAGGTTGCTGCCAAACCTTCTGGCCAACAACCTTCCAACCGGTCGGTTGTGCGCCCTGTTGACGCTTAGGTAACCTTCTCGCGTCTGCCAGTTGAGGTGGTTCCTCCACCGATGCGACCCAGTGTGGGTTGCCAGCCGCACGTTGACGTTAAGCGACGCTCGGAGGTGGTTGTTGACGTTCAGGACGTTCAACAACCAGCAGAGGTGACTTGTTTTGACGCAGTGCGTCAACCTCAGCAACCCGGTAGGGTGTTGACTGCACAACCCAGACGGTCTAGACAGTCTCGGGTGGACGCTGTGCTTCCTCGCGCACCCATGGTTGTTGACAGTTCACAGACTGTGCAGCAGTTCCATGATGTTGCGTCCGGCTCCGTCACGCATGCACCAGTGCGACCGGACTCAGCGGGCCAGACGTTGCCCACTCCGTTGCCGTTTCCTCATCAGTTTTCGGATGAGGAACCCTCTGATGAGGACGTTGCTGAACAACAAGACGATCAGCCCCCAGAATAGATCAAGCCCTGCTATCCATCCAGAAGATGCTGAAGAAGGAACGCTGCTCAGTCAGGCTGTGGATGAGTCTGGTAGGGACGCTGTCATCCGTGGAACAATTTGTGTCACTAGGAAGACTACACCTCCGTCCTCTTCAATACCATCTAGCTTTTCACTGGAAAAAGGACAAGACGCTAGAAGCGGTCTCGATCCCGGTTTCCGAAAAGATAGTCTTGTCTGACTTGGTGGAAGGACAATATCAACCTAAGAGAGGGTCTTCCCCTGGCTGTTCAGACTCCCAACCACGTTCTCTTCTCGGACGCATCGGACGTGGGCTGGGGCGCGACACTAGACGGTCGGGAATGCTCAGGACTGTGGAACTCGAGTCAGAGGAGCATGCATATCAACTGCAAGGAGCTGTTGGCAGTACATCTGGCCTTGAAAAGCTTCAAGTCTCTCCTTCGAGGCAAAGTGGTGGAAGTTAACTCGGACAACACCACGGCCTTGGCGTACATCTCCAAACAAGGAGGTACCCACTCACTGACGTTGTACGAGATCGCAAGGGACCTGCTCATCTGGTCAAAAGGTCAAGACATCTCCCTAGTAACGAGGTTCATCCAAGGCGACTTGAACGTCATAGCAGATTGTCTCAGTCGGAAAGGGCAAGTAATTCCAACCGAATGGACCCTCCACAAGGATGTGTGCAAGAGACTTTGGGCCACTTGGGGTAAACCATCCATAGATCTCTTTGCAACCTCGCTGACCAAGAGGCTTCCAATCTATTGCTCTCCAGTCCCGGACCCAGCAGCAATACATATAGATGCTTTCCTCCTAGATTGGTCACATCTGGATCTCTACGCATTCCCACCGTTCAAGATTGTCAACAAGGTACTGCAGAAGTTCGCCTCTCACGAAGGGACAAGGTTGACGTTAGTTGCTTCCCTCTGGCCCGCGAGAGAATGGTTCACCGAGATACTTCGATGGTTAGTAGACGTTCCCAGAAGTCTTCCTCTAAGGGTAGACCTTCTACGTCAGCCACACGTAAAGAAGGTACTCCAAAGCCTCCACGCTCTTCGTCTGACTGCCTTCAGACTATCGAAAGACTCTCGAGAGCTAGAGGCTTTTCGAAGGAAGCAGCCAGTGCGATTGCTAGAGCAAGGAGAGCGTCTTCCATTAGAGTCTACCAATCGAAGTGGGAAGTCTTCCGAGACTGGTGCAAGTCAGTTTCTGTATCCTCGACCGTACCTCTGTAGCTCAAATAGCTGATTTTCTCTTATACCTGAGAAAAGGACGATCCCTTTCAGCTCCCACTATCAAGGGCTACAGAAGCATGTTGGCATCGGTCTTCCGGCATAGAGGCTTAGATCTTTCCAAACATAAAGATCTGCAAGACCTCCTTAAGTCTTTTGAGACCACCAAGGAGCGTCGTTTGGCTACCCCTGGATGGAATTTAGACGTGGTACTAAGATTCCTCATGTCAGACAGGTTGGAGCCGTTACAATCAGCCTCCCTGAAAGATCTCACTCTTAAGACTCTTTTCCTGGTATGCTTAGCCTCGGCTAAAAGAGTCAGTGAGATTCATGCCTTCAGCAAGAACATCGGATTTTCGTCGGAAAAAGCCACTTGTTCGCTGCAACTTGGTTTTCTAGCCAAAAATGAGCTGCCTTCTCGGCCTTGGCCTAAATCTTTCGATATTCCCAGCTTATCGGAGATCGTAGGCAATGAACTAGAAAGAGTCTTATGCCCTGTTAGAGCTCTTAAGTTCTATTTAAAGCGTACTAAACCTTTACGAGGCCAATCTGAAGCTTTATGGTGTTCAGTTAAGAAACCATCTTTGCCTATGTCAAAGAATGCTTGGTCAGACTTTATCAGATTGTTAATACGAGAAGCTCATTCACATCTGAGTGAGGAAGACCGAACTTTGCTTAAGGTGAAGACGCATGAAGTTAGAGCTGTAACAACTTCCGTGGCCTTTAAGCAAAATATATCTCTGCAAAGTATAATGGACGCAACCTATTGGAGAAGCAAGTCAGTGTTCGCGTCATTTTACTTGAAATATGTCCAGTCTCTTTACGAGAACTGCTACACACTGGGACCATTCGTAGCAGCGAGTGCAGTAGTGGGTGAGGGCTCAACCACAACAATTCCCTAATTCCTTATCCTTTTAATCTGTCTCTTGAAATGTTGTTTTTTTATGGGTTGTCCGGAAGGCTAAGAAGCCTTTCGCATCCTGGTTGATTTGGCGGGTGGTCAAAGTCATTTCTTGAGAGCGCCTAGATTAGGGGTTTGATGAGGTCCTGTTGTATGGGTTGCAACCCTTGATACTTCAGCTCCTAGGGGTCGATCAGCATCCTAAGAGGATCGCGAGGCTCCGTAAGGAAGACGTACTTAAAAGGCAGAGTAATTGTTCAAGTCGACTTCCTTACCAGGTACCTATTTATTTTGTTTTTGTTATTTTGATAACTTCTAAAATGAAATAAAAAACTCTTAGCTCATAAAATGTAAACATATATTACTGGTCTCTACCCACCATCCTGGGTGTGAATCAGCTATATAATCACCGGCTAAGTTAAATATTTAAAAATTATATTTTAATTATAAAATAAATTTTTGAATATACTTACCCGGTGAATATATAAATTAAATGACCCTCCCTTCCTCCCCAATAGAGACGCAGTGGGACGAGGAGAAAATTGAGTCTTTGTTTACATAAGAACTCGGTATCTGGTCGACAGATGGCGCTGTTGGGCACACCCGCAACCTGTGTAGCGATCGCTGGTGAGTTTTTTCCGTAGAGTTTGTCTGTCGAGCAACAGAGTTGCAGCTATATATTCACCGGGTAAGTATATTCAAAAATTTATTTTATAATTAAAATATCATTTTTCCCACTTTCTTGGAGGCTGAAAGGAAGATCTGTCCTTTTCTTTTAAACTTAATAGATATTCAGAAAGCCACTTTTCCTTAAAGCTTTCGTAAAGTCCATCCCTAGTTTCCAAAGTATGAGCAAGGAGAGAAGAATACTCATCCTCCTCACCATACTCCCACTCAGGAACCTGTTCAGAATCACCAAACATTAAAGAAGGAATAAATCTGCCAACCAAGAAATGATTTGGAGAAATTATATCTAACTCATTCTCACAAGATCTATAAGTTAAAGGCCTATTGTTTAAAATTTTCTGAATGTCAGAGAGGAAAGTGAAAAATTCAGAGAATGAAGGAGTATATCTACCAAGTGTTTTGAAAAGGCAATGCTTCACAGTTTTAATCAATCTTTCCCATACAGCACCATACCACGCTGCGTACACAGGGATAGTCTTATGTGAAATTGAAGCGCCCCTAAACTTCTCCTCAAACTCAGAAGAAGTAAGTAACTGTTCAATTATATTACCAGCCTGTGAAAAGGATTTGGCATTGTCAGAATAAACAGCGACAGGAACACCAAACCTATTAGAAAACCTAATGAAAGCCAATATAAATTCTGAAGTTGACATAGACTGGACAACTTCCAAATGTATAGCGCTTGTATTAAAACAAGTGAAAATAAGAATGTACGCCTTAAATTTTTCTCCATTTTTCTCCTTCAACCATAAGTGGCCCGTATAATCTACACCAGTATGAGCAAAAGGCACACTCAAATTAACCCTGGAAGAAGGAAGCGAAGAAGGAGAAGGATACTTCACTGTGCTAGCATTATAATGCTTGCATACAATACAATCCTTCAGGACAGACAAAACTGCTTGCCTGGCCTTTACAATCCACAAACCATGCATGCGCAAAAAACTAAGAGTGGATTGCAAACCCATATGCATAGACTTACAATGGGCATAATAAATCAACAACCGAGTCAAATGATGCTTCTTGTCCACAAGAATAGGATTGACAATATCAAATTTTAAAGTAATATTCTTGTCAATCCGACCTTTAGTTCGCATTATACCATTCACGTCCAAAAACAAATTGAACTGCCTAACTAAAGGTGGAACATCAACTGAAGAATCTCTACTCTTCAGATAAGATAATTCAAGAGGAAAGGCTTCCTCTTGCATCAACCTTAGAAGGTAATTAGAAGCTGCCTCAACAGGGTCAGCTTGAATTTTCCTAAACTTATGTACAACAGTAAATACCTTAGAAACTACACTTATAAGTCTAGAAAAACTAGAAAAATTACTAATATTTACAAGAGGTTCCTTTTTAGGGAACATTACAGGAGAAATTAAGTCACCCTTCATATTATCAGGAATACAACCCAAAAGACCCTTAGGCCACTCGTCAGGAGAATTCAACCAAGAAGGCCCTTTGATCCAAAGACTGAAATTTTCAAGAAAGTGCTTACTAGTACTGTACAAGGTTTAGTTAGTAAATCAGCCTGATTGCTAGATGAAGGAATATAAGCTAATGAAACTACAAAATCTATCAGAAATCCTATCTAACAGACTAGATATTTCCTTCAACCTATTATTTACAAATGTGTTTCTCTTAGGAGCCCTATTAGTTAGAATCCAACTAAGAACTACTTAGCTATCTATAAAAAGAGTTATGCTTTCAATTTCAGCACAATTTAATAGATTACTTTCAAAAATGGTGTCAAAACACTTCAAAGCTAATTGAGCAGCCAAAAGTTCTAAAGTAGGGAGAGTCTTCTCCTTAATAGGGCTAACCTTGGTTTTAGCAAATATCAGGGAACTATGATCACCTTGCACAGCATACATAGCACAACCATAAGCTTCCTTAGAAGTATCGGCAAACAAAAACAGCTTAACAGGAGCATCAGTTTTCAATATTAATCTTACCCGATGATCATGTAGCTGTCAACTCTGTTGCCCGACAGAAATCTACGGTCGGGATACGCCAGCGATCGCTATACAGGTGGGGGTGTACACAACAGCGCCATCTGTGAGCAGGTACTCAAGTACTTCTTGTCAACAAGAACTCAATTTTTCCTCTGTCGTGCCACCGGCTAGACCTACTTGGATACGCTGTTGATTCTGGAGTTATTGTTCACGATTTGGTGATGTATTTGCTCTAGAGTTTAGCCTTCGCTATTCAGGAAGCTTTATCATTAGCTTAGCAAGCTTTTGGAATTAATTTGATTTAATTATGGTGACGAAGAGAGTATGGACTCTCTTTCACTTTTAATTGGCCGACCTTTCCCTTAGACGGAAGTGTTGGTGTCGAAGAGAGTATAGACTCTCTTTCACTTTTTATGACCCACCCTTCCCTTAGACGGAAGTGTGTTTAGGTTTTTGGTAATTTTGCTTAAATAGGCCTCTTCGATTAACTTTCCATTTATTATAAACTTATAAAAATTAATTTTTATGTTTGTTTTTATGCGACCTTTCCTAATAGTAGGCGGTCCTAACTTGGAACCGAAGTTAATTAACATTGAGCCCGTCATATCGTTTTTCCTGTTAAGAATTTATGCTATTTTAATTTTAATGTTTTTGAAAGAGAGGAGGACTTTGATAGTCTCGTACTGTTTTCAAAGTTGAACTAACGTTTTGTTTGGTCTCCGCAGTTGTTGACGTTCAGAACGTTCAACTTGCGCTCTATCGTTACGATAGAGAGAGAGTATTTCACGGTTTCACGTTGCAGTAAGAGTAAACCGATTCTAGCGTTTCGTTCATTCTTTCTTAGCTTAAATGGTTTTAATTCTAATAAGGAACTTTTTATTTGGGAAACCTTTCAGTTTTTTTCCTTTAACAAATAATATGTTTTAACGATATATATAATTGGGCTCATCTCTCAGGTTCTAAGTCAAGAGAGAGAGAGAGAGAGATAGAGACGGAGGGAGAGAGAGGAGGATAAACGTTTCGTTCAAGCGGGTAACGTTGTTCTCGTTTTTTGCTCTTCTCCCTAGTCGCTATAGGGGAAGAAGGTAAAACGTTTCTAGAGTTTTATTCTTGTTCCCAGGCTTTATGCGGTGAGAGATTTTAAACGTAGTTTATTTGATCTAGTTTTTAGTCTCTTTTCCAGCCACTGAATTCTTTATCTTTCATTATGTTTTTCTGTTACATTGTAATACTGTTTTCGCAATTACTACCTTTTAATGAAGGATAGGATTGCGTGTTTCAGGTACAAACCACTTAAAGTTTCGAGTTCAGTGAAATAAGTGCAAACAGAAAATCAAAAGTGATAAAGTGATATGCGCAAAGTGTTACAGTGTTGCGTTCGAGGGTTCGTCTGTTCGTGCCAGTTGTTCACCTAGTCCGATACCTCTTACAAGCTCCCAAGCCCAGGGGAGAAGTAATGTCGAAGGACTTATGGGTTCCACAGGCCTTGATCGACGAACAGACGTTTCCCTCCGTGGTTTCGGGTGTATCTACACACGTTGCCGACGTGATCACCCCACCCACACAAAGACGAGAGAGCCCATTTATTCCTCGTCTGCGGAAGAGGTTTCTCGTAGAAACCATGGACCAAATCTTGCAGCTTTTAAGTGCAAGTCGGTCCCTTCCGCGCAAGTCCAACGGCCTAGGTGTAGCCACTGGGTCAGTTCGGACTCGCTGCAGTACGACAACTGCACACCTCCCAAGAGAGGCAAGGTGGTACCGCAACAGGCAGTAACTCCGTCTGTTGCCGCACCAGCTGTTTTAGACCCTCAGTCACAACGGACAGTAGCTCCGTTTGTTGTTGTCTTTCATAGACCCTAGTGGTCCATGCTGCAGGCTATACAGTCTCAGCTTGCTCCTTCATGCAGGAGTATCATGCTGGAAGGTTGACAATGCACCTGTTAACCTACAACCCGCCGAGGTTGTGCGCTCAGCAGATACTGCGGCTGCCTGCTCCCACCCTCCACCTGTGAGAGCTCCACCACCGATGCGCAGTCCACCCTGCCAGACGCATGTTCTTGCTGCACCATCTGCTAACATGCGTGAGCTACCGCATCAGCAGTGGGAAGGTTCTGTAGAGCTGCCGGGTTCCAGCACTATGCGGCATTCTCCGCAGCCCATGCAGCATGCTCTGCATACCTTACAGCATGCTCCGCATACCATGCAGCATGAGCCGCATACCTTACAGCATGCTCCGCATACCATACCGCATGCTCCTCAACCCACCGCAGCCCCTCCCACGCACCAGCACTCTGCTTTTGTTGTTGCCAGCTCCCACACTCCGACTGCGGAGAAGGTTGACGATGCACCCGTGGGCCTACACCTCCCACGGTTGTGCGCCCGGCATGGCTTCCTGCTCTCACACTCTTGTTGTGAGAGCTCCTCCACCCATGCACAGTCAACCCTGCCAGATGTATGATGACTCCCACACACAGAGCACTCCGTTGCCGTGCGTGAGCTACCACAAGCTGCCGTGTTTTGACACGGTGTGTCAGCCTCCGCAACACACTGTGGTTACCGCCACTCGCCAGCAGCAAACTAGTCAGTCAGGAGTTGAGGCTTCCCCACACAACTTTGGTTGTTGCCAACTCACAAACTGTCATACAGTTACATGACGTTGCCTTCTGGTCTGCTACTTATACACCAGTGCTGTATGTCCTCACGCTCCTGTTGTGGTTGACAGTTCAGTTTTTGACAGTTCACAGACTGTCAAGCAGTTTCATAACGTTGCCTTCTGGTCTGCTGCTTTTGCACCAGTGAAACCCTCACTGAGAGAACCTAGCTTTTCTCGGATATGGTTCCTGTAGATGAGAAAGTGCTGTTCTCCCTCCTTCTGATATTCCCTTGAGGACTCTGTCATTTGGAGAGGAGCCTTAAGCTGCTTAGCCTCCTATGGACTTTTATTTAAGCATAACATGCTTCCAGGGAGGGTAAATGGTTCCGCTTCAGTCGCTAACCCCGTCTGTTGCCACACCTGCTCCCATAGACCTTGGGCTTTGTTGCAAGACATGCAGTCCAAGCTTAGTCCTTGATAGAGGATTTTTTACGGAGAAGACCCTTCTTGCCAACGACCTTCCTACCGGTTGGTTGTACGCCCTGTTGACGCTGAGGTATCCTACTCACGTCCGCCAGTTGAGATGGTTCCTCCACCGGTGCGACCCAGTGTGGGTTGCCAGTCGCACGTTGATGTTATGCTACTCTCGGAGGTGGTTGTGGACGTTCAGTGTGTCACTGGGAAGACGTTCAACAACCAGCAGAGGTGACTTGTTGTGACGCAGTGCGGCAACCTCAGCAACCCGATAAGGGGTTGTCTGTACTACCCAGACAGTCTAGACAGTTTCGGGTTGTCGCTGTACTTCCTCGCTTCCCCATGGTTGACAGTTCACAGACTGTGCAGCAGTACCATGATCTTGTGTCCGGCTCCGTCACGCATCCACCAGTGCGACCGGATTCAGCGAGTCAGACGTTGCCCACTCCGTTGCCGTTTCCTCATCAGTTTCGGATGAGGAACCCTCTGATGAGGACATGGCTGAACAAGAAGATCAATCCCCAGCCCTGCTATCCATCCAGAAGATGCTGCAGAAGGAATACGGCCCTGTCAGGCTGTGGATGAGTCTGGTTAGGACACTGTCATCCGTGGTGCATTTGGTGTCACTTGGAAGACTACACCTCCGTCCTCTTCGGTTTCATCTAGCTCTTCACTGGAAAAGGACAAGACGCTAGAAGCGGTCTCGATCCCGGTTTCCGGAAGATAAGTCTGGTCTAACCTGAGGAAAGGACTTTATCAACCTTTTATAGGGTCTTCCCCTGACTGTTCAGACTCCCAACCACGTTCTCTTCTCAGACGCATCGGACGTAGGCTGGGGTGCGACCTTAGGCGGTAGGGAATGCTCGGGATTATGGAACTCGCGTCAAAGGACAATGCATTTTAACTGCAAGAAGCTTCTGGCAGTAAGTCTGACCTGGAAAAGCTTCAGGTCTCTCCTTCAAGACAAAGTAATGGAGGTCAACACGGACAACTCCCTGCTTTGATGTTCATCTCCTAGCAAGGAGGGACCTACTCTCTGACATGGTGCGAGTTCGCTAGTGTCCTCCTCTCCTGTTCAACAGGTCTAGACTTTTCACTAGTAACAATTTCTTCCAAGGCAACTTGAATGTCTTAGCAGTTTGTCTCAGTAGGAAGGGACAATAATTCCAACATATTGGACCCTCCACAGAGATGTATGCAAGAGACTTTGGGTCACCTGGGGCCATCCAACCATAGATCTCTTCGCAACCTCGATGTCCAAGAGGCTCTCAACAGACCCTGCAGTGGTTCTTTTAGATGCCTTTCTACTAGATTAGTCTCATCTAGATCTATATGCATTCCCTCCGTTCTAGTTTGTCAACAAGGTACTGCAGAAGTTCGCCTCTCACGTTGGGACAAAGTTGACACTAGTGGCTTCCCTCTGGCCCGCGAGAGAATAACTTACCGAGGTACTTCGATGGCTAGTAGACGTTCCCAGAACTCTTCCCCTAAGGGTGGACCTGCTACGTCTGCCACGCGTAAGAAGGTACTCCAAGGCCTCCACGCTCTTCGTCTCACTGCCTTCAGAGTATCGAAAGACTCGAGAACTAGAGGTTTTTCGAAGGAGGCAACCAGAGCGATTGTTAGAGCAAGGAGAACATCCACCCTTAGAGTCTACCAATCGAAGTGGGGAATCTTCCCTAACTGGTGCAAGTCAGTATCCGTATCCTCGACCAGTACCTCTGTAACTCAAATAGCTGACTTCCTCTTATATCTGAGAAAAGAGCGATCTCTTTCAGCTCCCACTTTCAAGGGTTACAGAAGCATGTTGGCATCAGTCTTCCGTCACAGAGGCTTAGATCTTTTTAACAATAAAGATCTACAGGACCTCCTTAAGTCTTTTGAGACCACGAAGGAGCGTCGTTTGGTTACACCTGGTTGGAATTTAGACGTGGTTCTAAGATTCCTTATGTTAGACAGGTTCGAACCACTTCAATCAGCCTCCCTGAAAGATCTCACCTTTAAGACTCTTTTCCTGATATGCTTTACCAGCTAAAAGAGTAAGTGAGATTCATGCCTTCAGCAAGAACATCGGATTTTCATCCGAAACGGCTACATGTTCTACATCTTGGTTTTCTAGCCAAACACGAGCTGCCTTCTCGGCCTTGACCAATATCGTTCGTTATTCCAAACTTATCGATACGGTTGGAAAGGAACTAGAAAGAGTATTATGTCCTGTAGAGCTCTTAAGTTCTATTTTAAAACCTTTATGAGGCCCGTCTGAAGCTTTATGGTGTTCAGTTAAGAATTCATCTTTGCCTATGTCAGAGAATTCTTTATCCTATTATTTTCAGACTGTTAATACGAGAAGCTCATTCCCTTCTGAATGAGGAAGACCAAGCTTGGCTGAAGGTAAGGACACACGAAGTTAGAGCTATCACAACTTCCGTGACCTTTTAATAAAATAGATCTCTGCAAAATATTTTCGACGCAACCTTTTGGAAAAGCTAATCAGTGTTCGCGTCTTTTATCTTAAGAATGTCCAGTCTCTTTACGAGAACTGCTACACTCTGGGACCATTCGTAGCAACGAGTGCAGTAGTGGTGGGGGCTCCACCACTACAATTCCCTAATTCCAGAACCTTTTTAATCTTTCTCTTGAAATATTTCTGGGTTGTCCGGAAGGCTAAGAAGCCTTCCGCATCCTGGTTGATTTGGCGGGTGGTCAAATTCTTTCTTGAGAAGCGCCTAGATTAGAGGTTGTGATGAGGTCCTTTAGTATGGGTTGCAGCCCTTAATACTTCAGCACCTAGGAGTCGCTCAGCATCCTAAGAGGATCGCTAGGCTCAGTAAGGAAGACGTACTTAAAAAGGCAGAGTAATGGTTCAAGTCGACTTCCTTACCAGGTACTTATTTATTTTATGTTTGTTATTTTGAATAACGGCTAAAATAAGATACGGGATACTTAGCTTCTTTGTTAACATGTATGCTGGTCTCCACCCACCACCCTGGGTGTGAATCAGCTACATGATCATCGGGTAAGATTAATATTGAAAAATGTTATTTTCATTAGTAAAATAAATTTTTGAATATACTTACCCGATGATCATGAATTTAAGGACCCGCCCTTCCTCCCCATAGAGAACCAGTGGACCGAGGAGAAAATTGAGTTCTTGTTGACAAGAAGTACTTGAGTACCTGCTCACAGATGGCGCTGTTGTGTACACCCCCACCTGTATAGCGATCGCTGGCGTATCCCGACCGTAGATTTCTGTCGGGCAACAGAGTTGACAGCTACATGATCATCGGGTAAGTATATTCAAAAATTTATTTTACTAATGAAAATAACATTTTTATAAGTTTGTCTAGAAAAGGAAGTTTGACTAACTTCACTGTAAGAATTACGAAATTTACTCCATAGTTTAGAAATTTCAGCACTAGCTGTTTCATCCCAGTTCGTAACTTGCTGGCACAACTTACGAATAAGCTTGCCCTGCAGCATTATAGGTGCAAATATACCAATAGGATCAAAGACAGATGACAAAGCTGACAAAATCTGACGCTTTGAGGAAGCACCCTTGTTCAATTGCTTAACCTTTAATTGTAAGGTATCTTGGTCAGAGTCATAAATATATCCTAAAATCTTTATTTCAGAAGAAGCTACCTTTTCATCTTCATCAAGAGTAGACAACAAAGCAGGAATGTTAGAACCCCACTCCCGTAAAGGCAACCCCCCTGAATTCATAAATTTCTTAATAGAATTGATAATAAATGGCATCTGGGCTCCCTGATTAGAAGAGAGCACTAAGTTATCCATATAAAATTTGTCTCTAATCAGAGAAGCTACTTCATTCCCTCTATAGCTAGACAAATGATGTTGAATAATATAATTCAATATAAAGGGAGAACTTACAAATCCAAAAATTATAGTATTATATCTATAAGCAACAAACTTCCCATTTATCTTTCTAAAGAAACAAAATCTATTTCGATCTGCCTCTAAAGATAACCTAACTTGGAGAAAAGCCTTGACTATATCAGCTACAACTACATAATCATTATTCCTGAAATACAAAACCAAAGACAACAAGTTGTTCATCAAATCAATACCAGGGAATGCGGCTTCATTTAACGAAGGAGCTTTTCCCACCTTTAAACTACAATTAAATACAGGACAGATTTTAGTGGTGACATTTTCATCATTTCTGATGACAAGACGATGAGGAATGAATACTTGACCTGCGGCTCTATTTTTAACAGGCTCAATAATGCCAAGCTCCTCCTGTCTATCAAAAACTTCCTCATATTTAGAGGATATATTCTGATCTTCTAATTTAGAATAAATCCATTCAGCAACTGCCAAAGAAATCTTTAAATTGTTTGGGACTTTTTCAATTAAATCCTTTTTCCATGGTAACTGGACGTGATAATGTCCTTCATGAAAAGAAATTGATTTAGCAAATTCAGCAACTTCTTGGTCTTCATAAGGAAGGGAATTTTCATCTTTAATCCCAATCGATTCTAAATTATAAAAGTTGTCGAGTCCATACTCTACACAAGATTCAGGAAAGATATCATTCAATGGATCGAACTTATAGCCTACTGGATTGACTGCAAAATTCACTAATAGCTTCTGTTTTCCAAGTTGCTTAGGAGGAACAAATTCCAGAAGTCTATTCTTATCAGGCTTAGAAGTCTGTTTACTCTCCAAATTAAGGGAAGAATTATAAAAAACTCTAGATTCTCTGTTACATTCAGGCACATATTTAATTTCCTTATTAGGAATAAACCTAACAGATTTAGCTTTACCATTACCTCTTGGTCTATTTTCCAAGATTTTATTACTATCAATTTTAGGACAAGACTCTACCTTTCTTACAAGTTTATAAGGTTCATAAGAATCAGTTCTCTTATAAAAAAGCTTCCTTTGTGAAGGATGAACAAAATTGACTACTGTACCAAATGGAATAACCCCATTGGCCAACTTAATTACTCTAACCTTAATATTAAACAACTCTACAGAGTCTAAATCTAACTGATTAAATTCCTGAAGGATATCATTCCCTAAGATACCTAATATATTTACAATTTCAGAATTCCTCCCTGGGTAATTATTACATACAGAATAACCAGCAGATTCCATATTTTTAACTACAGAAGGCAACATAGGAATTTGTATGGAAAGATTAAAATTTTCCAATGCAAAAAACAGACAACTAGTCTTTTTCCCACAAGGCATTGTTAAATCAGCTACCAAGTGAAATCCATCACTAACTCTAGCTGGCAACCCAAAAGAAGAAACTAACCTAGATAAAGGAGCACCACAATAATCTCCTAATCTGCTATCAACAATTTGTTTATTAATAACACCAAACTGGGCTCCAGTGTCTAATAGAAAACAACATTTAAAAGATTTCCTACCCCTACCAACTTTGAGGGTAATGAAGGGAACAAATATTTCAGACCCTGATTGACAACTTAATAATTTTTTACCAAGATCCTTACTAGCATGAGGGCACATTGCTCCATGATGTTCAGATTTATTACAAGAAAAACATTTATAAGGTAACAATGATTTATTTCCCGGACATTCTGAGGCCCCATGCCTATCTCTCAAGCATTTAATACATAGTTAATTCTTCAGCTCTATTCTTCCTAGATTGCAAAGTATCAAACCTAGTACATCTAGAAGAGTTATGACCAATTTCTTTACAAAATTTACACCTACCAGAAAATAAAGGTTTACTGGTAAAGTGCACTTTATTAGAGTCATTACTAGCAAAAGATCTATTACCAAACTTAGATTGCTGGAAATTACGGTCTTTACCTTCATGTTTAACTTTAGGTTTTGCACCAGAATTTTCATTATGACCTAAACTAAGGCGTGCAATAATACTCTAATAATTATCTAACAACTGGTTAAAATTAGGATAGGAAGATCCTGTAGTTCTAGAAAGTTCTATCAAAAAATTTCTAGGAAGCTTCCTATTTACAATTTTGCTAGTTAGCAATAGAGCAGCCGAATCAACTTCAGTCAGATCTATACCAAGTCCCTTCAAGTCAATGAATTTATTATTCAAAGATCTAACTAAAGATTCTACTTCACTAAGGGATTTTACTTCAGAAATTTTCAAAACTTCACCTATTACTTGATCAATTATGTTGTCTTGATCTAGAAAATTAAGATCTAATTGCTTAAAAGCCAAATCAAAACCCTCATCATCTACTGTAATGTTTTCTACTGCACTTAAAGCTTCTCCTAACAAATAACCTTTTAAATAAAAAAACTTTTAAACTCTAGTTAGGTTAGGCATACCAGCCAAAGCATTATTAAAAGCCTTCTTAAAGTTAAAATAGTCAAATGGATTAGCTGGATTGTTTTCAAACTTCTGAATTTGAATAGGAGGGAGAGGCAACTTTACAATTTTACTAGAACTATTTTGAGGAGTATTCTTACCTCAAAAAAAATTATCAAATTTTACTCTAAATTCAGACAGAGTTTTCTGTATTTCATAATGATAATCTCTTGCTGCTTGCATAATACTAACTAGTTCATCTTCAGCAACAATTTCACAAATGCTTGCATCAAAATTCTCAACTATTACTAAATTAGCATCAATTTTGTGAATGAATTCTTGCAACAAATGACCATTAATTTGATCGTCGTTTAAAGAGTCAATCTTCCTAATATCAAGAGTTATTAAACCCTTAACATAGGCCCTCTTTCTAATTAACTTTTTCATTTCAGCCTCATCCATCTTGAACAATGCTTTTAACCAATACTAAATTACCCAAGGAAAAATTAAAACTTAACTTAATCAAGTCAATGGAAAGCAAGTTATCATCTCTTACTTCCTAATGAAAATACAGCATATTATGCTAATAGCAAAACTAGGCTAATCAACTGGTTATATACATGAAAAGACTACTAACTTAACCTAAGCTTAAATGAATACAGTATTAATTAAGACCGATACTGCTCCTCTCCTTATTAGGAATAACAGCAGTACAGGTATACAAAAAATCCTGACATTACAAACCCAATTGAGCCTAGAGAGGACAACAAAAAAAGTAAATATTTGACACTAGAACTTAGCTTAAACTTTACTTTTAGGCCTTTACTTCAACTAAAAGTCAGCCATTCTCTGCGCCAACTTCAAATTTCTATCGTAATTGAGATGAACTCCATCCCTGGCATAAAGGCGTGGGTCAGAGAATCCATTAACCCCTTTCATAATAAACAGACTATGTTTTCCCTTCCATTTATTCAACCACTTGTTGAATGAATTTATTTGACTTTGCTTTAAAGTCTTGCCGCAATGCGTCAAAACTTTCTAAGTGGTTGAAATAGAATCTATCTTCTACTTGAGCAAAAATTAATTTAGCATTAGGACAAAATTGCTTCAACAATTCCGCAAAGGCCTCACAATTGCGTTCTACCTGCCATACCTCAGCGGTACTAGGGATAGCGTCCAAATCGTTGCTTCCCAATAACACAAAAATTCGGTCAGGCGTAGGCCTCCTACGAGGAACAAAATATCGCTCTACTTCAATTTTAATGGTTTCGAACGTTGCGCCCCCCCTTATGAATATAACAAAACCCGTCACATTCCTTCAGGCGTAGCTCTGCCAACCTCCTAACCCAGCTATGACCAATGACCAGAGTCATAGCCGCAAGAAACAACAGGACGAAAGCAAACTGAAGTCTCGCGAGTAAAAGCACTGTCTTTTTAAGTTCGAATATGTTAGATTTATCTCTAACTGGCATCAAATTAGGAGTAAATCTTTATTTATCAACTTACCTGCACTGTAAAACGTTGTAATAATCTTGAAAACTGTTCGAACTCAAAAGTTCACTCTTTAATGGAAGGAACACACGTTCCAAGGAATGCGGCCATCTTCAGGGTATAACGATTTGAGCTCAACTAACTTTTCCAGTCTGATTCAACTTGAAAACGACTCCCGTTTTCTTTCCTTTCTTCGAATACTCTCGAACAATCGTTGAAAAATAAAGACGGGAAATCAAAACTGTTTCCTTATAAGGAATACATTTACCATTTAAGTAATTAATTCAATTAGAATAAAAAAAGGAGAAAGTTAAAAATTTACATTTAATATTAACAAATGGCAATCATTCAGTTTACTTATCGTCCATGACCAAACACCAAAACAAAACAGAAAGTAGGAACGACTTAACTAGTCAATTCGACTATTTCCCATGAATGCAATTACCATTCTCCAATCAACTATTTCTACAATCTAGGCATGATATTGGACACCAATCTCCACAAAGCCTTCCCATCAGACGACAGGATAGCAAGGCTGAGGAAGGTCGCAAGTCCTTTCCTCAGACGAGACGAACTCCCAGCCCAGTCGTGGTTATGTCTCCTCGGCCATCTTTCATCCTTGGCCCGTCTAGTTCCCAACGGTCGTCTCAGAATGAGATCTCTGCAATGGCGACTCAAGTCCCAGTGGAATCAAGGACACGATTCCCCGGACGTCTTGATCCCTATGGGTCTCGCGGAACGGACAGACCTTCAGTGGTGGGTGGCAGATGAGAACCTACGAAAGGGAGTGGATCTTCTCGTCTTCCCCCTGGATTTGATGCTGCTTTCGGACGCCTCAAAGAAAGGGTGGGGGCCCCATGTTCTGAACCACAGGACCTCAGGCCTGTGGTCAGAATCAGAAAAGTGCCTCCATATAAGTCTGCTAGAAATGAAGGTTGTTTTTCTGCCCCTTCAACAGTTCCACCAGCAACTGGTGGGTCACTCTGTTGTGGTGATGAGCGACAACACCACAGTAGTGGCTTACATCAACAAGCAGGGAGGTACCTTTTCAGAACAGCTATCCCATCTTGCAGTAGAGATACTGAGATGGATCGAAGTCCACTCGACTCCACTATCGGCTCGCTTCATTCCGGGCAAAAAGAATGTGCTCGCCGACAGTCTGTGTGTCGCCGACAGTCTGAGCAGAGTGTCTCAGATAGTGAGTACCGAGTGGTCTTTGGATCGTCAAGTAGCCAACAAAGTCCTGACTTTGTGGGGTTCCCCGACTGTGGATCTGTTCGCGACAGCGTTGAACTTCATACTGCCGCTGTACTGCTCCCCAGTCCCGGATCCCAAGGCTCTCTGGCAAGATGCTTTCCAACAACGGTGGGACAACATCGACGTATACGCCTTTCCCCTGTTCGGTCTGATGAGGAGGGTACTCAACAAGATCAGAATGTCGGTCAATCTCTCGATGACTCTCATAGCTCCGCTGTGGCATCACGCGGAATGGTTCCCGGACCTTCTGCAACTCCTTACGGAGCCTCCGAGAGAACTCCCTCCGCGACACGAGCTACTCAAACAACCACACGCCAACATCTTTCACAAAGCAGTAGCTTCGCTTCGGCTTCATGCCTGGAGACTATCTAGCATATCCTTGTTGAGAGAGGATTTTCGCAACAAGTTGCGGAAAGGATGTCTGGACACCTGCGAAAATCATCCGTAGGGGTCTACCAGGCAAAGTGGAGAGTTTTCTGTGGTTGGTGTCGTGGAAAGGGTATCTCTCCACTCGATGCCACTATTCCAGCAATAGCAGAGTTCTTCGTGTACTTGCGAGAAGAAATGTGCCTTTCAGTCTCGGCAGTGAAAGGCTATCGCTCAGTCTTAAGTCTAGCCTTCAGGCTCAAAGGAGTGGACATTTCTTCTTCGCTGGAACTTTCCTTACTCATACGTAGCTATGAACTTCCTGCCCTCAGTCGGAAGTGAGACCTCCTCCATGGAACGTGGTTCGAGTTCTCAGGTCTCTTAAGAGACCTCCCTACGAACCATTACGCCAGGCTTCAGATCGCCACCTAACTTGGAAGACGGTGTTCCTACTGGCTTTGGCGTCAGCCAAGCGAGGTAGTGAACTTCATGGTCTCTCGTATGACATCGCCCATTCAAGGGGATGGGGGGAGGTAACGTTCAACTTCGTCTCTGAGTTTATTGCTAAGACTCAGAATCCGGGAGTAGCGGACCCTAGTCGACTCCTTCCGGATTTCGAGTCTTCGTTCCGGAACAGATGACCCAGACCATCTACTGTGCCCAGTAAGGAGTCTGAGGCTATATCTGAAAAGAACAGCTGCAGTTCGTCCCCAAGTGCAGGCATTGTATTTAAGCACTGGGAGGTCGAAGAGGAGGGTTACCAAGAACACCATCTCAGCATGGATTTGAAAGACAATCCATCTGTCCCTGAATCCTGACCCTCGTCCATCACGTCGCCCTGGAGCTCATGATGTCAGGAGAGTAGCTACGTCCCTGGCCTTCAAAAAGAACTTCTCAGTGACGCAGGTTCTACAAGCAGGGGTATGGAAGCGTCAAACGACCTTCATAACCCACTACCTGCAAGACGTGACCCACAGGAGGCTCGATACGTTCTCTATCGGCCCTGTGGTGGCTGCACAACAGCTGGTTTAAACCTCAGGCTCCTTAATGGACAAGTAGCAGAGGGTTGAGGGCATTGTTACCCGGTTTTAGTCTGCATGAAAGAAAAGGTATGTCTGGCCCTTATTCTTTTCTTCATCCTCCCCTCTCTTGGGGAAAGCAGTATCCTGGGTTCTCTGCAGAGCTGACCTCAAACCACTGCAGGTAAACCATGTTCCCTTGTGTTCCTAGTATTAAGTTAATACTGTCGCACCCCCATACCCTGACGAGGTGGTATTGGGAGAGTCCTAGCCTAAAGTTTCCATCTAAAGAACTTCAGGTCAACTTCCTAGAACGCGTCACACATATTCCTTCACACACAGCTTATGTAGGCCGCAGCCCTTGCATAGCAAAGTGCGAGCGAGATGCAGGGACTCTTTATTGTTGATTGTTGACACACTCAGATAATGAGTCCCCGGGCAAAAGCCAAAAGCCAGTATGGCTGGGACTTATTCCACCCTTCCTAAGTGTGGTTTGTATTTCAGTTACGGAACAAATGACAAATTCGGAGATAATTTGTATTTTTCCTAACTATACAAACCTTAGCTATTTAATCAAACTTGCCCGCCATCCCTGTCCCCCATGAAGTCCTACCTCTAAGCAAAGTGAACTTACCACTCAGGTGTGTGAGGGGGGAGGGTAGCAAACTACCCTCCCTACCCACCGCTAACTAGCGGTGGGGTAGTACACCCTCGTTAAAATTCTAATGGCTCGTCCTTTCAGCTACACCGAAAGTAATTACCCATATTAAATAGCTAAGGTTTGTATAATTAGGAAAAATACAAATTATCTCCAAATTTGTCATATTTAGTCAGTAGTACGACATTCCTAGTATTTAGCTTTGATGAATTATAGCTATTTAGGCAAATTATACTAGTGAAGATAAGATCATGCACGCAATATTTCCTCTTCCGTGAAATGTTTCGATCGTATACGATAGGGTCTCGGTGACGTAGCGTAGCCGAGGTCTCGACTTGCGTTGGGCTAGCCTAATGCGTTTTAGTATACTTTCGTACATTATCCGTGTTTACCCTCTTGTATCGTTTTATCAATTCAGTCAGAGATAGCATATCTCCTAGAATTACTAACATAATTCGATACTTGTCTCTTTTAGAGATTTAAGGGTAAACCCTACATTCCCTCTGAGTGCCGCCATTAGGTGACAACCCTATCTTGATCTTACCATAGAGTAGTGTACTCCGGCTTGACTGGGATAGTGTTTCTGTCTTCCCTCTCTGCCAGTGAGTATCCCGGCTTTGAATTACGACAGTATTCAGTCATGTTGTCGTCAACTCTACTGACGGGGCACTAGTTATTCCCTTGCCGGTTCACAGTTGCAGGCATAGGAAGCCTGGCTTCCCTAGCCCACAGCCATAAGTGGTAGTACAATTGCTGCCACCTTCTCCCTTGTGGTCTAGAAGACATGTCTTATATCCGGCAAGGTCTTAGGCTGAGGAATCGTTATTCCTCTGCCGCCCAAGGCGCCGACGGTATAGAAACTATGTTTCTGTGTTTGTGGCTGATAGTAGGAGGCAGACGTCCCACCTTCTTTCGACGCAAAATAAAAGACCTTCCCTTCCCCTTTCTGTCCTTTGGTGATGGCCTAGCCGTCACAACATCTATAGCCGGTATTCTACAATCTCCCCGCTTGCCGGGTGGATTGCGATGCCGGCCGGGCTCCTACAGAGGCAGCTTGATTGCCGCTTCGACCTTCCCCCTAACGGAAGCAAGGCTTCGGGAAAGGTTGTGCCGGCCATGACGGCTGCCGGTGGGAGACCCTTATAACTTTGAGTGTTCTTCAGTCCTCTCTTGTACTGCCATCCACAAACCCTGGAACTGGCAGAGCAGCCGGCAACAGATACTGTGACTGGATGGAAGCTAGAATGATTACATTCCCCCCTTCCATTTGAATCCTGATTCTGAAAGAAGTCAGTAGGGATAGTAGTCCGTACAACCCTAGTTATTGTACTAAACTATAATAATACGGTAGCCCTTCTCTCCATGCTTTTTGGGCTTAGGCCATGTCGTGCTGATGGAAGTTCCTTCGTTGGTAGCTTCCTAAGTTATATGTGACTACAGTGATATATCCCAGAGAATTTACCGAAGGTACCCAGAATTCTAACTCCTGGAGCGAGTATCCCTTAAATCTCTCCAAGGGATATCGCGTAAGGACGTATCTTGACACGTCTCATAGCTATTTACACCCCAAATAGCCTCTCATTACGAGAGGGAATGTGGCAAGAAAAATAGGAGAGTCTTAGAGAGGTAAACACTCAACTCTCCTAATGTACTGTAAAATAGTTCGGGCTTCTGCCGCTATGCGGCGCCGCCAAACATTCTTTCGTTTGTAGCTTTTGGTGACAGCATTTCTTAGTGTTATCTCGCTATTTTCGAGGAATTTCTTTGATAATGATGGATTCTCCCGCTTCATCAGCATCTGGAAAGTTAAGTAATATCTTCAGATTGTGTAAATGTAGGCTCTTGCCAGTTTTTGCTCTCGATTGATATCGTAATTAACATAACAAGAGCCGTTGCCAGCCGGATGGTGTCATGAACGCGATCGTTCTTTTGTTCATTTAGGTAGCAAGAACGATATTCCCAGCATTATTGCTTTAATAACTTTAGCTATCTAGAAATTTAGCTAGTAGCCTAGGCACTTTCACACCTATGCATGATTTAACCTTCCTGGTAAAGTTTTATTGAAGCTTAGGCAATATTTTATACAATTAAGATATTACTATTTCTTTTTCCTCTTCCATATACAGTAGTATACTAGAGTTACGTAGAACGTTTCTCTAAGCTCTTTAGCTTAATAGCTTTAGTGCTTTAGTATACTTTATATGTCCCCATTACTCTTGTATTGTCTTTAGGGGTAAGATAGACATCATTGCCCCTTTAAGTCAATATTATCTCTATGAGATATAAGAGTAATTCCCTTTCCCTCTGATTAGCCTAGGCTATCCTCAGTGAATTTGCTGTTACCTATGGTTTGGTAAATTCTCTGGGGCGTTTCGTTTCTCTCTCCTTTTCTCTGAGCTGACAACTGAGTAGCTTGTCAGCATTGAGTTTGGAGTTGAGGATGGGACATCAGAGTAAAGTCTGTGTTAGGCATCTAGCTACCTGGATTTATACCGGCAACTGAGTTAGCTTGTCGATATTCCAGTAGGGCTAGTTGCTGTTCAGGAGGCTAGCCTCCCTAGACCTTGGTGGTTATTGTTTCACAATGTCTGCCTTATGGTCTAGCAGACAGTCCTGTATTAGGGGTTCTTATCTGGAAGATAGGTTTCATCCCTGTTTTGATCCCTGGTACGAGATTCTGTTCTCTTAGAGTTCGTTTTCGGATGTTCTCTCATTGCCTAACCCAACCTGGGAAATTGAATTCCCCTATTTGAGGTTACTATGAGGACAGAATCCTTCAGGTTAGGTAAGGCCCTAGGGTATTACCTTTCTTATGGACTATTCACCCCTTCCCCGCTATCTCTTTCGTGTTGAATGATCCAACACCCTTATGGCCATGGTCCTACATATGCACCTATGGACGTCTGTGGACCTGGCTTGAGTTTTTCTGTCCGTAGCTAGTACGCTGCTGGCAGATAACCTCATATCTTTGAGTGTACCTTAGAGTCCTCCCTTGGACTGCCTTCCATATGCCTTAAGATGGGATATGGTTGAGTGGAAGCCCGAATTTATTTCCCTCTTCCACTGGCACACTCTTTCAGGATGTGGACGTCTTAGTTGATCTTTGCCGTCTTCTATCCTTATCTTTTTCTCTTACTATCAATCATGGGCTACGTCAGCTGTTAATTCTGCCGCCAGTTTTGGATGGCTAGGCTAACAGTTCGCTGTTAACCCTTTCCTCGGACATCGTAGACCGATGCCGCTGGTTAGGTCCTAGGTATGTCTGCCGGCAACTGAGTAGCTTGCCGGCAACTATCCTATGCCTTCCATCCAAATATTTAACATTATATTATTGCCGGCAATTTCCGGCAGGTTCGGCTAGACGCTGGCCTGTCGGCATAAGCTAGCTAACCCATCATGCCGACATTGCCGGCGGGACCGGCAGTGTCGGTAGGGCCGGCACTGCCGGCAGGCTCGACAGTGTCGGCGGGGCTGGCAACATTGACGGCATACTGCCGCCGACAACTGCTGTACCCAGGATAAATTATTATTTTTTCCAGCCTACAAGTGGTTCTTGCACAGCCATTTGTGAGACCATCATATAGAGAGATGATTCTCTTCTATAATAATGGTTATATCCATTTAATATTATCCACTATATTGAACATTTTAAGAGGATGTGTCAAGAAGACACTAAATATCTTAGATATTTCCTCTATTATTATTTAATTCTTTATGAATTTTTTAGTTCAATATGGGGGGGGGGGGTTCATAGCAAATGGCTGATCGGGAACCACATGTGGGTGTCTTTCCTTCTATAGCTTACCCTATCCAAGCTAAATATTATAACTGTTGTTATGTTGAAATCAGAAGATTTCACAGAAAACTCATTTGCTTTTCTTTTATTTACAGGAGGAGCATCCTGAGTGCGGGAACAACTTTTGTAAGGTCCGCAGCAAGGACTTCTACGGACATGGCGTGTGTAGGTCTCACGCCCGCTGTTCCATCACCAAAGGGGCTCTCAAGTACTAGGACCCGAAGGTACGTACCGTGTGTGAGAAGTTGGTTAAGGAGGCTTTTGATGAACAAAAGTCTACCGAGTCTAGGGATGCAGCTAGGGCTGCACTGCGTAAATGGGTAAGAGGTTTTCAAAAGAACACCTCGGGCCCATACCTTCCTAATACTAGGGTGAGGGACTCTCTTCCCCGGAGCGCGTGATGACGCTATTATCCCCCAGATGAAACCTGCAATCCCTTTGGTGCAGATTCAGGTTCAGAAGCCTAAAGAACCTGATGTTGCGGATACTTTGGAAAGTATCCATTTAGACGACAATATGTCTGTCGTCTCTGAGGAGAGTGAGAAGAATCTCCTTGTAGAAGAATTAGACCAGGAGGCAGTTGTCCCTCCTGCTAGTGATGTAGGGAACGTCGAAGTGGCTTCGGTTTCTTCGGCTGCGGTGGCTGAGCCAGCACCCTCAACATCTTCACAACCGCCTCATCTGGAGACGATTACTAGTACTCTCCAGTCCTTAATGTCAATGGTTTATGACTTACAGAAGAAGTCTACCGAGAAAGAGACCACTTTCCGGACAGAAATTGAGCAGTTAGTGTCTTCACGCCTAGCCCCGAAGAAGCTAAACGTTAAGGACCTTCCTGCATTCTCCGACGTTAACCCGTGGAGGTATGCGGAACATATGCCTATGTCAGCAGGCAGGATCTTCCTCTTGGAGAAACTGGGTTCCGTTCCAGTGGAGGAGATTGAGTTTTGGCCCCAGCAGAGGGGTCTACCCGGACTGTTATGTCTGGCTCAAAAATGAACCGGTAGCCAAAGAGGAGACGGAGCCCAAAGAAGTAATTGTCTTTGAGCTCGCTAAGGCGCAAGCTATGCTTACGTCAAACCTAAAAGAGAGGGCATTCACTAGCTCAAAGGTGCCGGCTTTGAGCAAGAAATACCCATCATTTATTGCTGACCCTCAACGTGCTTTTCCCTTTATGGATAAAGGGCTTAAAGCAGCCCTGAAGGCGGCGAGGGCAGGGAAACCCTGTCCCACGCTGGAAGAATGCAAGCCTTTCTCCCTTGCTTTCCCTTCAGATGATAAAGACTGGAAGGACGTTCATGTTACCTTCTCAGTCGGGAAGCTGGAGGCCGATATCGCTGGACGACAGTTCAACGAGGACCTCCCAAAGCTGTCAGAGTTTCTCTCAAAAAGAGAACACGAGACTAAAGAACGCCTGGCTGCGTTTATGTCTCTCCAAACAGGGCTAGAAACAATGGCTAGCATTCCCGATACCCCAGACATGTATATGGTCTTTGCCAAGGCTCACTTGGCTACAGTAACTAAGGACCTGTACAACTTTGTCAGAGCCAGGACGGCTTGTAGAGAGTTCTTGTTTGCTTCCGCCTCCGTAGAACACGAACCCAGGAAGCTCATAGCTTCTAATATCTGGGGAAAAGAACTCTTTCCTAGTGATGTGGTCAAAGAGGTCGTAGATAAGGCTGCCTCGGAGAACAGAAATCTGCTCTCCAAGTGGGGCTTATCCTCAAAGAGGAAATCTTCGGCTGAAGGAGGTCCCCAGCCGAAGAACAAGTCTAAACGACCTCGGTTGCCCTCTCAACCAAGACAGCAACACCAACAGCTTCCTGTGGCCACGGTGTCCCACACAGTGGCACAACCTACTACCACCTTTCAACTGGTGCCCCAAACACTGGCGACTTTCACCCCAGCCTTTGAAAGGAAATCGGTTTCTTTTAAGCCAAAGTCTCGAGGATCCTTTCGAGGTTACTCTAGACTCCCCTTCAGAGGAAGAGGCTACAGGGGTGGACGTGGCCAAGGAGGTAGATCCTCCAACCAGCACTCAAAGTGAGATGCTGCCGGTAGGAGGGAGACTTCTCCATTTTCAGGATCGGTGGACCTTCGATCCTTGGGCCCACAGCCTGATCAAGATGGGACTAGGGTGGAGTTGGAACCCGACTCCACCAAGCTTTCCTCATTTCTTCCAACCTTCAACCCCAGTTTTGGAAGAATATGTTCAGGTATGACTGGACAAGAAAGTAATACGGAAAGCAAAGTCCATCAAGTTTCAAGGAAGGCTATTCTGTGTTCCGAAAAAGGATTCGGAAAAGCTCAGAGTCATTCTGGACTTATCTCCACTCAACAAGTTCATTGTGAACTACAAGTTCAGAATGCTGACGCTTCAGCACATAAGGACCCTTCTGCCCAAAAGGGCATACACAGTCTCCATAGACATGACGGATGCGTACTGGCATGTACCAATCAACCGTCAGGTTTCCCCCTACTTAGGGTTCAAGCTCCAGAAAAGAAGATATGTCTTCAGAGCCATGCCCTTCGGTTTGAACATCGCACCGAGAATATTTACAAAGCTTGCGAACGCAGTTACTCGACAACTACGCCTCAAGGGTGTTCAGGTAATGGCTTACCTGGACGACTGGCTGGTGTGGGCAGCATCCAAGGAAGAATGCGTGCAAGCCTCCATAAAGGTGATCCAGTTCCTAGAGTATCTATGGTTCAAGATAAACTTGAAAAAGTCTCGGCTGTCTCCAGTTCAAAAGTTCCAGTGGCTGGGAGTTCACTGGGACTTACAGTCACATTGCCTCTCGTTGCCGATGGCAAAGAGAAAGAGATAGCAGGGGCCATCAAAAATCTTCTTCAATCCCGAAGAATATCAAGAAGACAACAGGAGGGAGTGTTGGGGTCTCTCCAGTTTGCCTCTTTGACGGACCCACTTTTGAGAGCACGACTAAAAGATGCATCAGGGATCTGGGAAAATTCGCTTACAACGATCGAAGAGATCTACTAAGACCACTATCAAGTCGTCTACGATCAATTCTCAAGCCATGGTCGGAAGTGAAGAGCTTAAGAGGAAAAGTACCCTTGCAACCACCCCCTCCTGCAGTCACCGTCCACACGGATGCCTCAAAGGAAGGATGGGGGGGTCATTCTCATCATCGAAAGGTACAGGGAACTTGGTTCCCCCTCTTCAAGTCCTTCCAGATAAATTACCTGGAAGCCATGGCAGTGTTTCTTTCCCAGAAGAAACTGAAACTTCGCCGCTCTATCCACATTCGTCTGGTTCTAGACAGCGAAGTGGTTATGAGATGCATAAATTGACAAGGTTCGAGATCGCCTCAGCTAAATATGTGATACTAGCAATCTTTTATCTGTCCAAGAAGATGAAATGGGACTTATCAGCAATCCACCTTCAAGGATTCCGCAATGTGACAGAGGACGCTCTATCGAGGTTCAGCCCGATAGAGTCCGAATGGTCCCTAGACGCAGGATCATTCTCGTTCATATTGAACAAAGTCCCAGGATTGCAAGTAGATCTCTTCGCAATGAGCGACAACACGAAGTTGGCCCGGTACGTAGCCCCGTACGAGGATCCTCTAGCGTAAGCTACGGACGCAATGTCCCCGGATTGGAACAGGTGGTCCAGGATTTACCTGTTCCCACTAACCAACCTTCTGTTGGAAGCACTCGACAAACTGAGATCCTTTCGGGGATGGGCAGCGATAGTGGCCCACAAGTGGCCAGGCAGTGTATGGGTTCCGTTGATAACAGAACTACGCCTGAAGCTGATCCCGTTGCCGGAACCTGTTCTGACTCTGCTAGTACAGAAATCGACTGTCTACGCTTCATCAGAGAAAACCCAGAACCTTCATCTCATGATTTTCTCACCCTAGCGGTCAAGAAAAGGTTCGGGATTTCGGCAGACAGTATTAACTTCTTAGAAGAGTACAAGTCAAAGTCAACGAGAAGACAATACGAATCCTCCTGGAAGAAGTGGGTGGCCTTTATTAAGGCGAAGAAACCTCAAGAGATTTCTACGGATTTCTGCTTGTCCTTCTTCATCCATCTTCACGGACAAGGACTAACGACTAATACGATTACGAAATGCAAATCTGCCTTGGCTAGACTGATTCTTTATGCCCTCTAAGTGGACTTTTCTAATGAAATCTTCAATAAGATTCCGAAAGCCTGTGCTAAACTTCGACATGCAGCCCCTCCTGGGGCTATTTCATGGTCCTTGGATAAAGTGCTTCTTCTGGCTTCGACCTTGAACAATGAAGATTGCTCGCTAAAAGACTTGACTCAGAAAGTGATATTTTTATTTGCACTAGCCTCAGGAGCCAGAGTTAGTGAAATAGTGGCCCTCTCGAGGGATGACGGCCACATACAGTTTACACCAAATGGTGAACTAAATCTCTTTCCGGATCCGACGTTTCTCGCCAAGAATGAGCTACCCACTAAGAGATGGGGCCCCTGGAGAATCTGCCCTCTGAAGGAAGAAGCATCTCTCTGTCCAGTGGAATGCTTAAAGGTCTATCTTCGTAGAACTTCAGACTTTAGGGAAGGCCAACCTTTTAGGGGAGAGACTTCTGGTTCGACATTATCTTTGAAACAGATAAGGGCGAAAATCACTTACTTTATTCGCAGAGTGGATCCTGATAGTACACCCGCAGGTCATGATCCAAGAAAGGTTGCCTCGTCTCTCAATTTTTTCCAAACTATGTCGTTTGATAATCTGCGTGCTTATACTGGTTGGAAGTCCTCCAGAGTATTTTTCAACCACTATGCAAAGCAACTGCAAGAAATAAAACTTCATGTGGTGGCTGCAGGCTGTGTAATAAAGCCTGTAGTTTGATTACCGCGAAGGACAGTGCACTAATTGGGACTGTTAGTGAAGGGTGTACATGATAGACTTCGGTATATCATGATATTGAGTGTCGATATGGACATTATATACTGTCTTACTCAGTTAAGTGAACTTAAGCATAATATTTGACATGTGTGCCAGCATATTTATGCTTGATGTTTTTAGTAATAACATTTATTGAAATTTCCTATTTCATAGAGTGGCAATGTTTCTCTGGTAGACGAAACCTATTTATTTTGTTATTACCATTATGCTTTTTATGTCTATGTATAGCATAAAATATATGATTTAATCATAACTTCTGTGTTTCTTGTTAATAAACTATGGAAGGAATCTTTGCGTCTATCTCGCCGTAAGATTATTTGATTACATTCAGAGCATCCTTGATCCTCTCGAGATCTTGAGGGACAAGATCCCTTGTTATGCAAACAGATAAGTTTGGTTGTACTATGTTTGTTACTGTATTATGATTCCTGCGTGAACATAAACTTGTCTGATTGGCAGACTTGGGAGGTACAGTACTCTATTCAGTACCTGATACAAACTACTCTTTACGTATATATGACACAATATACTTCTGCTTGCTAAATTGTTCCTTGAACTCACAATCCTCGGGTTTTTTCCTAGAGTCTATACAGACTTTCCCTGTAGGGGGCAGGAAGAACTGGCACATGACATGCTCAGTTGATTGATGTATTGCGGTAACATCAAGTGTCTTTGGTCTTTATGTCCAATTAGGAAATAGTCAACTCGAGATAACGGCACAATTAAATCCACAGATACATTAATGCTCTGGTAAACTTCCATCAGCACGACATGGCCTAAGCCCAAAAAACGGATTTTGAGCGTAGTGAAAAATCTATTTTTGGGTGAAAGAGCCATGTCGTCCTGATGGACCCACCCTCCTTTGGTTAAAGGGTGTTTATCCCTCCCTATGGTACTGTATCTGTAATAAATACTTTAAACGCTACGGAAGAATGTTTGGTGGCGCCGCATAGCGGCGGAAGCCCGAACTATTTTACAGTACATTAGGAGAGTCAAGTGTTTACCTCTCTAAGACTCTCCTATTTTTCTTGCCACATTCCCTCTCGTAATGAAAGGCTATTTGGGGTGTAAATAGCTATGAGACGTGTCAAGATACGTCCTTACGCGATATCCCTTGGAGATATTTAAGGGATACTCGCTCCAGGAGTTAGAATTCTGGGTACCTTCGGTAAATTCTCTGGGATATATCACTGTAGTCACATATAACTTAGGAAGCTACCAACGAAGGAACTTCCATCAGGACGACATGGCTCTTTCACCTGCACCAAATCCAAAGAAGCAGTCAAACCAAAGTCAAACTAGCTAAAGTCATCAACAAGTTCATGCCCATAAGGAAGAGGTGGGAGAATAAATGAAATAACCAAAAGAGAGAAAGTGCTGACTAATTTAGTTGGATCAACAATTGGGCACCAAATTCTAGGTGGAAAGCAGAGTTCATCAAAGTCCAGCTGCTAATCCCTAAGCCCCCTATCCTCGTCAAGGCTTCAGCATCTGGGGGTTGCTGAAGACCGAGGTTGTCCAGGAGTAAGGCGGCCTAGGCTACTGCTCGATGGTTCCCCAGAGGAGGCTGAACAAACAGGAGCCTCGGAGAAAGGTCGGGAAGCGGAAGAAGCAGCCTTGGGTTTCTTGTGCTTCGAATTAATCTTCAAAGGAGAAGAGTCCTGCTTAGATTTCTTGCGCCGTCGCCCAAACCTTTTCCACTGGGAGGCAGACCACTCCTGACACTCTATACACTTATCAAACTCATCTCACCGTTGACCTCTGCAGATAGGACATACTGTAAGCTGTAAGGATCCGTATCCTTGGCGGACATAAAAGTACCACAGGTGCAGCCCTTAGGACCAGGGCAGGTACCCATGGCTGCAAGCAGAAGTCAACACACACATAATTGCTGAACAGAATTAAATGGCTGTCAAAATATGCGAGGATGAAGAACAGCAAGAGCACATTGAGGTCAGGCACAGGTGAGTGAAGGGGGTAGCTAGCTACTCTGCCCTACTGTCCCGCTAACTAGCTAGCGGGATGGGTAGATAACCCTCGCTAAAGTTTAATGGCTTGTCCTATCCCTTTCGACGAAAGTAATACCCTAGTAAATAGAGTAGATTTGTAGTCCACTTACGGAACAAAGAAGACTTTCAGGAAAAGTCTAAAAGTAATTCTACAGCATCAACAAGAAGATCTGGGATAGGCGAAGTTCTAAATGCTCCTATGGACAATCTAATACCAGCATGGTATGTAAAATGTAATACCTTTAATCAGCTTGGGTTGGCTGAGGTGTATATTTCACACCCATAACTAATTTTTAATAAAATTAAGGTCTTGCATGATTTTAAAATAGTTTTGCGGGCTTCCCCCTTGATGTGTGGGACAATACTTTTAGGATATTCAGAGCCTCAAAACATTTAACTTTTAAGGCCTTTAAGTGAGGAACCCATGTCAGCGTGCAATCAAATATCAATCCTAAAAATGTAACCTCACTTACACATGGGATCCATTGACCTTTGATGCATATATCCTGGTCTGGATATACTCCCCGAATACGACAGAAATGGACAACAACTGTTTGTTCCGTAACTGGAATATAAACCGACGCTATTTATAGGAGTGTACTTTTAGCGAAAGCTGAAAGGACGAGACATTAAAATTTAGCAAAGGTTAACTACCCATCCTGCTAGTTAGTGGGGGGTTGTTAGGGGGTAGCCTGCTACCCCTCCCACTCACACACTTGTGATTGCGTCCACTTTACTTTTGGCTCGGATGGAGTGCGGTGTCCACCGACCTTTATCCTCTCCAATTTGTGGACTGCCATTAATCTGTTTTTGCTTTTTCTTTTCAGCGTACAGTTTTTTATCTACTGCCATGCGAACTTGTATGGGAATTGAAGACTGCACCTGCGGGAAGTTCATGTCTGCGGTGGAAACGGATCTTCACAGCCTTTGCCCTGTCAGCAAGGGACAGCGCTGTGATATTGATAACAAGTGTGTTGAGTGTCGGGAGTGGTTTTCCTCCCAGTGGGAAAGGTATGGTCTTAGGCGGAAGAAGAACTCTAAGCGGTATTCTTCACCTTCGAAAGTTGCTTCGAAACCCAAGGCTTCTTCCTCCATCTCCCGACCTTCCTCCAAAGCTCTTACTCGGACGGATTCCTCCGGGGAGCTGAGTAGTAGCGTAGGCTATTTAACTCCCGGCCAACCTCTGTTCTCGAGAGACGGTGCAACTTCCCCTAGTGGGGTTACATCTGCTCTCCCCCCGAGTGAGGCTGTCTCTCTTTCTCCTCTTTTACGACAGTGGCCATTGTTGGGTTTGCCTGGTGATCTTTCTTAGGAGGCATTGCTGCAGTTTTTGCACCGTGGTGTGGAGTTCATCTTTGGACGTCGACCCTTTGTCCGTTGTCGACGTTATGTCGGAGAGCTCGTCAGCTGTCCTGCCTGCTGTTCCTATGGCTGCGTACGCTTCACCATTTTCAGCTACCAAGGTCTTCTCTCCTTCCCCTGATGAAAATCCTTCAGGGGGAGAGCAAAGTCCTAGGTAAGTCTCTTGCGACGAGTGTTACCCTTTATAGTAAAGGGTCACACATAGAGACTTCTCTTCGTAGGCCTGCTGATCCCATGCTCCTTCATCGTTGCGTCGGCGGCAAGCAACCTCGCCGTTCCGTCCTCCTCTCTGCCTTCAGGGTGGTCCTGCTCCCTCGGCCAACAGACCAAGAGACGTGTCTTTGCCTCCACTCCTCCCCAGTCTTCTTCTTCGGAAGAGATGGTTCGACCTTCGCCTCCGTTAACGATCTCATCTCGTCACTACGTCTCACTAGGCTCTTGCCCAACGTTCTCCGACTCGATAGTCTCTCCATCGTCCAGCAGAGTGTGAATCGTCAGACCATCATCATCATATTCATGTTCCGTCTGACCATCGTCAATGAGCGATTTCTTGTGTACCACTAGTACGGTTAGTTACGCGTGAATCGTCGTCTCCAACGCTTTCAATTCGTGAATCACCCAACCATTGTCATTGAGCTACGTCTACACCAACACGTCTAGCTCGTCAGTTGACCAACGTCAACGAGCAACTTCTCGTGCACCACGTAAATGGTTGCCTGCTCGGTTGTGTTCACCGGCCCATCACCGTTCCCCTGTGCTGTAGTGTTCATCTGTTTCTCAGCGATTGCCTGCTCGTCGGCGTTTGCCTGCTCGGCAATGATCACCTGCTCGACAACGTTCATCTGCTTGTCAGTTATCACCAGCTCGGCGGCGTTTGCTTCAACGTTTTCTCGTAGTTAAGAACGTTTTTAAACCATTGCGTCTCTCTCCAGTAGAACGTGTTCGCTCACCTGTTCACCCTTCTCAACCAACGATGTGTGAGTTGCCTCTTAAAGGATCATCTTCAAATCTTCCTGCCTCTCATGCAGAGGTATTGATCGACCTCACGTTACCTCGGTATCGCTCTGCAATGCGGGAATACTCTCCCTCCTATCAATCTTCTAGCCATCGACCGTCGCGTCTAGAGCAGGAGTTTTTTCGTCACTCCAACGCGTCAGTGGCCACCTCATCCTCTGGCAAGAGAGGATCTCCAACTACAACCACCAAAAGCTATGGTTGTGGCCTCCAAGAAATGTAGGGTTACTCACGATAGTTCTCCGTTGCCTCACTCCCCTCCCAGCAAATGCTTAACATCGCAACAGCCGGGGAAGGAGAGAGAGGGCTAGTTGCAGGACTTTAGGATTCTTAAGCTGCCAGCCCTTAGAAGGGAATTGACTCCCACAGTCTCGGAGTCTTCAGCGTCTGGTTTGGAGACACCGCCGAAGGACTTTTCTTCCTCTTTCCCTTCGTGGGATTTCTCGGAGAAGGCTTCGGTGAGTAAGCAGCCATGGTTCAATGCCCTGGTTTGGGCGGTATCTCAAGCCTTTGCCCTGTTGCTTCCAGCATGTCCGTCAGAAGCCACAGTGGTTTCAGTCCAATCCGGGACTAGGACTATGACTGATAAGGTCTCTTCAACAAGAGCCAAGCTGACTCCGGTCAGGAATCATAGAGCAGACTCCTCCCCTGAGGTTCTATCATCGTCTCGTCCCCTTGAGGCCTCATCCATCGTTGCTAGAGGTATCCAGAGGGAAGAGTCAGTGTTGGACTCTTCCCTCTCATCACCGATGGAAAGACCTCAAGGAGAGAACATAGCCTCACCTTCAGCTCCTCGTTCTCTTCCTGCTGAGAACGTCACTTCATCGAGACCTTCTGCCTTAGAGCCTTTGTTTCCTCCTTGAAGGGAATCTAAGGACTCTTAAGACAATTCCCATGTCCTCCTCTAGGACTCAGAACCCCTCATGGGGGTCTAGGACCTGAGTCAGTCTTCTTGTTAATGACCACGACCCACCCCGGGGTGAGACCTCGGTGGTGGATGAAGATCCTGCTACCAGCCCAACTTCAGACGAAGACCAGAGGGAGTCGGAACACTCCTTTTCGCAGATTTTGGCTATCATGATGGCCCTTAAGAGCTTACCGGATCTGAAAACAGCCCCTCAAGAAGGCAAAGACACTGTCCTAGACTGTGTCTTAAGCACCCAACAGCCTCCTAAGGCCAGTGCAGCTCTGCCCTGGTCCCGAGGGTTGAGTGGTGTCCGGCGTAAGATCGCCTCCCAACTGTCTTCTATCTCAAAGTTTTTCCGCTCTTCCTTGTCCACTAAACACCTCCCACCTTCGGGTTTTAGCCAGAGGAGATATTACGACATCATGGACGAGACATTCTTGGCTATGTCACTCCACCACTCCTTGGAAGAGCTGACCAAGGGAGTCTCTCTTGAGAGGCTCTCTTCACGTTAGGTCTCTTTCTCAGCGTCTGAGATCTTAAACAAAGAGAAGGTTGCTAAGTATGCCATGCAGACTACTTCGTGGTTGGATCATTGGTTAGGATCAATCGTACCAGGAAGCCCTTGGAGACCTTCCTTCTCACGGGCTCATTGAGTTTCTGGCCCACCAGGTAGTGACCTTGTGGGCCAACACTCTTCTGAAATGTAGGGATGCAGTGGCCGAGAGATTTCACCAGCAGGTCCCGAACGCTGAGATCACTAGGCTTCGAACCTCCTCCATGGAGAGGTCCTTCCTCTTTAAGCCTAAGGACGTCAAGCAGGCTGTGGAGAGGTGGGAGAAGTCCAACACGGACTCCCTCCTTCATAGGGCCCTTACTGCTGGCCCCTCCAAAGACCAGCTAAGGGAAAGTGTCATCGAAGAAAACAAGCTTAAGGTGTCTAAGAAGCACTTTCCTGCTAAGGACGGGAAAGGCAGCAAGTTAATTTTTGGAGGCAAACAGCAGAGAGGTGGTGGCAAAAACAGCAAACGCTAGGAGAAGCTATCCCCCTGCTTGTCCACTTGTAGGGGGATGTCTTCAAAGCTGCTGAACCAGGTGGATGCAGCTTGGGAACGAGCCCTGGTCAGTCTCGGTGATGCGCTAAGGGTATCGCGTCCCATTCATTTCTCCTTTCACTGACCAACAATCCAGTGCTTATGAGCTCCTTTACGATGTGATCAGCAAAGGGGCAGGCCCTTCTGGCCAAAGTCCAGACCATGTTGGAGAAGGGCACTCTCCAGGAGGTCCTTGACAGGTCCCCAGGCTTCTTCAGTCAACTCTTTCTTGTGAAATAGGCATCTGGAGGCTGGAGACCAGCCATCGACCTCTTAGCTCTGAACAAGTTTTTCCAACAGACTTCGTTGAGAATGGAGACAGCAGACACGGTCAGACTAGCGTACCACAGGACTTCATGTGTACACTGGATCTGAAGGACGCATACTTCCAGATCTCAATCCATCTGTCTTCAAGAAAGTATCTGAGATTCAACATCAACAACAAGACATACCAGTTCAGGGTGATGTGTTTCGGCCTTTCCACAGCACCCCAGGTCTTCACAAATGTGTTCGCTCTATTATCATCAGACAAGAACTCCCAGCCCAGAGCCCTATTAATGAGAGAATGCCTTGACTCTGTCCTGTTGTTTCTTCATATTGTTGAAGAATTGTGACGGGCAAGAGGGCTCTCGAACTTGGGGAAATTACTCCCCAAGTTCGAATCTAAATTTCTCTCCCTTTCCTCTATTCCTTCTGCTCAATATTTCTTCGACCTTCTCCTAATTTTATCAACTTTCTTTTGTCTTGCTGTCCTAACTCTATGAGTATTATTTCTCTTAAGTTATATATATATATATATATATATATATATATATATATATATATATATATATATATATATATATATATATATATATATATGTAGATGTATGCATGTATATATATATTTATTTTATTTGTTCATTTATTTATTTATCTATTTATTTTTATTTTATTTAGATGGCGTGGATATTTCCAGATTCGTTATTACTGCCTGTTTAGATGAATGGGAGAAAGTATCACTGTTGAGAGGTATTTGCATTCAAAGCTATATATGAGAGTATTGGATGATCTCAGCCATCCTAAAGATGGTTTGGACCTTTTTGCAGAACTGCTCTCAAGGTTTGGGTCATCGGAATCCAGGGGGATCCAGTCCTTGAGGTGGGACTCTTGGCTTTTGGCCGGGAGCCCATCATTACAGATATGGGGAGGATGATTCCATTTATCCTTGGTCTCAGTCCTAACAGTCCTAGGGATAGGTTAGGTATAACCGATAGAAAGAAACTTTAGCAATCTCCGATTTTCGTTACATGCAGCAAAGAAATTTAGGATTACAGATTTTGCATGTCTGGTATTTTTTTCCTGTCCTTTCTTCTAACTACAAACTATTATATACCATTTTATAGCTAAATAAATTGTTTATAAGAAATTTATATATATATATATATATATATATATATATATATATATATCTATCTATCTATCTATATATATATACATATATATATATATCTATATATCTATATATCTATATATATATATATATATATATAGATATATATATATATAGATATATAGATATAGATATATATATATATATATATATATATATATATATATATATATATATATATATACATATATATCTATATATCTATATATATATATATATATAGATATAGATATAGATATATATATATATATATATATATATATATATATATATATATATATATTTTTCAATATTAAACTTAGCCGGTGATTATATAAGCTGCAGCTCTGCTGCTCGACAGAAAACTCTACGTTCAAAATCCGCCAGCGATCGCCATGCAGGTAGGGGGTGTACATCAACAGCGCCATCTGTCGGGCAGGTACTCAGTACTCAATGTAAACACAGAACTCAATTTTCTCTCTGTCGTGCTACCGGCAAGACCTACTAATTCGCTGTTGCTAACTGGATTGGTTTTCACATCTTTTTGGTGAAGTACACATTTCTAGTTTTGAGCTTTCGCTTTGCAGGCTTTATCTTCAATACATCCTTGCATTCTTTTGTTGATATCGGATTATTTGTTGATGACTTTGGATAGTTTTTGAATCCCCCTTTGACTAATTCAAAATGGCTGACCCTTCTCAAGTCCCTAAATTCAGGAAGTGTAATGCTAGGGACTGTTCAAGGCGTCTTCCGAAGGCCTCTATCGATCCTCACACCGTTTGTTCCAATTGTCGGGATAAAACCTGCCAATTGGAAGATCGATGTGAGGAATGCGTTGGGCTTTCGGAATTCGATTTTATCGAATTCCTTAAATATACACGTAGGCTAGAGAGAGATAGAGTCAGGAGAAGTTCGTCTCGCTCCGTTGAATTTTCCTCTCCTCATGCCCCACAACCTATTCCTTCCCCTGTAGTGGTTGCTCCTGATCCCCCTTCTAGCACTCAAGAACCTTCGATGGCAGATATGATGCGTGCCATCCAAGCTCTGGGTGAGAGAGTCGAGTCCTTGGCTAGTGACCGCAACCAGCTCATGGCAGACGTCAAGGAGCTGAAGTGTAAGAGTGCAGTGGGTAGTGATAAAGTGAGTGATAGTGTTGTGGATAGTGTTGCGCTTGAGGGTTCGTCTGTTCGTGCCTGTCGTCCTCCCAGTCCGGGACCTCTTGCAAGCTCCCAAGCCCAGGGGAGAAGCAATGTCGTACGACCAAAGGGTTCGAGAGGCTTTAATCAGCGAACAGACGTTCCCTCCGTGGTTTCGGGCGTATCTACCCAAGATCGCCCCACCCACACTAAGACGAGAGAGCCCATTTATTCCTCGTCTGCGGAAGAGGTTTCTCGTAAGAAACCATGGACTAAGGTCTCGCGGCCTCTTAAGCGCAAGTCGGTCCCTTCCGCGCAAGTCCAACGGCCCAGTTGTAGCCACTGGGTCAGTTCGGGCTCGCTGCAGTCTTCCGACGACTGCTCACCTCCTAAGAGAGGCAAAGCGGTACCGCATCAGGCAGTCACACCGTCTGTTGCCGCACCTGCTCCTGTAGACCCTAAGTGGTCTTTGCTGCAGACCATGCAGTCTCAGTTAACGTCATTGATGCAGGACTTTCGTGCGGAGAAGGTTGACGCTGCACCAACCTCTAGCCTACAACCACCCACGGTTGTGCGTCCTGTGGACGCTGAGGCGACCTTCTTGCGCACTCCAGCTGAGAGAGTCCCGCCACCCATGCGCTGCCAGCCGCATGTTGACGTTCAGCGACGCACGGAACCTTCCGTTGACGTTCGCGAGGTACAACAACAGTCTAAGTTGTTTTGTTTTGACGCGGTGCGTCAACCTCCGCAACCCATTGTGGTTACCTCTGCTCGCCCACATCAGACTAAACAGTCTGGAGTAGACGCTATGCGTCCCCGCGCTGCTATGGTTGTTGCCAGTTCACAGACTGGGCAACAGTTCCATGACGTTGCGTCCGGTTCAGTCACGCGTGCACCCGTGCTGCCGGACTCAGTTGACCAGCCGATTCCTACTCCTTTGCCGCTTCCTCCTCAATTCTCAGATGATGGACTCTCTGATGATGACGACGCGGCACACATTGATGACCCACATACGGACCCTGACGAACCCAAGACCACGCAACCCTCTTTGGACTTTAGAAAGGTTCTTGCTCTGTTCAAAGAGATGTATCCGGACCAGTTTGTGTCTGCGGCCCCACGCTCCCCTCCATCAGAGTTTGCTTCAGGTACGCAGTCATCCGCGCCTGCCTTTACGAAACTCGTCCTCGCCCGCTCGTCCAAGAGAGCTTTACGAGTTTTAGGAGACTGGATGCAGTCCAAAAAGGACCTAGGGAAGACAGCGTTTTCGTTTCCCCCTGCGAGACTCTCTTCCAGATCGAGCGTCTGGTATGCCACGGGAGAAGTTCTCGGCTTGGGAGTTCCTGCCTCTGCCCAGGGCGACTTCTCAAGCCTGGTAGACTCTCCCCGCAGGCTAGCCATGAGACGCTCTAAGATATGCTGGTCTCCTACGGACTTAGACCATCTGTTGAAAGGAGTGTTTAGAGCCTTCGAGGTCTTTAACTTTTTGGACTGGTGTCTGGGAGCTTTGAGCAGGAAGATCTCCCCGTCTGACAAGGAATCTTCCTTGCTCATAATGTCCTGCATGGACAAGGCCATACGAGACGGATCTAGTGAACTTGCGGCTTCGTTCGTATCCGGGGTCCTCAAGAAACGGGAGAACCTTTGCTCTTTCCTGTCAGCTGGAGTAACACCATGTCAGAGATCTGAACTCCTTTTTGCTCCCCTCTCAAAGTGCCTTTTTCCAGAGGACTTGATTAAGGAGATTGCTGCCTCTTTGATTCAGAAGGACACCCATGACCTGGTTGCGTCCTCTGCCCGCAAAGCCACCCCTTTGCCTTCCGTGTCAAGACCCAGGATGGACACTCCAGCGTCCAGATTCATTCCGCCCTTTCGTGGCAGAGCCTCCAGCAGAGGAGGTGCTCGTGCCGAAGGGAGACGTGGGAAGAAGAAAGGTACCAAGTCCTTTAAAGGCAGAGTCTGACTGCCTCCTTCTTCAGACAGCAGTGGGAGCCAGACTCAAGAACTTCTGGCAGACCTGGGAGGCAAGAGGCGCAGATGCACAATCTGTGAAGCTGCTCAGAGAAGGGTACAAGATCCCGTTTGTACGCAAACCCCCTCTAGCAACGTGTCCCATCGATCTCTCTCCCAGGTACAGAGAGGAAGACAAGAGACGAGCTTTGAAGCAGGAGGTGTCTCTCTTACTAGAAAAGGGAGCGGTAGTCAAAGTCCGGGACCATCAATCCCCGGGCTTCTACAACCGTCTCTTCTTAGTGGTAAAGAAGACAGGAGGGTGGAGGCCGGTGCTAGACGTCAGTGCGCTGAATGTCTTTGTCACAAAGCAGACGTTCGCCATGGAGACCACAAAGTCTGTTCTAGCAGCGGTCAGAAAGGAAGACTGGATGGTCTCTTTAGACCTAAGGGACGCATACTTTCACGTCCCCATCCACCCAGACTCCCAACCTTTTCTGAGATTCGTTTACGAAAAGGTTGTCTACCAATTTCAAGCCCTGTGCTTTGGCCTAAGCACAGCTCCTCTTGTGTTTACGAGGCTGATGAGGAATATAGCCAAATTCCTTCATTTAGCGGACATCAGAGCCTCCCTCTATGTGGACGACTGGCTTCTAAGAGCCTCTTCCAGTCGTCGCTGTCTGGAGAATCTAAAGTGGACTCTAGATCTGATCAAGGAATTGGGTCTCCTGGTCAATATAGAAAAGTCTCAACTGGTCCCATCCCAAACTATTGTGTATTTAGGGATGGAGATTCACAGTCAAGCTTTTCGGGCTTTTCCGTCGGCCCCCAGAACAAGTCAAGCCCAGGTATGCATCCAGAACATGCTGAAGAAGGAACGATGTTCAGTCAGACAGTGGATGAGTCTGATAGGGACGCTATCATCCCTGGAACAGTTCGTTTCGTTAGGGAGACTACACCTCCGTCCCCTTCAATTTCACCTAGCTGTTTACTGGAAAAAGGACAAGACGCTAGAAGCGGTCTCGATCCCCATTTCCGAGAAGATGAAGTCGTCCCTGACTTGGTGGAAGGACATTATCAGCCTCAGAGAGGGTCTGCCCCTGGCTGTTCAGACCCCCAACCACGTTCTCTTCTCGGACGCATCGGACACGGGCTGGGGTGCGACATTAGACGGTCGGGAATGCTCGGGAACTTGGAACTCGCATCAAAGAACGTTACATATCAACTGCAAGGAGCTACTGGCAGTTCATCTGGCCTTGAAAAGCTTCAAGTCCCTCCTTCAAGGCAAAGTGGTGGAGGTGAACTCGGACAACACCACGGCCTTGGCGTACATCTTCAAGCAAGGAGGGACCCATTCTATGACGTTGTACGAGATCGCAAGGGACCTCCTCACCTGGTCAAAAGATCTAAACCTTTCTCTAGTAACGAGGTTCATCCAAGGCAACTTGAATGTCATGGCAGATTGCCTCAGTAGGAAGGGACAAATCATTCCAACAGAATGGACCCTACACAAGGATGTGTGCAAGAGACTGTGGGCCACATGGGGCCAGCCTACCATAGATCTCTTCGCAACCTCGATGACCAAGAGGCTCCCAATATATTGCTCACCAATCCCGGACCCAGCAGCAGTTCATATAGATGCCTTTCTACTGGATTGGTCACATCTAGACCTTTATGCATTCCCCCCGTTCAAGATTGTCAACAAGGTACTGCAGAAGTTCGCCTCTCACGAAGGGACAAGGTTGATGTTAGTTGCTCCCCTCTGGCCCGCGAGAGAATGGTTCACCGAGGTACTTCAATGGCTGGTGGACGTTCCCAGAACTCTTCCTCTAAGGGTGGACCTTCTACGTCAGCCACACGTAAAGAAGGTACACCAAGGCCTCCACGCTCTTTGT